>NC_065551.1:10096826-10425556 GCF_022605725.1 Anthonomus grandis grandis
ATGATGTAAACGCTGCCATTCTAATTTTATTGGTAATTGTTTTTATTTTTTGGGCTTGCTTTAAGTATGTGAAAGATAGACGTTTAAGAGAAAGGAAAGGTAACACGGAGGAAATTGATACGATTAATGAAATGACCGGGATTTCATTGAGCGCTTCTCAGTCGTCCGTGGCTACCCAGACGTTAGGGAAAAGTCAAACTAGGTTTAAGTTATGAAATAAGTTTATTGTTTCTTTTTTTTTTATTTTGTTTGTTTTAAAGAAGTATACTGCTGTTTTTTTTTCTTTTTGTTATAGATGTTGATCGTTGCAGCCCAGAACACAAACGCTGACGAGAGGTCGATGCTCATCAAACGTCGAGGTCGACGTTTTTCTTTCAAGAAGGGGGTGTGTGACGACAGGCCACCTATTTGAGAGACCACCCTGTACGAGCTAGACATCCGAAGCGCGCGTGGGCTGGGAAACAACGACTCAGCATAGTGTGTTATTGTAATTGCATAGCTAATAAAACGTACTAATAGTTAGTTGTCACGTAGACACCAGAATTATAACATCTAGGCAACTCAATATACCATCTGTTCATTAAAGCCCAACACAGTAGTATTAATTAAGCTACAACCCCCAAAGAAAGTACTGGTGTCATAATATGATAACCCTTTAAACCTAGAAAAACGCTATTAGCACCTGAATCCAATAATCCATTGATTTTTGTTCCGTAGACCGAGACTGTGATATAAGGATAGGCATTTGGTTCAACCTGAGAGAACGGATAAGACAAAAGAGGTTTCCTGTGACTATTATAAAAGTCTAGTTCACTCTGTGAATAAAAACATTATTTTGTTGAATAAATTTGACCATCTTATGAACATTGGAACACACGATGACGGTCTAACGTCGGCTTCTGCTTAAGTGTTCCGACTTTTTGGTACAAAAATGAGCAATATTGTTAAAGCCTTGGCACTTATAGCAGAGTTGAGCATTTGCTCCAAAATTTTTGCATCTCGTTAGTAGGAGATGCACTTTAGGAGATGCAATAAACTATTCATAAAATGAAAGAATTCATGAACGTGCACAGAATGCAAAGTGCAAAGGGGAGCTGATTGGCGAGATTTTAAATCCCCTTATGGATTTCAAGAAGAAAATTTAAATTTGATAGCAACGCACTTTTTGAAAGAAAATCTTGAAAGAAGAGAAGGCGCTCTCCAAATCATAAAATGAAGGTATCCTTGCGATATATGACCAATCCTGGATTTCAGATGGATGTAGCAGAAGAATGGGGAATCACTCAGCCAACTATTTTAAAAACAATTAAATTTGCAATGAACAAAATAGTTAAACAATCCCATTTATGAATCAAACTTCCATCAACCCAACCCAAAATAAATGAAGCACAACAAGCGTGGCAAAAAAAAATTCAGTTTCTGTGCTATTGAAGTGACTGATTGCACGCACGTTTAGATTTTGAACGAAAATCAACACAGTGATAGATTCATCTAAAGAAAGGGATTGGCGACTTTAAATGTGCAGGTAACATGTAACTTAGTAGAAATGTTTACTAGTGCTGATGTTAGTTGACCAGGTTCTCTACACGACGCAAGAATTTGAAAGAAATGCGATATACGTGTAACTATGAAATAGTTTTCTGGTGCAGTAGTACTGGGTAATTATGGTTATGGTTTAGAACCGTGGCAGTATGTAGTAAAATGACTTCGTTCAAAAACCCTAATAACACATTGAAAAGAGCTTACAACAGCCTGTTTAAGAAAGAAAGGGTTATAAATGAAAGCTGTTTTGGCCAACTCAAGCGCAGGTTTCCAGTTTTGAAATATATGTGCCAAGTTAAATTAGCAAAAGTTCTATCCGTCATTATTTGCTGTATCGTGCTTGACAATTCTACCAAATACTTGGGAGAGACTGATTTTAAAAATAATGCACTGTGGTGACAAGGAATAAGAAGATGGGCTTCTACAGCATGCACGAGAGAGAGACAGCTTGAAACAGCAAATGCTATTCTTGGTCGTCTTTATTTTGTAAATCGTACTAACTAAATATTTAGCTCTCATATTTTTGTCACATGATTCTTTTGTTCCTTTTAGTTAGTGACCAGTGGCCATATTTAATATACAGGATGTCTCACGACGAGTAGACGCGATCAGTATTTCGGAAATCAATTATTCAAAAATTTTGAAAATAATGCTACTTGGCACAGTTAATGGGGGCCACACAACTAAAATATTTTGACAGTTGTGACGTTTCCGGTTATACCGGAAGTAGGTGTCAACTTCTGTACAATGGGTTCTAACTTGTCACCTTTTCTGGCAGAAGTGTTTATATTTTTTCTTGAAAGAGAAATCTCAAATTTCGAGATTTATAAAAAACATATATGATGTTTGTATAGGTACGCGATGACATTTACAGTTTTCACTGGTTCCACCGAGGACTTACTGAAATTTCAGGCATTTCTAAACTCTATCAATGCTTCTGTTCATTTCACTTTCGAACAGGAACAATCATGCAATCTACCTTTTTTAGACCTCTTAATTAAAAGAACAAACAACATAAAACTCGAGTTTAAAATTTATAGAAAACCAACGGCCACGGAAAACGTTATACTCTTCTTTTCAAACCATCCAGTTAATCAAAAGCTTTCCGCATTTAAATCACTTCTCCACCGTCTTTTTATTATCCCTTTTTCTCAAAAACATTTTAAAAAGAAACCTTATTATCCTGACAAAATAATAAATTCTCTTAATTTTAAACATCTTTATAAACATTTAAATAATCCACATATATACAAAACCGATGTCGTTTACAGAAGCATATCATATTTTGGAAACATATCCCATCAAGTTGCCAAAAGTCCAATAGTTTATGGAGGGACTTCGATCAGCGGTGGTGTGTTTGTTTCAGGACTTCGAATAATTTGTCTAAATCTCTAGTCAACACCAAGGATAAAATTTTCGTCACACATAGATCTGGTGTTTACAGACTAAAATGTTCTCATCCTGACTGCAATGTGAGTTACATCGGACAAAGTGGAAGAAGAACCGAGACGAGAGTGAAAGAACATAGTCAACTCATTGAAAAGAATCTAAACCGATTTATAACTATTACTCTTCTCCTTTCGCCAATCATATTATTAAGGCTCGACATGGGTTCGAGCCTGGAGCATATACCGAGGTGCTGCACGTTTGTCAGAAGGGGTTAAGGTTGGATCTTTTGGAAATCCTGGAAATAAATAAAGTCATCAAATCACCGGTTTGCACTTGAATTAATGAGCACACTCAATTTGATGGCAACACTTTCTTTAATTCCTTAACAGTAACACTAACATTTGATTTAATTTGACTTATTAACATATCTAACACACATTTATTTATGTATTTATTATGTATTATTTATTTATTTACACATTTATTTATGTATTATTAACATATTAACACATATTTATTTATGTATTTACATCCTATAATACTACAGTCTGATAGTTCTCTCTCACTCGCTCCCAGTACAGAGTAGATATTTTTGAACTGTTTGTAATATATTTTAGAATCCGATGATGGCAAGAGGATTAGCATTTTATTTGTGGAAAAAAGACTTCCCCTACTTTTTCATTATTAAATTTTATTATTTACGATAGTTGATGGAGAAAAGATTTTTTGCTTAGACGCTGCGAATAAAAGCCGTGTAGTATAAGACGGATTTTCACTGTTTATTAACAAACAAAAAAACATATTGGTTATCTAGAAGACATCTGAAGTCAAAGACGTAAAGAGAAATTAGTCTAGTTGTTATTTATGTAGTATTACACAATTTTAAATAGTACACAAGGATTGCAGACGGTAGCTCATTGTGAAGCTCGGCATTCATAATGATCTAATATTAAAAACAGTCTATATATTGAGAAAATAAAAAGAAAACAACATAGGCGCTTCTTGGTCTTCCTAAAACTGAGAAAACCTCTAACCTGATTATTTAAATTCAATAAGAGACAACAGGTCCCACATTCAGTGCTTTATATAGTTTAAAAACCCTATTCTATAGATACAAAATCCGCAAAAATGTAATCAATGATAACTCTTTATAAAATGAGAATGTGAAATGTAGTTACACTTAACAAAGTATATACCACAGGGACAGTGTACCTTGCTTGGTAAATGTAGTATTAAAAATTAGTGCCTCATTATCAAAAATTTAAATAATACTCAATATTTAAATTATACCTTAACAGATTTATTAGGAAACTAAATAAATTGTATGAAATATCATATTGATTTTAAAATAGAAAAAAAGGTCTAAGTACACATTGGTCTGAATTTTTTCTAGGCTGCATTCGGCGACACTTGGACCCTCAACCAGGCAAGATGTACGGTGTGTTCGTTATTAAGTGGTGCTAACAACAATACTGGGATCAGAATCCTCCATGCCGCCGATGCTTTCCGTATTACCTGTTCATAAAACTGCCTCTAGATACTTTAATTGTTCGATAAGAATTAGGCGTTGTAATTTCTTTGTTGTCAAGTGGAAAGTTCCTTCTGTTTCAAATGACTGCAAGTTCTTATTTGTTTGCTGTTTTGCTGCTTCAACGCTTTTTGTGAGCGTGGTGTAGGTCAGTCTTCATTTTCATTATTTGCGAAACGGTTAATGGCTTCCTATTTTCCGTGACTGCAGGTTTTCAGGCCTCGTTTTTTTTAATTTTTCATATGTGTAATTTGTCATTTGGTAAGGATTTCAGGTCTTTCTTGCAATTGCATTGCTACTTGCATTTTGGTACCTTTTCCTTCCTCATTCCCCTCGTCTGAAGATATTTTAATTACACCCTCAATCACCACACGGTCAATTTAATGCAGACGCTACTCGACTGTTTGCGAGTTTCGACAGGAATGACTAGGCACAAATGCTTATTTTATTGAAGCAAATGCTCTTAAGTATAAGCTAATCATTATTCATGTCAACTCGAGTAGATGCTTATACTCCGACCTGCTATTCTAAGCTCTTGTTTTGAGCGTTTGCTTATACTCATGAGCATTTTCTTTCTTTTTATTTATACGGCCCATTGTCTGGTCTCATAGGCGAGACAAGGTACGTCCGCAGGAGGAGAACTTTTGTGGAATTTAGAGAGTGAGCGGACTTGTTAAAATACATAGAGTTTGCTTGTTGCATTTCTTCAGAAAGTAGTGTAGCTCTTATTTTTGGCTGGAGACCAAGAAACTATAGCTATGAAATCCCTCTTTTTGTACCTTCTTTTTTATTATTTGCTTTTATTTCTTCCCTTATGGCTACTACTAAAAGTTCAAACGCAGAAAAGTTAATAGTATGTCAGAATTTAAGGCTCTTTTTTGATTCTCTGTACCTTGCCTTTAACCCTAGGTACTCTAGTGGTAATTGTAATGTGCTCCATACTCTTTTTGTCGCAGTAATCTTTAAAACCTTGGGTAGTAAATGCAATGCCACGATCTATGATTATTCTAGTAGGATTTTCAAATATATTTTGTTGAAACTTCAGCTTATCATTACAACCAAACAACCTTTAACAAATCATCAACTAGCACCAAAATATATTAGTAATTATTCTTTGTATACTGACGTTGTCCCAAATTATCGGTATGGTAAGGATTAAGAGGAGTATCAGATTTATCAGAGTGTATTTCTATTCTTTAAGTAAAAAGCCCACCTTGCAACAAAGATCTTTTTAGTCAATTTTTTTTTGAAATGCAGAACAATAGGTATCAGTAAAGCATTTATTACTCAAAAAGTTAATTATAAAATTTTCTACAGCTTGTATGATTGAAGTACATCTACGTCATAGCTAATGTATTTCTCTTCAGCAATTGTTGCATAGCTGTTTAATTATTATATATATTAACTATCTTATACAATTTAGGACTTTTTAATTTAGCCAAAACATCTTCTATTAAAGGCTAAGGAAATCTATCATTTATAATATTTTTGTTTACAAAACTAAAATCCCGAGATTTTTTGTGCAACATTCTTCTTTGGTACTTAGTCTTATTATACCTTTTTCAAGCAATTGGTATATTTTTTTATTTACTTCCAGTTATTTCGGCGCAGATAGGTGTTGCGGTCGTAAAATGGATTCTTTGATCTTCAATCAGCTTTTCAACTTTTTTTCTGATATTTTCGTCTTTATTATATCTTAAAATACCTTCATTTTTGTTATATTCGTCAACGCTTATATATAAAACATAAAATTCAAATGAAAGCATCTCCTCGAATAAAAACTTCAGCATCTTCAAGTAGATCAGATCCAACAATAGCTTGGAAATCAATAGCCTCAGCAGGTTAATCGTGAATCTTTAATATAAAACATTTGTCATTAATCAAATACACACAACCGCAATGTCTAGGGATATTTTGAATAAATTTGTATATATATTTTTTAATATGATCTTTTTTTGTAAATTTATTTGCAAGTTTAAGAGTAGTTTATAAGGTAATAAAAAAACCCAAAAAATTTTAAATAATTTATATTTTTTCTAAAAAAATGCAAAAAAATTAAAGTTGTTGAGAAACTAGGTTTTACAAAAATTTAATTCTTAATTTTAAATTAACAAAAAATAAACAAAAACAATATTCAATAACTTGTATGACCTCCACGACTGTTCACAACTGCTTGACATCGTCTGGGCATGCTTAGAATTAAATGATCAATATCATCTTGGGGTATCTCATTCCAGGCTTCTTGAAGTGTCAGAAACAAAGTTCTTCTATTGTCTCTTGGTCTTTCCATACGAAGAACTCTTCTTTGAAGCATATCCCACATGTGTTCAATGGGGTTTAGGTCCGGGGATTGAGGTGGCCATGGTAAGACATCGATATTATTCATTTCTAGAAACTCTCTAGCAACCCTTGAAGTGTGTGGTCTGGCATTGTCGTGCATGTAAACAAAGGTTTGACCAATTGCTGCTGCATACGGAATAACAACAGGTGCCAGTATCTGATCCACGTATAATCTGCCAGTTAAAAAGTTTTCTAATAAAATGAGGTCTGTTCTTCCTCCAATACTAATGCCTCCCCAAACCATGATGGTTCCGCCACGAAAAGAATGCACTTCCTGGACATTGCACAGGCGGTTTGCGTTTCCAGGCTCTCTCCACATGCGAACTCTTCTTGAGTCGGGGTAAATTCCAAACCGAGACTCATCAGTGAACAGCACATTTGCCCAACTTTCATTTTGCCACAACAAATGTTCTTCCGCCCACAAAAGTCGTACTCCTCGATTACCCCAGGACAACGGTTGCACCCTTAAAGGCCGACGACTACGTAGGTTGTTTTCATGCAAACGTCGGCGTACAGTATCGGCTGAAACCTCAACGTTATGCACTTGCTGTAGCATGATTTGCAATTCTGGTGCTGTTACAGTGGGGCGTCTTCGAGCATTTAAGTGTAAAAAGCGGTCCTGTAGAGGGGTTGTAATACGTAAGCGACCTCTATGCCTTTCCGCCACATCGCCTTCTTCTCGATACCGTGCATATAAGCGTGAAATTACGCTTTGAGTAGTGCCCATGTTCACTGCAACCTGTGCTTGCGTCATACCACCATCTAAAAGGCCCACCGCTCGTATCATTTCTTCTCTCGTTAAATGTCTGCGCTGCATGGTTAGCAAGAACTATACTGAGCTCTATGAACAAACTTTTTTCCAAAAAAACGCAAACACTTTTTTTTGGTAAAAGAATTCAAGACAATAAATAACGATATGTGTATTTGTTTATTTATTTGAGATAAATAAATTAAGTAGAAAAATGTACAGTGTGGTTTAAGCAGTCTAAAATAAGGATAAAGTCTAGATATTTTTATATTTATAGCAAGTAAATAAAATTTTAACAAATTAAAAAAAAAATTAAGAAAATTTTAAATTATCCCTAGACATTGTGGTTGTGTGTATAATCTTTGGTAAACTATCCTAAAGTTTAAACCTTATTCTGTGAGCCTTAACCACATAGTTTAGATGTATGGTTTGGTCTCGAACTTAGTCCAGTTTTCTCAGTCTGAGTATCAGTTTTTGGGAATCTTAGAGAAATATGTCAAAACGTTGGAAAACGCTTGATATGATGATATCTGATACAAATTAATAGCAGCTGTCCATTACTTCCTTATTGACAAAGATGCAGTCCATCCTGAACCGCACCTTTGTCAATAAACATAAATGCAGTTCACTTAATACAATTCCATCAACTTATTCCAAACATAACAATTAAATACGTCTTAGTTACGAGTTTAAAAAACACAAATTATAATAACGACTTTATAAATTAATAGTTTTTTAAATATCTTGGACTAACATTTCAATTAATTTAATTTTTGTTAAAATAAGGCGAATCTTCCATTCGTTTGTCAAATAGCTGATAATTTAGATTTTCAATTACCAAGTAAATAGAGCAACAATTTTTGATGATTAATAAAATTAAGATACTTTTTATTGCTGTTCTCAAATCTATAAGTGGAGCAATTGTGTTTTTACTGACGGCGCTAATATAGCGACACCTCGGATGTCTTGATTGGAGTCTGCTCTTCTTGGTACTTTTTTATGCATGTCTAACTTAACGTTTGCGCCTTTTGGTGTAGAAGGATGTTCGTTGATTTTCAAGATAGGTATCGATTTTGTTTTTTAACCTTTCCGTTATTTTGGTTCCCGTCTGTTGATGGGAGAAAACGTAAATTTAGGACTCACTCAGAGAAATAAGATAATGTAAGGTGTCTAAAATATGGCTTACCTTTGATTTATTGGAGTCTCTTTTACCTTATTTGACTTACGATTTAATAATGCCATGCCAGTTCGCCTAAGATTTAACCGGAAACTTAACGAGGTGAGCGATAGACCATTTTTTTATTTGTACCGGCATAGTTACATTGGCCTTTGGAATTGTTATTGGAAAATTGTGTCAGGTTTTTTTCCGTTTTTTTTAATACTGCTTTTTAACTTTACCACTGCCTTAAGGGGTGTTATGGCTTGAAGTTTTCTGATGCACTAGGTGTGTCATCAGAACTATTTCCAAACACTGACTATGGAGGATCCTGATCCCAGTATTAGCTGTTGTTAGCACCACTTAATAACGAACACACCGTACATCTTGTCTGGTTGAGGCTCCACGTGTCGCCGAATGCAGCCTAGAAAAAATTGAGACCAATTTGTACTTAGACCTTTTTTTTTATTTTAAAATCAATATGATATTTCATACAATTTATTTAGTTTCCTAATAATAAATCTGTTAAGGTATAATTTAAATATTGAGTATTATTTAAATTTTTGATAATGTGGCACTAATTTTTAATACTACACTTACCAAACAAGGTACACTGTCCCTGTGGTATATGCTTTGTTAAATATAATTGGAAAAATCACTTAATACACATAATTTATAATTTAACTTGAAGTGTAACTACATTTCACATTCTCATTTTATAAAGAGTTATCATTGATTACATTTTTTGCGGAATTTATATCTATAGAATAGGGTTTTTAAACTATATAAAGCATTGAATGTGGGACCTATTATCTCTTATTGAATTTAAATAAACAAGTTTTTCTCAGTTTTAGTAAAACCAAGAAGCGCCTATGTTGTTTTCTTTTTATTTTCTTAATATATAGACTGTTTTTAATATTAAATCATTATGAATGCCGAGCTTCACATTGAGCTACCGTCTGCAATCCTTGTGTACTATTTAAAATTGTGTAATACTACGTTAATAACAACTAGACTAATTTCTCTTTACGTCTTTGACTTCAGACGTCTTTTAGATAACCAATATGTTTCCTTGTTTGTTAATAAACAGTGAAAATCCGTCTTATACTACACGGCTTTTATTCGCAGCGTCTTAGCAAAAAGTCTTTTCTCCATCAACTATCGTAAATAATAAAATTTTATAATGAAAAGTTAGTAGACAAAGTCTTTTTTCCACAAATAAAATGCTAATCCTCTTGCCATCATCGGATTCTAAAATATATTACAAACAGTTCAAAAATATCTACTCTGTACTGGGAGCGAGTGAGAGAGAACTATCAGACTGTAGTATTATATGGTGTAAATACATAAATAAATAAATAAATGTGTGTTAAATATGTTAATAATTCAAATCAAAACAAATGTTAGTGTTACTGTTAAGGAATTAAAGAAAATGTTGCCATCAAATTGAGTGTGCTCATTAATTCAAGTGCAAACCGGTGATTTGATGACTTTATTTATTTCCAGGATTTCCAAAAGATCCAACCTTAACCCCTTCTGACAAACGTGCAGCACCTCGGTATATGCCCCAGGCTCGAACCCATGTCCAGCCTTAATAATATCATTGGCGAAAGGAGAAGAGTAATAGTTATAAATCGGTTTAGATTCCTTTCAATGAGTTGACTATGTTCTTTCACTCTCGTCTCGATTCTCCTTTCACTTTGTCCGATGTAACTCACATTGCAGTCAGGATGAGAACATTTTAGTCTGTAAGCACCAGTGATCTATGTGTGACGGGAATTTTATCTTTGGTGTTGACTAAATCTCTAGACAAATTATTCGAAGTCCTGAAACAAATACGCAACCGCTCATCGAAGTCCCTCGACAAACTTTTGGACTTTTGGTAACTTGATGGGATATGTTTCCAAAATATGATATGGTTCTGTAAATATCGGTTTTGTATATATGTGGATTATTTAAATGTTTAAATTAAGAGAATTTATTATTTTGTCAGGATAATAAAGTTTCTTTTTAAAATGTTTTTGAGAAAGAGGGATATTAAAAAGACGGTGGAGAAGTGATCTAAATGCGGAAAGCTTTTGATTAACTGGATAGTTTTAAAAGAAGAGTATAACGTTATCCGTGGCTGTTGGTTTTCTATAAATTTCAAACTCGAGTTTTATGTTGTTTGTTCTTTTAATTAAGAGGTCTAAAAAAGGTAGATTGCATGGTTGTTCCTGTTCGAAAGTGAAATGAACAGAAGCATTGATAGAGTTTAGAAATGCCTGAAATTCCAGTAAGTTGTTTCAGGTTAAAATTGGCATTTTATACTCTTTATTAAAAGCACTGATTACAGTTATATTTTCAAAATAGATATTTTATAAATATTAATGATTGATACTAGTAATGCCCTCTCTGTAATAGCCTCCCAAGTAACCCATAGTTCTGTTCTTTAGCCATTTCAACACACGAGAACATACAGTATTCTTTGTTTTTTAAGGACACATTTAGTTTTGTACATTTCAGCTTCATATTGTACTGGTTGTTAATGAAATTTTATTTATACTCTTATAAAACCCGGTTCTGGACTAAAGAAATATTTTAGAATTTAAATTATATCCCATATTGATTATTCCATACTTTATTTATTTGTTTTATAACGAATAATGATTAATTGGGCATGTACAATTATTGTGTATGTTGTACTTTTCATAGTACAATATTTGATTTTGGCTTGACCATACCAGATATGCTGGTTGATTTTACTCGGACTGACCTATCTAATTTTTGTCTCTTTTTATCTTATGTAAATATTAGTTTTCTTGGAAGATAGCAAGAAGTTGCTGGTCTAGGGAAAATCGACATTGAGTGTCATAGTGACACATATTTTCATTGCCAACTTCCTTGGGCCATAAATTTAGTTATTTATTTTTTTATAAAAGGTTTTATGGTACCTATAAAAAAAAGTTAAGTGATTTTCGATTGGCAATACACTTTGTGCGTGATTGCTTAAATACGGGTTTGACCTCTGCGGTCGTCCCTTTTTCCAGACCGCCATCATGAAGTGAAGAGTGCTTTAGTTCTTTTTGAAATTCGTGTGAATTTCACCCATATGGGGATATAATTGACTAAATGTGGTGAGAGTAAATCAACTTTTTGGGCGTAATGCTGTAATTTGTTGTTTTGTTGAATTTACTGGCCTTTATGGCGATTTAAAACCTAATAATTTTTCACGTGCCCTCGAACATCGGCAAAATGGCGGTCCTGATTGGCATTGGCAGGGGACAATTTAATTAACAAGCTACTAGAGCTACATAACATGGATTTTGGACGGATTTTTTTTGTACGGACTTGATTTCTTCATGCCACATGGTACTTTCATTTTGGGGTTATGTACTCTACTGGCTCGAATTTAGAGGAGATTTTAAACAACTGTGAGCTAAGGTCTAACCTAGACCACTACCAGAGCTTGGCTTGGCGTATTGTGAAGTGGAAGAGGTGAAGCTTGGAAGCCTGCAGTTTTTCTTTGACTGAGAATTGGATATCTGGGAGAATCTGAAGTAGTCTGCTGTGTGTGGAGCTAAGTGACACAACATAACATTTTTTTTTATTCACTTATTTTATTTTTATTATCACAACTTTTATCTTTTGAGTTGAGATACATACCTATATAACTTTACAATCTGAGCGGGGTGAAGCCGAATTGTGGTGGTTGGGGGATGTAATTATTTTTCTCATTCAAAGGCTGGATATATTTATATTATTCTGATAATCCAAAGACCCACCAGGTTCGACTGTACTTTGTCTCAAAAGCTTATTTAAAATTTTATTGACATTATTTAATCTATGCTATTGTATCATTGAATATTACTGATAAGAGTACGTATATATGTGATAAGTGACTCCTGTGAGGTAAGACGCAGCCGGCTTCGTAGTACTACGAGTATATACTTGGGTTATATTATTTATTTTCAAACTACTCCTAAGATGTCAAATTTTCTCAGATTAGCTAGTAAATATTAGAGTAAACTAATATAAAGGGTAATTTTGATTGGGGAAGCTTCAACAGTTAGGGTTGACATTTTTTTTTTGCTTAGGTCAATGTCCGTGGCGGGATATACCGGGCCATGTAAATTATTAGTTTAATTGGAATTGAAGCTTCATTCCCCAAAAGGTTTGGGTGTAACATAATTTATTTTATTTTGATAACCACACTTTTGATTGTGTATTTTTTTTTGATATATTTCTTATAGATATATTTCTTATAAACATGGTCACGAATGACAGTGCACCATTCTGGAAAATTTAATTTTATGGCACGTTATCCGTTGACAACTTTGTTTTTCTTGTAATTATAAACTTAAATGTTGTGGTTCCTTATTACCAACTTGAAAAATTATTCCTCTTAAAGATAAATAAATTAACATAATTCTCTGTGATAATCAAGACTTAAATAAATTGTTATTTTCTGTTGTTATTTTGTTTTTCACTTTGAGTTGAGTAGGTTAGAATATCATAGGTAATTTGGAAACAATAGTGTATACCGACTTGACTTTGATTTTGTTTTCCAAGTTTCGTTTTGAACTTGCCTAAATAAATTTTGATAAATATTGGGCGTCCATTGGGATTATATAAAATTCAAAACTTGGTGGCGCCATACTGATTTTGACATTTATTTGGGTAACTCTTGGGTAGTTACTACCTAAGAAATTTTGGTTCATTTGGTTGAGAAAGAAGCTAGAACCCACATCGGCTTGAGCTAGCAGCATTGTGAAGGATTCCTTCTCTGGGCGTTTCAGATAAGAGGGTTAAGAGACAGGAGAGGTTAAGTTCCTCCGGGCATCAACAACTTTTGGCGACCCTCTTAAGGCCATAAACCTTTCACTATTTTTAGTACTTCTTTTCTTTTGATTAACTTGGCATTCATCGCTTCACCATTACATTGCACTTTAGAAAAAAAAATATAACAAAGTCCTCGGTGGAACCAGTGAAAACTGTAAATGTCATCAAGTGAACAAATTCTAATATGATATGAGTAGGTAGCTTGCTTTGTTTAAAAAGAGAAGTTCTCGGATGTATAATAAATAATCTTCAGGTGGGATGCTTGGAAATAGAAACAAAGGTAAGACACAAAGTCACGGTCTCATCCAATCTATATAATTTCTTAAAAAAGCTTGAAAGCTACACGTGTTTCGCTCCTGTCGGAGCATCATCAGGCCTAAAAAATACATTAAGATATTTTCAAAAAGAACGCTTATAAAACTCATTACCTAGACCTACACAGATCACATTACAACTAACAACAAAAGAAAAGCTAGGTTAAGTTAACAATTCCCACCATAGATAAAAATTTATGCTTAAAAAATAAAAAAGAAAAAAAAATAAAAAAGAAAAAAGTAAAAAAGTATAGTTAGTACAATAGATAAGGCAGATTTCTTTTCAAAATCAGGGGTATATTCATTAAGATGTAATGCCATTTACATAGGGCAATCGGGGAGAAAAATTTCCACCAGAATAAAGGAACATACAAGTTTGGTGGACAGGTATAGGGATACTGACATGATCGAAACTAAATCGGCGTTTGCGAATCATTTATTGGCCTCCTCACATGGTTTTTCTTTAACTCAGGGAGCGGATATTTTGCATGAGTGCTCAAAAGGAAAAAAACTGGACTTGTTAAAAAAGATGGAAATAACTAAAACTAAGAAGAGCCCTGTCCTTGTGTGTGTGAACGATATTTTCACGTTTGAACCTCACCTCATTTATAACAAAAGTTTAAAAACTAACAAACCCTTAAAAAAAAGTCTTTTCTTTTTCTATTTTAGATATTTTTAGTTTTTATTGTTAAGATGTTTACTTATATTCACTTAACTTAATAGTATAGTTCGGAGTGTTCCCCATGTTTTATCAGGTTACTTGGTGGCCTATGGGTTAGACGCGCGCCTGTGAATCTAAAGGTTGCGGGATCGTTCCCCACTGGTGACATTTTAAATTTTTACTTTTTTATTTTTTAAGCATACATTTTTATCTATGGTGGGAATTGTTAACTTAACCTAGCTTTTCTTTTGTTGTTAGTTGTAATGTGATCTGTGTAGCTCTAGGTAATGAGTTTTATAAGCGTTCTTTGTGAAAAATATCTTAATGTATTTTTTAGGCCTGATGATGCTCCGACAGGAGCGAAACTCGTGTAGCTTTTAAGCTTTTTTAAGAAATTATATAGATTGGATGAGACCGTGACTTTGTGTCCTTACCTTTGTTTTTGTTTTCGTTCGGTCTCTTAGAGAAAAATGGATGATACGTTTTTTATGCTTGGAAATAGGTTAAAAACATCGAAGGAAATAAGAAATGAGTGGGAGTATTTCTGTTTTTATTAAATTTTTGGTAAGTTCATATGAGTTTTTTATTGAGAGTGGGTTAGAGAAAGTGGTGAGCTGAGGGAGGATATACGTTAACCAGGAGGAAAGTTTTGAGGCGGGGAATCGATTTAGTAAACTACGGGTCTCACAGGATTATTTTGTTTATGTATTTTAGGTAGACAATAAAGAAGTGAAGTAACCGGATTCATTAGGAGGACTTTGTAGCGTGAAATAAAAAAATGATCAAACGTAGCTGTACAGCTTTTTAATTACTGTTTGAGGTAAAGAATTAATCTAGAAGCAGGGTTATAAGGCAAAATCTGAAAATCATCACATAAGAAACTTACTGACTATTTTGTAATATCCAGTTCTGGGCATTAATACGATGCAGTTATTCTTATCGGCTTTTGTTAGAATAAGGTCATTTTGGTTGATTTTAACTTTAAGATCTTTGAGTTTATTTATGAGTTGACCTGGGGAGTTTTTACGATTTTGAGTTATTCCTTTTAAATTTAGAAATTTGTTAACCTTTAAAGAGATATCAACTCTAACTAGATCTGAATCAGGTAAGTTGGCGGGCTTCAACACTGTTTTACAGTCTACCAGAGGTTGCTCAGGCACCGTTAGTCTATTAGAATGGTCAAAGTTGAATTTAACTCCTAAATTTAATATTTCTTCGTAGTTTTTGGAAAGTTGTATGTTACTTAACTCCATAAAACGAGGATGAAATTGATGTAGAAAAAATGTTGAAGTTCTATCAGATGTAACAGAATAGCCACTGTCGTCTAAAGATTTTTGATTTAATTTTAAGTAATAGAGTTTCTTGTTTATTATAGTGCGATGTTTCTTGCTCTCTCGGTTTACAAAGTCTTCAATATAGTTCAAAACTCACTTCTCCACCCTCTTTTTAATATCCCTCTTTCTCAAAAACAGTTCAATATAATTTTTCAAATTGCTTGGAACAATGGTTATCCTGACAAAATATTATATTCTCTTTATTTTAAACATCTTTACAGACATTTAAATAATCTACATATATACAAAACCGATGTCGTTAAAAAAAACGCATATCATATTTTGGAAACATATCCCATTAAGTAGCCAAGCGATTGCATGCTTCAGGATTTCAGAATAATTTTTCTAAATCTCTATTCAACACCAAACATAAAATTCCCGTCACACATAGATTTGGTGTTTACAGACTAAAATGTTCTCATCCTGACTGCAACGTATGCTTTATCGGACAAAGCGGAAGGAGAATCGAGACGAGAGTCAAAGAACATAGTCAACTCATTGAAAAGAATATAAACCGATTTATAACCAATACCTCTTCTCCTTTCGCCAATCATATTATTGAGACCGGACATGGGTTTAAGCCTGGAGCGAATACCGAGGTGCTCTACGTTTGTCAGAAGGGGTTAAGGTTGGATCTTTTGGAAATCCTGGAAATAAATAAAGCCATCAAATCACCGGTTTACACTTGCATTATTGACCAATTTGAGAGCAACACTTTCTTTAATTCCTCAGGTCCTAACAGTAATACCAATATTTGATTTGATTTGACTTATTAACATATTTAACACAAATTTAGTTATTTATTTATTTACACTCTATTACATTACAGTCCGATAATTCTCTCTCACTCGCTCCCAGTGCTGAGTAGAAATCTGCTATTGTCTCATATTGTTTAATTTTGTTATAATTTTAACTGTTCACTAGATAGTTTTATAGTTAAAACCTTTGGTTTGAGGCTCAAATTACGAGACAGTTTTACCACTAACCAAAACTCTTTATTTTTACTTTCGACACGTGTTTCGCTAACGATGTTATCTTCGGGAGAAGATTAAAACTAAACTGAAACTACTGTTTTTGTCAGGATGACTATTGTTCCCAGCAATTTGAAAAATTAAATTGAGTTCCTTTTTAAAATGTTTTTGAGAAAGAGGGATATAAAAAGGACGATGAAGAAGTGAGTTATGAACTATATTGAAGACTTTGTAAATCAAAAGAGCGAGAAACATCGTATTAGAAGAAACTCTATTACTTAAAAATAAAATAAAAACCTTTAAACGACAGTGGCTATTCTGTTACATCTGATAAGAACTTCAAAAACTTATCTACATCAATTTCATTTTTATTTTATAAATTTAAGTAACATACAGCTTTCCAAAAACGATGAAGAAATATTAAATTTAGAACTTAAATTCAACTTTAACTATTATGATAGACTAACGGTATCTGAGCAAACTTTGGTAGACTGTGAAAGAGTGTTGAAGTGCACCAACTTACCTAATCCAGATCTAGTTAGAACTGAAATCTCTTTAAAGGTTAACAAATTTCTAAATTTGAAAGGAATAATCGTAAAAACTCCCTAGGTTAATTCATAAATAAACTCAATAAACTTAAAGTTAAAATAGACCAAAATAACCTTATTCTAACAAAAGCCGATAAGGATAACTGCATTGTACTTATTCCCAAAACTGAATATTACAAAAAAGTCAGTAAGTTTCTTAACAGTGATTATTTTCAGATTTTGCCTTACAATCCTACTTCTAGATTTATTCTTCACCTCAAACAATTATACAGACAAAAATAGTAGAAAGAAATACAGACAAAATTATAAAATTATAATATACTTACTGAGTTACTAATAACACATATACAAATTCTAAACAATAACAAACTCTAAACAATAACAAACAATACTTGAATGGTATATTGCACGACATCTAGTGAATAAATTACGTGACAGATTTACCACTAACCAAAACTCTTTATTTTTACTCTCGACACGTGTTTCGCTAACAAATTCTAAACAATAACAAACTCTAAACAATAACAAACAATACTTGAATGGTATATTGCACGACATCTAGTGAATAAATTACGTGACAGATTTACCACTAACCAAAACTCTTTATTTTTACTCTCGACACGTGTTTCGCTAACGATGTTGGCATCTCGGCATAGTATGCTGCTGATGACCCGCGATCTCGATTTAATTCTGGCAAAAAGCGTGTTTAAAACTGACCCCACTCTATCGGTCTTTTCGTCGTCTCGCTTTCATCATATTTATCATCATTCATTAGTGAGAATGAAATGACTATACATGCTATATATGCTACTTTTGATATTATAAGCCTAGTATCAAAAGTAGCATATTTGGTTAAAAAAAAAAAACGTAGTCATATGTGTTAAAATAAATCCATGCTATTCAGTATATTATTTAGTCTAATGTAAGTAACGCCATCTAGATAATATGTTCAATGTAACACATGTTTCACTGTTTCTATCTCTGTTGTTTATTCGCTGTGTGCGGTTAACGATTACTACTTAGAATAAAGGTTGTCAGTTCTATTCTGAATACTTAGCAGGCGTGTCGTTTTATTTCGATCCACGAACCCGTTTTTCAACAATATGGAAATAAAAAAGTCACATTTTTAAGAATCATTATGTTTTACCACCTAATAATGTTCCAAGATTTTCTGACAGCTATGAAAATTGGCTTGAAAATCGAGATATATTTCATGTATTTTAGGTGTTGCCGAGATGGCCATGTTGTGAATAAGTCATGATGTGGGGATGGACAAGTGTGTGTAAAGTGTAGTGGAAATCACGATTTCAAAAAGTATAGCGTCGATTTTGTTAAGTGTGCAAACTGTGCTGTGTCCAATGAGAAATATGGTCTTAATCTGGATTTGAGCCATGTTTCTTGGAATGTACAGAGATGTGAATCGTACAAGAGAATTGAAGACTTCCAACGTAGTAAGTACCTAAAATAGCAATTAGACTCTAATATTGTTTTAAATTCTAGTATAATATATTTAAATTGTCAGGGATATTTTAATAACAAGGATAACATTCTAGTTTTAATTAATGATTGAAGGCCTAGAATAGTATTTTTAAGCGAGACACATGTTAGTCCAGAAATTGAATTATGTGAATTGCATGTAGATGGCTACAAAATAGAGCAATGTACCACTAACAACAACAGAACAGGAGGTGTTATGGCTCTGGTTAGGTGTGATATTAGATATAAGATTAAAATCGTTCAGTGTGTTGATAATTATGTTTGGTTATTGTCTCTTGAAATGTCTTCGTCTGGGGTTAAATATTTGTGTACCGTTTTATATCACCCTCCCCAAAAACAGGATGGTAAATTCTTAGAATATTTTAATGACTATCCTGATCTTGTAAGTGATTTTATCGGCATTAATATTACAGTGGGAGATTTTAATTTTGATCTTTTAAAAGATACATTTTACGGCAATAAAATAGGTAATATTATTTACAGGTGAGTTTCACCAGATTGTTAAAACAGCTATCAGAATTGCCCCTAATAGCCAAACTTTTATAGATTATATAATAACCAATCATAAACAGCACCCACACAGAGTCCATTTAACACCCAAAATTAGTGATCACGCTATTTCGTCCATAGATTTAAATAAAGAAAAAGAGCAAGATGCAGATAAAATATGTTATCAAAGGTCTTTTAAAAATTACAAAAATGATCAGTTACAGCAAGAACTCTTAAGCATTGAGTGAAACAGGGATATATCTGATGTAAATGTTTTGGCTGATTCTTTTGTCAGTGAAATAAAACATATTATTAATCGCATGTGTCCTAAAATTAAATTTGTCCAAAAACAGAAATATTTAGATAAAAAGAGAATTAGTGTTGAGATCAGGGAACTAATGCAGGATAGATATATATTATACAAAAGGGCAGTTATCGATAAGAGTGAAAGAACCTGGGGTGAGTATAAAGAAAAGAAATTTCATTGTAAATAAAATTCGGCTTGAGAAAGAAAAATATTACGCTGAAACTATTGATTTACATAGAAAAAATCGAAAGAACTGTGAAAAAGCTTAAAACTCTACTACTAGGAAAAAAGCAATTACTGCCACATAATATAAGATTTGAAGCCGAAATAATTACTAAAGAGGCAGATATAGCGGACAGATTTAATAAGTATTTTGTTAATACTGACTGATAATGACTAATAAGACACTATCCAAATTTGAAAAAATATCAATGAGTTGAATGAAAGAATTTCTTAAAAGTTTAAGAAATTTTGGAGGTGGAGACAGTGGTATTTCTAAACAAGTTCTTTGTGACGTTACTTCTGCCATTGGAGATCGACTATTGGATATAATCAATACATCACTTGGATCAGGTGTATTCCCAGAGACGTGGAAATTGTTGACCGTAATTCCTGTTCCCAAAGTCCACGATACTAATCTTCACAATGAATTTAGACCAATAAATACAATGCCGGTTTATGAAAAGCTATTAGAAATTTGTGCAAAAGAACAGCTACTTGAGTTCTGCATTAGTAATAATGTCATTGTCCCGAATCAATCCGGTTTTCGCTAAGGGCACTCCTGCGATTCTGTTATTGTTTGTACCTGTGATAGTTTTCTCAGAGCCGTTGACAATGGTAATTTTGTACTAGCCATATTTTTATCAAAAAAAAACTAAAATGGCACAGTTGGACATTCAAGGTTTGCATATTATGGTAAATGCAGAAAAAATCTTATACGATAAAAAATAAAGTATTTGGGTACAATATTGGATTGGAATCTAAGTTTTTATGGGCATTTTGATTACATATTAAGAAAATTTTCTAAAAAAGTTGGATTTATTAGCTGAATAGGCAAAGAATTATCCATAAACACAAAATTGTCCCTGTATAATGCAATAGCACTACCCCATTTGCAGTTCTGCTTAACTGTACTGTCCAATTTGCCGAAATTTAAAATAAAACAATTGGATGTAATACAAAACAGAGCTTTAAAAGTAATTTTGCGTTGTAATCGTTATACCCCTATATTTACTATACTCATTCATGTATTTAAATCGAAACATAACATGCACCCAAAATATATCTGTGATAAAGTTAAAGTTTTTAGTGATGTCCACATATATAACACCAGAAATCGTAATGATTTTATATTATTCGACAGATGCCACACTGCCCAAATGTATAATTCGGTGTTACATAAGGGTATTATTGAATTTAACACTTACTGGTAACTTTACCAGTAAATATTAAAAACTGTGATAACTTAAACCGGTTCAAATGGTCCTTAAGGGATTATGTTCAAAATAACTGTTAACTGTTTATATTTCTTTTTTAGCTTTATTATTTGTTTTAAATTTTATGTTCTTTATCATGCGGTGATTTTTATTGTTATTCTTATGGTTGGTTTTATTTATTTTTACAATTTTAATAACTTTTTAAATTTAGCTTTATTTTTTAGGTTTAGGTTTTATGATTTTTATCATGGTGATTGTTATTTTTTACATTTTATTTATTGATATGACTATTTATTTCTGATTTTTATTAAAATTTTATTGTAGAATTAAGTTTTTATTTTATTTTTATGTTTAATATTAAAGATATTTTATTTAATTTTTTAGGTTTTATTTTTACAATCTTTTATTTATTTAAGTTTAGATCTAAGGTTTATGTACTGTTTATACAATGCACCTTTATCGTATAACATTTATTTTTATTTTGATCTGTGTCCACGTTAGCTAGGCCTCCTTTTCGATTCGACATGTGTACATACGTAGATTGATTTTTTTAGTTATTAATTATTAATCAAACATCGTTGTATATTTTTATTTTTTTGTATGTAGCACTCTTTGCTAAATAAAGAAAGATTATTATTATTAATATTAATGCCAACAACGGAAAGAGTAACTTTTACACTATAATAATAATTTATCAAATCTAGAAAACGTTAAAGATTTTTTTAAAATCCAAAGACAACCTACTTGAAATTCTCTATATTACAAAGGAAGTTAGCAAAATTGAAGTTGTTAGCAAATAAATATTTAAAAAAATATATTACCAAATCGTTGAGATTGTTTCTCGCACTTATAAATATTGTCAGATTGAGCTCTTCGAGAAAAAAATAGTCTAAAGGCTCTAAAAAATACATACACTTTTGAATCGTTCAGATCTTTCATAATAAAAGGTACTGCTTCGTCAACTCTAGTATTATAAAATACTATTGCTGGACTCGTAATTTGGGTAAAATGCCTATTATATTAGAAGCTTGTCTAGGCTTAGCTCTATAAACTCTTTAGCTGATTTTCTTACCTCTTACATGTCTTACCTGTCTCTAATAGAAAATAATATCTGTTAAACATCTACATGATACAATCCTAAAGGATCATATTTAAGAATCTATAGTGATATTTCGAGAACACATACCTATAACATAACAAAGTAGTCATTTGTGGAAAAAGCATTTAATTTTATTCTGCCTAATAATTTTTCTACAATGATTTTGATAAGGATTTTAAAAATACAATTCTGTTTAGAAGTGTACCTTCATTCAGCGCCATCATGAAAAGTAAACTAACAAAGCAATAAAACTATTATACAAACCTAAATTTAATCTCCTTCGTTTAAAACAACGTAGACATTTTATTTTCTTCTTTTTAGTTGGATATACAAACAAAGATGTTATTTATACATGGAACTCTGCTAGGCAGGTGGCAATAGCTGAGGACATGAAGCTGTCACAATTTGACCTAATTGATACTCCTGCTGGAAATCAAACTTACTTAGTGTTGAGCAGATTACAGAAGCAAAATCAGAAAAAAGTTATTGTTTTAAAATCAGATTTAGGTAAGTACGCCAGCATCACTGCATTTATATACTATTTTAGAAGAAAATAATTAGAAATAATTTTAGTGAATTTTTAAAGATGTTACTCATTTTTGTTATATTTTAATAATTTAAATTAGATTGTTGAAATGGTAGAGGACATCGAAACAAGTATTTTTGTTATTTATCATTATTATGTTCCTATGAATGATACTTGGATGTAGCCTTGAGTTAAACGGCTAAAATATGCTATGGGATTAAGCCTAGTACCATGTTTTTGAAATTACACTGCGCCGTAACCGATGTGAATTGCATCTGTGTTTGGTTCCGTACATAACTTTCGAATTAATAAACATAAAATAGGATAAGTTGACAATAAAGCAATAAGTTCGAGAAGAATTTCTTACCTTTCGTCAGTCCATTCAAAGATAATGGCGATTTTCAACAAGTCTGAAAAAGAATTAACAAATTTAGGTTAAAGAGGTTGTTACCTAAAAATAGGTTTAAGAAATAGTTTTTAACAAATTTACGAAATTACCCAGTTAACACTTAAAACTGACGGACATATAAATGATACATATAAATAGTGCCTCAGCTTTATAAGGACTTGTTTGTACACCTTTTTCAGAAATTAAACAGCCCAAAAATTCGATTTGTGTTTGAAAAAATTTACACTTTTTTAAATTTATTTGGAAATTACTGTTCTGTAATAATGAAAATGTTTGCTCGAAAACACAAAATAGATTATTTAAGTCAGATGACAAAATCAGGACGTCATTAAGATAGACTTACACTTGACTGAATCCGAGCGCCATATCGAAGGAATTAAACCATTTCTGACCACATTGACAGGCTCCATGTCAATGTGGTCATCTATTTTGCACTAAAAGGAATCTGTTTTCTACAATAATATAATTTAGTGTTCGAAAATCCACACATTCTTAAAGAGCCATATTTTTTTGTCACCAATAGGATAGAACATGCATAAGGAGAACACGAAAGCTGAATTATGCCTTTTTAAACAACTCATCAGATATTTACCGAAACTTTTGTCTTTCAAAATATGAAAAGCGATAAGAACGATATCTTATTGGAATGTCGGTTTCCAAGAGGATTTTTAGTTCACTAGTTGAAACTGTGGAACAGGAAATACACATGCTAAAAAGGGACTAGAATTTAGAAATAACTGCTGAATTTGATGAGGATTCACGTTTATTTTCCTAAGCAAAGCTGGTTCTTTGCAATATAACATCATTTGTCCGCATGGTTCATGCCTAAGACTAAAAAAATCTCTATCTAAAATATCTGTACGAAGCTAGTATTTATTAAAGCGTTAGCAGGGATTCCTCCGACAATAACTGTCACACAATCCGAATAACTCGTGAAGGTTATAAATTTAATCGGCTTTTCTGTTCGATCCTAACTATGTTGTTTTGTGAAACAGTTATTTTCAGAATGACCCGGATTTTTACAGAATCCGCAATTCTCGGTTTAATTTATTTTTTTGTCTTTAACTATTAAAGACTGAGTTATTTGAGAATAAATACAATTTCGCTTTAAGTGGCCGCGACGCCCGCAACAAAATAACGCTTATTGTTATTCGGCTTTCTTTCAATTTGACGAGTCTGTCACACTTAATACCCCTGGAAATTATGCTGATTAACGAGATATCGGTAAAGCTTTTATTTAAACGATGTAAATATGAAAATTTACTTCTTGCGTAGCTTTCATCTTATGCGGGAAAATTATTCGACTTAAATTCTGCTGTTTTCTCAAACCTCATTCCAAAATCAATCTTTTTTGGAAACTAACACCGTAATTAAAGACTAGACCATCGTCTTCAGAAACCTTTTATTACCTAAACCATTGGGGAGCTTCTCCTATAAGATGGTGGAATTCGATGCATTGTTTCGTAGTCATCCGAAACAAATTTATTCAGAAATATACAATATGACTCGACAAGTTTACAGTAATAATTAATTCCTCCCAGAGTGAAGTCCGTTCAGTTCGTTGCCCAGCGAGTGATGCGACGGTGGTGCCATTCTAGTGGTAACCAAGGGAAGTTTTGTGGTTTGCGTGTTTAACATGAAATATTTATACCATTATAAATACAGATTGCCCAATGGATTTTTACACATATAAAGTTCCTAGCAGGCAAGATGTTTCTACAGAAGAGATAAAAAAATCTTTTTATTTTAATTATTAGAATTTTTGATGTGTCGCAGATGCCGCACTAACTAGTCCGTGCATCTATGTCGTATTTACTGTCGCATGATATAGATGTTTAAATGGTAAAATTTTATATAGTTTATCTATGAAATCATTTTAAATAAACTTAGAACCCCATGTTTTACAATTTTTTTAATTTTTTTTTTCAAAAATGTCCATTTTTAGAAAGAAAATAATAAAATAAAATTGGTCGCGAACTAAAATCCAAGCATCTTACAAAATATTTTAAGCACTTCCAGCACTCACAGACTTCTCACCTCTTTTTAGCCAGTCTATTCAACAAAGACAAAATACCTGCGTTTTGGCGATTCCTACTTTAGGCTGTGCAAGTGATATGTATCTCTCTCTATCGTACTAATTTTGAGGATTACGGGACCGTACCCAAATAAATTTTTGGGCTGTTTTTGTATTACTTTCCTCGTGTTTTTAAAGAGATCTTTAAGGATGGGTCTATCACCTTTAATAGTTGGTAGAGGTTGAGAGATTTTGCCGGTTTTGCTTTTTACACATTTATAAAAGTGGAGAATTTAGAATTTGCCCTGTATTTGTCTAAATTTGTTGCAACTTTGACTGCATGAAAGTGTGTTTTTTTTTATTGGTGGATATTATGGTTTGTTTTGGGATTATACCTAAAGACCTTAAAATATTTCGACCCTGGGAAAATAGGCAGGAAAATTTGGCATATGAAGGGGAAAGTATTTGTGCGGGCTTATGGAGACCGTGGGCGCACAAGAAAAAAAACATTTGTAAGGAAAACAATAAGATTGATCTGGACAGTGATTTAGACTTACATAGTTCTGATAGTTTATTTTCTAGTGTTGAGGAAGAAAAAGAAGCAAGGGAAGTAACAGCTATAGGGGAAAATTAGGCAGTTTTGAAACGTAATTGTTTAAGTACAGACGCCAAATAGATTTATCTAAAGGTCAATAACAATCTAAGGAATGATCCTCAGTTCACAGATGATAGTAGTGCTTTGCAAAAAACAGCGTTTTTAATAGGGGTTCCCTATAGTAAAATATGCTATTTTGTAAAAAAACGGATTAAAGACAGAAAAAAGGAAAGATGCAGGACAATTAAAGGGACTTGACACGGATATTGCCAAATTCCTAAGGGAAGGTGTGTATTCTAAATACAGAAACAATGAGGGTCTGTCCATAGAGATGTTTAAGGACTCCTTATCGAAAAGTAGCAAACATTTCTCAGTCTCAACCTTGCGGAGATACCTGATAAAACTTGGATGTAAGCTTAAGATGGTTAACAAAAGAGCTGCTGTAATGGAATTGTCAGGTGGTGTATAGAATATTAGGAGAAAATGAAAAAATTTTGAGAGGAAGAAATATCCATATATTATTTAGCTGAAAGCTGGTATGATTTTATGATTATGATTATGATTTTATGATTGGCGTATGATTTCCATTCTCTGGGAGGAAGTCCCGTTTTGCCATTGTAGGAAAACCATATTTTTAATTAATTAAATAAGTTTAGAATTTTGATTTTTACAGCTTACTGCTCCTGCTATCCTTTAGCGTCACAATATAGTTTGCCTCTTCCTACATTCTCTGGGAAAAAACCTTTTTTGCTATGGTAAGATAAACACTGTTATTATAAGGAAAACAAGTTTTTTAAAATTTAGTTTTTTACAGTTTTTTGTCCATGATTTGTCTTACAGAGACACTAAAAAAAACAAGTTTAATTAGTGCCACACTTGTCCTGTCCCAGAAAGGCAAGACTACTTCTTTCATAATTCACAAGAAAAAAGGCTATTTTACATCTGAGTTGTAATTATTTAAAATAAAAATATTGTACATTGATTATTATTAATTAAATTTAAAAATTATGTTTGCTACTCCTGTACACTTTTTAAATCTGTTTTAGTATGCTCCATATGCTTCAGTGCGAGATGAAGTTGGAATCCCTAGCGGCAACATAGAAACTTTTTCATTCCTTAATGGAAGAAAGGAACAAAGGCAAAAAAACAGAGTTCAAAAAATTGTATTATTAACTCTTTGCGCCAGATTCAAAAGAGTAGCTAAATTTATAAAAGTATTTAGTATCCTCGCTGTAGTTTTAGGATCCGCTATACTTAAAATGTAGTGCTTTGTATAACATTTTTAGTTTTTAGTAGAAGCATTTATTTTTGTTAATTTTCATCTAATCTCTTCTATTATGCACAATAACTAAATATGAGGAAAGCGAATTAATAAATATTATATTCAGGATGTAAAGTTTTTTTTTATAAGTAAAACTTGTGTCTTTTACATGCATAAGATAAAGATAGCTAGATGATTTTTAATGTAAGTTTATTTTGTAAAAATATACTTCCACTTTTCTGACTACATAATTACTTTTTATCAAAATATGTTGGTACTAAATAGAGAGATGGGCTTTTCATGAGTAAGTAATTATAATAATATGTATAAATTAAATAAAAAACACAATAATAAACGTTTTACCCTTTTGTGTCAAAAAGTACATCTTTAATGCCTTAATCCACAGAAAAAATGGACCTACGTAATTTGTACCACCTCTCATCACTTATTATAAATACTCCACTGATGGTGCTAAAAACTAAACTTATTAAATTAAAATTTTTGGTTAGACTAATTTTACGTACTTAAATCTTAACTTTAAATTAAATATTATCTTGCTGTCAACTATCCTGAATTTCTGCTTTATATAACTAATCATAAAAATCCGGAATAATAAAATTTTAAATACGAATAAATTTTAAGGTCGGATTTTGGTCACCTAGTTTTAAGGCCCTTTCGTAACAATAAATGTTTTTTAAAAAACCATTCGTCGATTTTTGAATTTAGCTGGCGCTGCGAACAAGATAGTGCAATTTTACCCTTTATTGGTGTACCGTTGTGTAAAAGTGATTGTCAAATCTTAGTGCACTATCCATCAAGAATCTGAAGACATCGACGAACTCCAAGTACCGCAACCATTGGTACTGCGATTATTTTGGAGAAGACCAAGCCCGAGAAACTGCTAAGCCGCCTACCGTGTTGTCAGGGACCCAGCTGATCCAAGTGCTGCCTTCCCGCCTTTATAGGGACTCCTTTGGTTGTGAACCTCTACTGTGCAAGCTCTATGGGTCATCCCTTAATTGTACTGTAAGTTTTTATTTGAATTGCCATTATTTAATATCTAGTCCATATTCGTCGCAAAAATTAAAAAACATATTAATAGGAAATAGGGCATCTTTAGAATTAGTAGTTGAAAACGAAAATTTTTACATTTCTAATTTAAGTAGTCAAAATATTTCCGATCAAAATAATTTAGATAGCATAACTAACCAATTAGATAACTTAACTTTAGATTCTAATTTATCCAAGCCTAATTTAAATATTAGAATGGAAAACATAAGATTCCACACTTCTCTCTTACCAACCTTCTCTGGAATTCAAAACCATTTGGAAAGTTTTATAATATCCATAGAGAGTTTTACCAATTATATTTTACAAATGATGGTATTGAACAAAATAAAATTATTTTAGCAGCCATTAAGTCAAAGTTAATTGACAATGCTCGAGACTTTTTACTTTCTAGACCAGATTTAGATTCATGGCCTTCAATTCCTAAGTTTAGATTAGCCGTAATTTTACACCAACAATTACAATACTTTAAGATCAATAAAAATTAAAGCATATTACAATTTGTAGATAGACTCAAATCCTTTGTACAAAGACTTTTTTCTAAACTACATTGTGAAGTATCAGATGTAAATGCGAAATTAATCTTAATTAATCAAATGGAAAAAACGTCGGTTTTAGTTCTGACAGCTAATTCGCCTCAGACATTAAAAACGATGTTAATGTTACAACGCCCTAATACACTTGATGAAGCATATACGCATGTAATTAACTATAATATGGTAAATTCTGTCTAATGGTCATAATAACTAATTTTCTAATAGTAATAATAACCATAATTCCTATGTAAAACAAAATAGCTTTTAAAGTCCCGTAAGATTACTACCTCAGAATCAATCTCCCATGACATTCGCCCAGCAACAATTTTCCAGTCAGCCCATACAAATACGACCTAGACCAGTTCAAAGACATTATCCGACCAGTGCTCAAGTTGTTGGAAAACCAACTAATGTCTTTGCTTCCCAAAATCATAATAAACCTAAATTAGACCCCCCTACTCCAATGTCAATCTCCATAACTGGATCCTCTAGGCAGTATCAACAAAGAATACCTTTTCGACAACCAAACTTTTTCCAATCATCAGGCTCCCGAAATTTTGTGTCCCAAGAGTTTGAGACTTCCATTAAGACCAACGCTAACTCTTATCCCGATGTACCTTATGTCGAAGATAACCAGTCTGAACATTATACCGATTATTCACCCCAACATTATTTTAAATATTACGAGCCAAACCTCCAATATGAAGAAACCTCTTTTGATCCCACCATAACGAATCCTAAAATTTCGAAATTGATAATTTTTTAAATTTTCCGAAACTAGGCCCAGATCTACCATCAATTTAAATAACGTAGCACAACAAATTGAGCTCCCATACTTTTATTTACCACAAAAGCAATTGACAATTTTAATTGACTCCTGTGCCTCTGACGCTATCATATCTCCTAAAATTGCAAACAAATATTTTGACAAAATATTTATCGAACCTCTCGAAGTAACCGCATGCAAGAACACTTATAAAGAAACCAAATATTTAAAAATTTCCTTGCTAGAAGAGCTAGGTATAAAAAATGTATATAAAATGAGAGTATTAAAGTGGCATAACGATTTCGATGTCTTAATAGGATCAAAAGATCTTAAAAACTTAAAAGTCTTGCTAGATTATAAAAGCAAAACCCTTAATAAGTTACTTATTTTATTGGCACGTAATACCCAATAACATAAGTAACTCATTATGAATTCGTCACAACAATACAGATTTTACTTTTTATTCAAAACCCCTAAGTCATAAAACATAATAATACTCTTCTCTTTGGCTTACAATAAACCCCTCTTGCATCCGGTACACAACTTTAATAATAACTTTTAAAAAATACCAGTAAATTTCGAAAATGGTGTCGCTATTTTGCCATCGTTTGACATAAAAAATCATATTATACCTGACAGTTTAGTAAAAGTTGAAAATGGCTTTTGCACTATTCCCCACGCCTACCGTCCACGTAAATTTTCATCAAAGGAGGAAAGTCATCCTCCAACATCAATTCGATATACTAGACCCATCATATCCAATTTTAGAAAAATGTAACCCTGAAAACATTTCTATCGCTTAACCCCTCTCCAAAAATCAAACATTTTACCCTTATGTCATGAATACAAAGACATAATGTATCACGAAGGATGTGACCTCAGTTTTACTAGTCAAACCAAACATAAAATTCGAACTAAAACAGACAGACCTATTTATCTAAAATCCTTTCGACATCCCTCTCTGATGAATATTGAGATACAATCTCAGATTCAGAACAAAGTAATTAGGCTTTCAATATCTACGTATTCCGTACCCGTGTGCATAGTCCCGTAAAAGCCCGATACTTCAGGCATCCAGAAACATAGGATTGTGATTAAGTATACATCCCTTAACAACGAGACAATAGAAGAAAAATGGCCCCTTCCCCGAATTGATGAAATATTAGATAATCTCGGAAAATGCACGTACTTCACCACCCTAACTGTAAAATGAAATGGATACTGATTCTATCGAAAAAACGGCCTTTACCGTCAACAATTGTCATTATGAATACCTCAGAATGCCCTTCGGCCTCAAAAATGCACCCGCCACGTTCCAACATATGAAGAAGTTTTACAAATGAAGTTTTCCGTGATTACTCATACAAATTTTGTTTTATCTACATGGATGACATAGTCATTTTTTCCCATCTGAACACATAGATCATATACGTCAGATATTTAAAAAAGTAAGGAAAGTTAATCTCAAAATACAGCCTGATAAGTCAGAATTTCCTTTCCTTTCCTCTAACGAGATGTCTACGAAAAAATACTTAAATTGATATAGAAAATTTAGAGTATAAAAATGACTTTTCAAAATGAAAACATATCCAATTCCCCTATCTTCCAATACCCTGATTTCACAAAACCCTTTAGTCTCACCACCGACGCCTCCAACATAGCCATAGGCAGCGTGCAAAATCGCAAAATGACCACCCAATTGCGTCCTTTTTAAGAACTCTAAACTACTCAACTATAGAGAAAGAACTTCTCGCAATAGTGGACTCAACTAAACATTTTCATCCATACTTACATGGCCAAAAATTCCTGATTGAAACTGACCATAATCCTCTAGTTTGGCTTTCAAAAATCAGAGAACCCAACTCCCGAATAATTCGTTGGAAAACTAAAGGAATACAATTTCGAAATTCACTATTAAAAAGAGAATCTAGTAGCAGATGCCCTCTCCCGCATTAATCTTAACACTCTTGAAACAAACGATGCCGATTCACAGTCTAATGTCCTAAATGCCGACAATACAGTTGTCAACTTATCCGATTTTGACTTAGCCGACTTTGTCTTTATTGAAAGATACAAAGAAAACGCTCCAGCCCAAAACATCTCAAACCCTGTTAACCCCGTCGCAAACGACGATGATTCTGACGTCACTGCACATTCCAATAATGATAAAGAAGGAAAGAATATCCTATTATCAGAATTACCCCTTAATTATGCAACAAATCGTCTTGTCATCTACTACGGCGATAAATTTAAACTCATCTACACTAAACCTTTTAATAAAAACCACCATTTTGTAAAAATTTCAAAAGAAAATCAGGAACAACAAATTTTAAAAATTATGAAGGACATAATTAAACCAGATGTTACCTTTACTATATTTATTAAAAATGACGAATTAAAGCTCGAGTTTCGAAGACAAGTATTTTCTAATCTAAATACAACCGTAAAACTAGTTTTTGCCAGCACTTACGTTCTTGACGTAACTGACAAGACTCAACAAAATGAAATTTTAACCAATTCTCACAAAAGTAACCATAACGGTATAACAGAAACATATGACCATATTAAACAAAAATATTATTGGCCTAAACTATGGGATTCGATAACTAATTCTATTAATTCATGTGACACATGCCTCCAAAATAAATATGAAAGACACCCTTACAAAATTGTTTACGAATGACCCTTGCTCTCTGAAAAACCATTTAAAACACTTCACTTAGACATTTTCCAGTTTTTAAATTGTCAGTTTCTAAAAATAATAGATTCATTCTCAAAATATGCTCAAGCCTATTATATAACTGATAAAAACGCCCTTACTATTTTAAGCAAACTACGTCATTACTTCTCACATCATAACACTCCCTTAAAAATCGTCACAGACCAGGGTAAGACATTTCAAAATAATTTATTCAAAGAATTCTGTCAACTTTTCTGTATAGAAGTTCATTACACTACTCCAGAAAATTCTTCCTCCAACAGTCCTGTAGAAAGATTGCATTCTACCCCTTTTAGAAAAACTAACAATTCTGAAAATGCAAAATCCCGATGAAACCCTCAAAACCTCATGACTTCCGCTGTCTTCAATCAAAGTATTCACTTAACAACAGGTCGTTCGCCTTTTTCCATATTATATGGCCCTTACGTAAACGAACCGAACTTCGATAACGACCTAACCTTATTTGAGCAATATAATGATAGACGAAAAAAGGAGTTACTACCATTCCACGAACAAATTTATGAAACAGCTTACAACTAAAAGTATCTCAAATAGACAAAAATAAAATAACAGGTACCGCTAAGAAAAGACCAATATCTACTCATCTTAGAAAAATCAAAAGACTTATATCTATATAGGACTTCTAAATCTATACCTTTACGGCCACCTAATCCCGACCCTGATCCTGGCCCTACTCAATCAAACCAGCCCTTGCCAAGCACTTCAGGTGCACAAACTCCACAATAATGGATATTATATAGAAGAAGTTGCTTTCTCTTTAGTAATAAATAAGTCAATATCATGCTACATATATACCCTTTAATATAAGTAGCTTTAAGTATTTGTTATCTCAATTATTTACCAATTTATTAATTATGCAACCCTCTGTAAATAATCAAAATAGTATTTTATTTAAATAACAATTTTATTTGACTTCTAAAGCATTAAATGATACATATGACACTTTCGCAAAGTTAAATGTATTTGACGAAAATATCTTAAATAATATGCAAAATCGAAAATCGAAAAACGAGGTTTAATAAACTACCTAGGAAGTGGTATCAAGTTCATTACAGGAAACTTAGATAACAACGACTAAGAGGTTATTACCCAGAATTTGCAAATATTGAAATTTAATCAGCTTGAGTCTATGCACAAAATCAACGACCTTAGTTCATTCGCAGGAAATATAATGCAAGAGCTTAAAAATAATATTCACACAATTAACGAAAACTCGAAAAACATACGTAACGAAATTTCTAAATCAAATACCCAGTCTAATTTAATGTTAAATCTGCAAAGTCAATATATTCAGATTACCAACTTAAATCAATTTTTAGAAAAAATATTACGTATTTTATCCTTTGGACACTTAGAAACTTTAGATCTCGAAATTTTAACCTTAAAACCAATCAATGAAATATGGCAATACTTATAAGTTCACTATCCTAAAAATGCACTATGGCCAATCAAGCATTTATCGGAAATAACCTTAATCTGTAAAACCGCCCATTTAATTTTAAATAAAATGGCAATTCTAGCAATTAAGATACCCATATTTGAATAAAATTTATGTAATTTAGAATTAGCTTATTCTGTGCCAAATAATGAATCAAAATTAATAAGTTCATTGTAAATACTATTACAATGAACTATGGTATAGCTAATGCGAAGAAGCCAACTCACAATGGATCTGCTCTGGACCAATTGCCAATGGATGTATTTTACCCAAAAATTCTCATTATGCCACTGTTCTAAACAATTTTAAGGTATCTACCTTAACTTATAGGAATGCACTCCTATTTTGTACAAAAAGCACTGAAACAGTTTATGAACATTGCTTCCAGTTTCAGAAGATTATACTCCAAGACTGCAACCTTATTCAAAGTCAATGTGACGTAATAATTAATCAACACAAATACTCATTAGCTATCAACAATGTTTCAGCCATAATTCCAAGACCAATATTTCAATCAATTTAGAAATTAGACATTTTCAAAATTCTAAGAAAATCCAAGAAGATATCATCAAACCAATACATTTGCATGATCTAGCACAACATGTTCCAATGCCCAATTATGTTGTTACGACAATATCAACCATCCTTTTATGCTGCTTAGTATTGATCATCTACCATTGGCAAAAACAAGGAAGAAAGAAAGCCATCTCTTTGAGAATTCTGCAGAGACTTGTCAACGAGGACGTTGACAGAACTGAGGGTGGAGGAGACAAATATCTTCAAACCATAATTAATTGTTTATATTACATTATAAAATGATTAGCTTAGGACTATTTTTATATTTAAGAAATCGCTGGTAATGTATTGTCAACATTAATATTGTGTCAAAGCCTTGGCTAATACCGTCGCTGTTCATATTTTTGTTTACCTAGTCTTTTGTATTAATAAAGGCCCTTTTGCATTAATAAATGTTTTTTAAAAACCGTTCGTCGAGTTCTAAATTTAACCAGCGTACAAGGAATGACACAAATAATTGTTTGCAATCCTGGACTGTTAATTTATGAGCTTCAATTAGCCTTAGATATTAAAATAAAGACAAAGCTGCAGCAATACAGACGCTGTATTTTGTTTATAGACAATAAAATTTTGTCTATAAAGTTACCCTTATATTTTGACACAGACCATGATAAAATTATAGGTTTTGAAGACCTAGGTGCTAAAGGAAGGGATGGTGTTATATGTGGTAATGCATTAGCTGTTATAGCACGAGCCCTTTATTCTGTTTGGAGGTAACCAATTGTTTAGTTTTTAATTGGGTCTCAATTAAAAGCGGAAAAACTGCTTTCTAGTATGACAAATTGTTTTAAAAAAAGATCTTATGTTTAATCATTGAAGGTATTGCAAGTGACATGGGTACAAATTTTATAAAATTGTCACAACTATTAGAGGTATCAGTAGACAATTGAGAATTTGAGGTGTATGGCAAAAAATTGGTCTATATTTTTGACGCTTGTCACTTAATAAAAGCAACACGAAACAAGACAAATTTATTTTATTTCGATAATAAGAAAACTTCTTGGTCCTTTATCAAAACTTTCTATGATGAGGATAGTATTAAATTTTATAGGAGTACACTTAAGCTTACAGATTCGCACTTCAATCTTACAGGTTTTGAAAAAATGAAAGTAAGCTTGGCCGCCCAAGTTTTAAGTCACTCAGTAGCCTGTGACAGTCTAAATAAATTTTCTTTGAGGCATCCGAATAAATTTTAAAAAGAATTCTACAATTACTACTTTTACAATTTCAAAAAAAAAATCATAAAGGAAGATGGCCAAGACATAACTAATAGAATTAAATTTCATAAGTGTTGGATTATAACAATTAACAGTGTTAAAAATGTGGGAAAAACTGTCCATGGCCAATTTTATGTGTTTGAAAACCAAAAGAATCAATACTGATTGTTTGATTCTTTTGGTTTTCAGAATTTTTTTTTGGATCAGTTCAACAACAAAGTAGTAATAGTGTTAATCCTACACCCATACAATTTAAAAAAGCATTCCGCAAATTTTTTACCAGAATTATTTTCACTCAAATAATATGAATTGTGAGGAAGATTTTGATTCAATAATTCATTCAGTCAATTTTGATGACTTGAAATCAATGAACGTAACTGATGTTTTTATTAAGGATCCTACCGATATAGCCAAAATTATAATTATACTAGAAAAAAAGTAATAACTAATAATGTATTTAGTTACATTTGTGGATATTTATTTAAAAAAAACCTTTGAAATTCACTTGTGATAATTGCAAAACTTTTGGAAAAAGGGCAAGATCTAAAAAACTAAAAATTTACTTTAATTCACCACATTCATTTTAAATCATTTGATACGCAAAAAGCACATTTGGAAGTTGACAAAATCAAATTTATTAATTTCATTTATAAATTAAAAAGTTCATTTAGCAAAAATTTTATAAATCGTGCCACGGAAAAGGAGTTTCTAATAAATTCTATAAATTATTTAAAAATGTTGAGTTTTACAACCCTCCCTTCTATTTTCCTAAAACCTATTTAAACAAATTATTTATAAGGATGAAAATATTTTATATATTAAAGTATAATAATAGAGATTTGAAATTCAAAAAGAAAGGTAAACAAACTCTTATTGGAAAATTAAAAATAAAATAATAAAGTAGCTAGGTAAATGGCCTCTCTCATTTGCTAAATGTATCATATAGGTAAGTTCCCGTAATATAAAATATATTTTCTACTTATGTAATTAATAATTATTGTAAAAAAATAAACTATTTCCTTTTACTAACAGAACATTGTTTTACTTCTAATCCTGTATGATTTAACTCTATTGTTATTATACTTATGTTCTAGGTATACATATACAGAATACGGTCATAAAACTCGCTTGTACATGTACATAATAGCTATGTCAATCTCCGCTTGAGCCGTAGAATGTATCTAATTAATGTAATTCAAATCAAGTTTTACTATTGCAAACTAAACCTACTTTTTTTGTTTTTAATTATAATTAAACATAATTAACATAAATAATAAATAAATAATATTTGGACTGATTTAGTTCTAAAAAAAATAATACATATTTCTCGTCACTTTTATTAAAAGACGACCGTTTTTTTTCTAGTGTATGTAGTACGTTTCAGCCCTAAATTTTTGATTATTTTTCTCAGTGTATTAAGTAATGTGTGTAAATTTTATTTTAGTAAGCGGCTAACGTCGGTGGAGGCTGAATCTTTTGCGGCAAAACTTAAAAAAACTAAAAAAAATCTATTACGCGGCATTGGTATAATATTTTTTTAATGCAGAAATTAATGTGTAAAACCCGCATAGATTTGTAATTATAATTTTTTTATTCTTTGCATTGCATATTGAAAATTAAAGCGTTGTTCTTATTTAAATAAAAGTTAAATGCTTAAAAATACCATCTTAAACTAGACAAAAGGTTTTGTTTCTTACTTCCAAAAGAGTTTGACGTAAAATTATAACCACATTATGAGCAGGACAGCCATCTTGTTGAAAATAGACTGATCCCAGGTCTTTATCAGGGAAGAGAAAACGGCAGGAAGAACTTAGTTTTGTAGCAATTTAAGGTATTGTTTGACATTCAAAGTACCATTAATGAAAAATGACCCAGTAATATGGTCGCCCAAAATACCAGCCTAAAAATTTAACCTTTTACTGAGTACGGAACTGAAAATTTCTGTGCTCGTTTTCCTGGGACCAACAAAAATATTTATTAAGTCGCACAAAAGTCATAGTTAGATTTAATGACACATATTTTTTACACAGTTTTTCTTTTAATTATTACAAAAATTGTCAAAAAAATTAAATTAAATTGAGCAAGGTTGCAAATAAATTCGAAAAAATTGTGGGTGGTTTGTTGTAACACGGTTATAAAAGTATGTCGCGGCCGTGCTATATACAATAGAATATTGTTATAATTGCCTTCGCTGATATTTGATTGCGATAAGCCAAAAAATTCCCGCTGAACAATAAAATTTCATTGTTAAGCGGAATTGAGTATATGCTATAACTTCATTACTCTTAGTGAACCAGTCTACTGAAATTTGTTTTTAGTCATTAAAAACTGCCTAGGTAATTAAGAAAATTAAAAAAATTATAACATATTTTTCATATCATAAAAATATTCTCTTAACTTAATTCTTGAGATGTGGCTGATTGCGGGCATTGCAATCGTTTTTCAAGGCTTTAAGGCCAGCAAATACCTCGAAAAACAAAAAAAATCTTAATTAAAAAAAATTATTACTTAATTCTGAATTTAAAAAAAAATACATTAATCTCAAAATCATATAAAAAATTTAGCTAATTACCAAGTACTAAAATAATTACATTTAATTTATGGTTTTCATTTTCAATTTAAATATAATTTAATAATTTAAATTCAAATATGCCTCCCTGCGGAGTACGGCCCTGGCCACCTGACGATGACCCGTTGATCACGCGTTGGCATCGTGTATCGTGCGTGCATTTGTTTATCTCAGTTGCCGCTGCTCCATGAATATACTTTACTAGTATTTATGTTTATTAATTCTTTGTGAAAATGGTCTACAGGTTTCACCTATGTAAAATTTATATTTTACAGTTTATCATACTATCAATCAAACGTCAAATTATAAAAAAGTATTGTGACTATTTGCAGATTAAGAACAAATTTTATGCAGGGTGCAGACGAAAAATTAGAAAAGATAAGTATCATATTTTTTCAAATTTAATTTTTTTTTCTTTTAAATATGTGAATAAGTCTATTTTCTTCTTCTTTTCAATATGTCAGCGTATGAAATAGTATTTTCTAAATTGATATGTAATATAAGTGACATAATACCCAATAAAATAAGTAACTCATTAGTTTTAATGTCTACTATTTAACCTTCAATTTTTATCTTAAAAAACAGTACTGTATTTTTTTTAATAAGCAAATATTAACAATATATCTTTTAACGTATACTGTATTTAAAAATTGTAATTCAGGTTTAAAATATATTTAGGTCGAAAATGACACGTTAAGAAATTGATACTTTCTTAAAATATAATTGGTATCGACCATAAACTAACACACTATAAAATGCCTAAAAATATTTACCACAACTATTTGATTCATTATCACTAGTATCAAAAGGCTGCCAAAATGACATTTTTATTCTTCAAAAGTTCAGACGAAAGTAAATAAAACAAAACATGAACAATATATAATAAATGGAATAATAACAAGAACTACAGTATAATATAAACGCGAAACTGATTTTAGGGTGAGCCAAGTCTGCACCATGCCAATTAAAACACACTGACAAAATTCAAAATTGTTATAATTATTACGATATATAGACATATATATTATGCCACGCATCTTAAGAAATCGTTGATTCTTCGAAACATTATTTCCACGTGCAAAAGGGGTGGTCCAATAGCGCCCCAATAAGAAATATAAATTTAAATATTTTTTATACACATTTTTAAGTGGCACAATTTTAGGCTCAAAAATGCGCAACTTATCCCTAAATTTAATCTTCTTACCTTTTATATTTACCGAGATCCCAATAGTGAGCTAGGAATTTGTAACAAGCCGTATATTAAAGTATAATCTAGGAAAAAATGACGCTTATAAATAATAGAACGCAATAGAAGTAAATATTTTACCTACATTTTACGCTTCATTCAATGTGGCAACAATAAGGCACAACAACCTTAAAAAATTACAACCTCATGACCTTTGAATTTTATAAAGGCAATTTAAATTGTGAGTAAAAATAGTTTTCAATTTTTCTAATTATAAAACATGTCGTTTAATTTATAGGTGTACGTTATCATAAAAATGTAGTATTTAAGCACAATTTTGAAATTAACTAAATAATGGACTTGGATTTAGTCAGTAATTAGATAAAAAAATATGTTTTATGATCAATGAACAGTCAACAACGGTCGGCCTCCCCGCTCCCCAAATCTGATATTACTTGAATTTTTTTTCTCAGTTAAAAATAATATTTATTAAGCCACAATAATCACCAATGAAAAATGTAACTTTCAGACTGTAAGGAGAGCCACCCATCAGGAATTATTACGTAAGTGCGTAATTTTCTGTAAATTAAAATTTTTATTTAAAGGTTTGTATACTTTTTTTGATAGTATTTGGTGATGATTTCTTTTTTTAGGAAATAGGGTCGCAAACGAAGGACTTTTTTAAAATCACTCTATCGCACTTTCCATCTATATTTAAGAAAAAACGTATCCCAATATCTAAAGACAATATTTTTACAAACATCGAAAGCTTAAGGACCAAGCTTGTACGACCTTTCTACGGTACTAAAAACCTCATTTTACTGCCAAATTTTGTTAAAATATGAGGCCGTGTCACTATGATTTTAAAAAGATATTAAACCTCCTTCTTATGGGTCAAAAAGTTCTTAGACGCAACATTTTGTATCTAAAATGCCTCTTCAGTTTTAAATTGGAAAAAGAAAAAATATTTCTGTCTTCTGTTAGCAAATAGTGAGGATTTTAATAAATTCAGTGCGAAGTTAATTTGCAATACACATTATCTACGTACATGCTTTATAGGTTCTTTTAAACTTAAAAAATAATGCTTTAAGATGACAAACAAATTTAAGTTTTGTATATTAAAAAACACCAAAAAACTGAAAAAGTGAATATTTTTTATTTGAGTTTGAAAATTTGTTTCGTAAAACGATTTTTTAAAATTTCTTAACAAAAAGGTAAGCTGTGCTAATCAACAGTTAATCTTCCTTACCCATATTTTTCTAAAGCAAACAGTTTGGTTTCTTGCAGAACGGAAGTCTGTATTGAATTTGAAGTTTTTTAAGAAGCTACTCATTGTTTCAAAAAGCAAACTTTCAGGACTGATTTTCGTTGGGGCCTTTTATTTCTAAAAATTTCAGGAAAATCAACCAATATTCTGAAAAAAGTTTGCTAGCACCCTATCTTTCATGTATAAATTACTAACAATCCAAAGTTATAAAGTATAATCACATGGGACGTGCCAAAATGGGATTACTGATAGATGGATGCCTAAATAATACCCGATGCATATTATAACATGTAGAGTCGCCTAGCTTCTATACGTCTGGTCCATGGGCTGGTAGTTTCATGGTAGTTCCATGGTAGTTTGGATTTTTTAGACCTTGTCTGTGAAGAATGTTGAAAAAATACTTAGGAAAAACTAGCAATTATCAAAGGTTGTCGAATCTTAGTGGGAGGACTAAATGTAATAAAATTGGAGGATGGAGTATTTATTATGCTTTAAAGAACCATAATATGTTAGAAAGTCGCTCTATTGTATTATGTAGCAAGAAAGAATAATAAATATACATTATGACCTATGTATTTAGATATTATAAATTATATCAAACCCAAATGTAATATTTTAATCAATTCCAATTAAATATTTATCTTAAGACTTGTTTAATATTTGTCAATATTTATTAGTTATACGTTTTAGCTATACCGGAGGTTGTGTAAGGGATATTTATATAAAAAGCTGACACAATTCTTCAAAGAGGCGGCTTTAAAATTCTCTACCTTGGTTAGCAACTATTCGTTTTGAAACATTATGATGCGCAAAATAATATTATATAATATGCTTAGGCATATATTGAAAAGAAGTCAATAATAGTTAAAAATTGGTAGTTTGAAATGAGAAATATGTAAGGCTTTGACGGTTTGACTGACAACAAGCCTCCTTGATAAACATTTTTTTATATGGAGTCATATTTATTTTGCAAACTGGCTGGTCAGTTCTAAAAGGGGCAGTGGCTCTTCATGGGTATTATTACATAAGTGAAATGCTACATCGTCGTTTTTATCATATTGGGGATTTTGGATTTTGGTTTTTCATGGGCATTAATCTTAATGCGAGAAAGAGCATCAGCTACAAAACTTTATTCTTTTTCTTGTATTTAGCTTCCCAGCTAAACTCTTCTAATCTAAACTTACAAAAACTGATATTTTCATGTTTTTGTTTTTTATCTGAACAAATTAACAAAGATTTTTCTAATTTTCCCAAAAACGAATCGACCGATTTAAAAAAATCAAACGTCAAAACAAGATATTACTCGATACCCCTTGCAATTTAAAATTTTTAAGGGGATGACCCCGGGGGGCAGAGGGTGAAAGGGGGTGAAGTAATTTTAGGTTAAAAAGTTGTCCCCCTTTGACAAACCTTTTGACGTATTTCGGTGTTTTTTTTTTAAACAGTGGTTTTCGATAAATCCGTGGTGGGAAGTTTTCAAATGAACACCCTGTATGTAAGCAACCGCACTGAAAGGTAATTTTTTTTTAATTTGATTTAGTACATGTTGAACATTGTAATATGCCATAGGTTACTGACTTTGGCCAAAGGGTTGGCCAAGTTATATACTAGCAAGATATTTATTTTTTTAATGTTTTTTAACTTTGCTGCATAGAGTTTTTATTTTAGAGATTGTACGTTTATCAAGAAAGTGTCTGAAAAATTAAACAATGAACATTGACCAGACATAGCATATTTTGATAATATAATGTAAATAATTAAATCTTACTTTCTAATTAATTATATTGTAACGAAATTCGGGAACACACTTTTATTGTCAACGTCAAAAGCACTAACCTAACTCGCCTTGACTGTCGTTTAATTGTTTCCAAGGTAAAAAACTGACTAAACAATTAAAACTGAATGAATTGTCACGAAGCGCATCCTTTTTAAAAGCCGATAAAACAGTTCTGAAATATTTAGAATTATCTTCATTGTTTTTGCCCGAAGAGACCAATAATTTTAGGAGAATACTGACAGTCAAAGCAAGCAAGTATACAAATTCTAGAAAATTAGAACTACAGGGATTTACAATAATATAACCTAAATAACCTAAATTGGGACCAAAATGGGGCTCTCGAACAATATGAACTACTTAAAAACTAAACACTATAGATGAAAATAATAAACCAAACGTAAGTAGAACCCTAAAGAAACCCTACGAATTACTTTAACTACAGAATACTAATAAAATTGTACAAAAACTAGCAGAATAATTAACGTATTTACATTTTCATAATACTGCTCCCCTCTCAAGTTTGATCGTCCTGATCAAACATGGGACCACCCAATAACACCTCTACAAAAGGACAAAGCGCTCCAAAAAATTTTGCTCGTGACGTCACACGTTTGGGCCATGCACTTCGGGTTGATTTTCGCGTGAATTCAGCTGTTGACGCTGCCGGTGTTCGTCCACGGAAGGCTGTCTGCAACGCTGCCAGACTTTGCAGATTGCCGTGAACGTTAGGATGATCTATTACTATCTTAAAATATTTAAATCTATATCTTTAACTGCTCTTACTTTACAATTTAGTTAAAAAAAAAAAAGAGTGCATCCTTATTTTTCTTTTTATAATTTAAACTTCCATTTTTTCAAATTTTATCATTTATCTAATACCTTGTTACGTGCCAATAGGAGTTCTTTCTATATAAATCTGACAATGGCGCATCTACTAGTTGTGCGACCTGATGAAACGAGAGGTTAGGTTGTTTATATTTATGTTCTGTGGTTGCCGGTATTTCTGACGAGATCCGCAGTAAACATTAGCCCATTTTTGTGTTTTTTTCTAAAATCGGAACTGTTTATTTCCGCGAAACGTGTATGTTATATTTATGTAAACTCTTCGCGTACCTTTAAATCGCAAGATCGTAATTTCGGACTAGAAAAATCCTCGGAAAAACCGGTTCTCGGTGGCGGTTTTATTTGTTTATATCAGACTTTAATACTTTAGTTCGTGTTTAATTTAATGTTTTTCTCCTAGTTCGGCTTGTAGTTTATACCAGAGTGTCTTATGCCTCAAATGTGTTGTGTTCCGGGTTGTAACGGAAACTATAAAAACAGACCTAAAGTGCATGTCTTCGGTTTTCCTAATGATATACCTAAATCTAAGGGGAAAATGGGTAAAAGCCATACACAGAGATGACTTTGAGCCCACAAACAACAAAAACGTATGTGAAGCTCATTTTCTTGAAGGTAGTATAATAAAGAGTACTTTATTATACGTTTTATTATACATATTAAGTTCAAGATTCCAACACAGGTAAAATTTTTACAATAGAATTACTAAAACCATGGCTGACTTTTGAAACTTTTTTATATAGCGAGCCAGTTTGTGTTTTAATATCAAAATTTAAAACTCCATATACTTCCCATAGTTTAGATGATTTATATGCAATACTTGAAGCAATAGACCTTACTATTATTACCCTGCCTTTGGAGGAAAATGTTACCAATAATGACAACCCCGACTGTGACTTAAATCCAAATACTGCTACCAATACCCTTGGCAATACTATTCTTGATCATGTTAAACCATCAAATGACATAAATAAAATGAAATGTGTGTTCGATTTACAACTGCAAAGGAAAGGTACAGATTGATATTCAAGTAGTACAATAGTTTTGACTTCTATAATCTATACTATTAGTTTCAATTTCGTGTTTGTGACCCAATATCTTCAATATTGCGGAGGGTTGTTGGGTGGGGTCATAAACGAGACATATTTCAAGAACCAATTGTTAAAAAACACTCACTGATATTGACATAGATCCCAAGATTGAATTCTTAGAAAAATTATTAAGCTGGCTTGATACTTGGCAACCTAGTAATTTTTCTAAAACTCTTACTTGACAAACAAGAACTGCTTTCAGCAATACTGTTTATGGACTGCTGTCATTATCACATCTCTGTACGACAGTTGTATGAGACAGAAAAGAGACTTAGAATTCAATCTATATTAACACTTCAGTCTCGCAGTTTTGGCCCTATTAAAATTAATAAGTTCTATGAGCTTCCCGATTATGACCTAGATGATAATTATTCCTCTCCAGAAGACTTTTCCCAAATTCAAACCTTGTTGTCCCAAATTTCAGTAAATGATGATCATTTTCAGAGCATCGAGGACATATTGCCATTAATTACATATTTATGGTTATTGTTGCTATGTTACAGTCAAAAAGCTAAAATGTGACAGCTGTAAAGGAAAACTGGTATATAATGAGCAATTTATCGTTGAAGACAATTTTGACCTAATTAATAAATTAAATCGTGGAGGACTGTTATATTCCCAAGACCAAGTTGTAAATATTGTATCTTTGACTTACATAATTTTTAACAGATTAATAAATGAATTTGAGGACATATTTTTACAAACCTATAACAAAAGACAGTTCATGTGTCAGTTAATTTTAAAATATTCTATTGCACAAAAACATGTATTACATTTTGATGGATGCACTAGTCATAATGCAATAGATGTTTTAAAGATAATTATTAAAAGTATATCCAATACACTTTTAAAAAATTATTGCACTAAGAATAATGATCAAGTAAAAAAAGAAAACTGGATACCCTAACGAAGTAGGCTATATATATAATATACCAGCCACTAACACTACTAGTTAAAATATAATAGTTCTTTATCAAGTTAATTTTAACTTTAAATAGTCTACTTACAAAAAAACATATAAAATATATATTTGAATCTAAAGACTATGTAGGTCCTAGGTAATTAATTTAGTTCTTTATCCAATTGATTTACTTTAAATGATTCTAATTAATATGACATTCCTGATTATGACAGTTTTCTTTAAATTTTCTTAATTATGACAAGGTGTGGAATAGTTCAATATATGTATTTATGTGTATATAATAACATTTTTTACTACTTGATGGTATAAAAAAATTATTATAAATACCTAAATACATATGTTGAATTTTGGCGCAGATGTAGGGGAGTTGGGAGTCTGCATTTAATATTACACAATAATATTTAACCTGACATTCAACCAGAACTAAAACATACCTTTGAATGTTTCCTGAACTCTATTCTATTCCTAGCATTTTTTAAAATAAGCCAAATATTGATATATTAGCATAGGAAATCCCTTGGTTTTTAAAAATCGGTGGCCCACATCGATGACGTCACGCGTCAAGCACCAAGGCCCTGTCTTTGAGTGGGTGTTGGACCACCTGAGCCATGATAGGGCGCTAGCCGGACGATGTTTACAATTTTCATCTTCGTTGTCGGATGTCGCTGGATACGGTACACCACGTCGTTGATTCTGGTGACCACATTGAATGGACCTTCCCAATCCTTCTGGAGCTTTGGTGACTTGCCCTTCGCCCTCCGTGGATTGTATAACCAGTCTTTATCCCCAGGATTAAAACCGGTAGAATTTGCCTTTATGTCATAACGTGATTTCATTATGTTAGTATGGTCCCGTGCTTGTTCGTGAACAATTTGTAAACGCTTTTGTAAATGGTCGACGTACTCCTCAAGGGTTTCAGACTTTTGGGGTCTTCCAGTAATAATGTAAACGAAGTTCATCACCGTAGACAACTTTTGCCGGGCTTTTTCCAGTTGACTTCTGGATAGAAGAACGATATGCCAATAGGAATGGTTGTATACAGGTATCCCAGTCGGTTTGCTTACAGTTTACCACCATCCTCAAATAGGTTTCAAATGTGCGGTTAAATCTTTCAACCATTCCATCAGACTGAGGGTGTAGTGGGGTTGTACGGGTCTTATTGATTCCTAGCAACCGGCATACTTGTTGGAATATTTGTGACTCAAAGTTCCTTCCTTGGTCTGAATGTATCTCTCTGGGTACACCAAATCGACAAATCCATTACTGGAACAGCACTTCAGCTACTGTCGTTGCTTCTTGGTTTGGAATCGGATAAACCTCGGGCCACTTACTAAAGTAATCCATAGCAACAAGAGCATATCGGTTTCCGGAGCTACTAGTAGGAAAGGGTCCTGCTACGTCTATGGCAATTCGTTCAAAGGGTGCACCAACAAGATACTGCATCATCTTTCCTCTTTTCCGGGTTCTTGGGCCCTTGCTTGACGAACACTGCTCACACTGTCGGCACCAGTGTTCAATATCTTGATGACTGTTCAGCCAGTAAAACCATTCTCTCACTTTTGCCAAGGTCTTACTAACTCCAAAATGTCCTCCGCTGACACCGCCATGAACAGCTTCAAGAACTTCCGGAATTCGTTTTCGAGGAAGGACTGTCAGATATGTCTTTTCTTTTCCATCTACGCTCTCCCAGACTCTTTTTAACAATCCATCTTTTATAACCAATGAATTCCATTGAGACCAATAAGCTTTAAGTTCTGAAGATTTGTCAGAAATGTCTTTCCATTCTGGTTTTGAAATTTCTCGAGATTTCAGTTCGTAAATAAGACCAAATACTGGGTCATCACACTGATCTTGGATTAAACTAGCTACATCCCACTCTTTAGAACTGTGAAGACCAATACGATTACAAGTAAATATCTCTGGATGCTGTTTTGATTCCTTTTTAAAACAATGTTGACATGTTTCAATACAGGGTCTTCTCGATAAGGCATCGGCATTTTGGTGATATGCGCCTTTCTTATGTTCTATTGTAAAGTCATAGTATTGTAATCGTTGAAGCCACCTTGCTATTTGTCCTTCGGGGTTTTTAAACTGAAACAGCCATTTTAACGAAGCATGGTCGGTTCTAAGGATAAATCGTTGACCATACAAATATTTATGGAAATGTTCAATAGCTTTTACTGCTGCCAATAGCTCTCGTCTGGTGACACAATAGTTTCTTTCTGGTTTTGATAACGTTTTACCCACAACTTCTGGTCTTTTAGGTTTCCTCGCTAATAATGATTCAATCTTCTTTAGGCGGTCTTCGAGATCACTTTCCGAAGTTCTGTTTGCCTTCTGTTGATTTGTCTTATTCGTGTTTGCCTTCTAGTTGCTTGAAAAGCTGCCTCATACTCTAGTCCATGGGCCAAAGCTTCTGATATATTTTTATGATGAGCCATCCTTAGAGCGTGGTTAGTATCTGGATCTCGAACTCCGTCAATAAAACAATTTATAGAAATTTGTTCTCGGAACTCTGTTGGGGCTGAAGGGTAGCCAGATTTACTAATCGAGTAACATCGGCCTCAAACTGTTGGAGTCCCTCCTCGGGTTGTTGTCTTCTAGATTTCAATTGAGCCTGGTACACTTGTTGTAGATGGGCTTCACCGTATCTCATCTCTAAGGTACGCACCAGTACGTCGAAATTGAGCTGATACTCAGATGGCACCATTCTTAATATTTCTGTAGCTTCTCCTCTAAGGCTTAGCTTAAAATTGACTGCCTTTTCCTTGTTATCCCAGCGATTTCCCCTAGCAGCGGCCTTAAATTGATTCAAATAGGTACTCCATGCTTCTTTGCCGTCAAATTTTGGTGGCTTTACTTTCATCATTGTTTGCATTCCAGGATCGGGATGAAGAGGAGTCCGTTTTACTTGCATCTCTAGTTCTTGGATCTTTTTTTGTACTTGCCCCAATTCTTCTTCTACCGTTGCTTCGAAGGTAGTCAATCATTAATTATTTCTGATTCTTCTCCAGATCTTCTTTAAGTTGTAAAACTCGTTCCTCTTATTTTCTGTCTCATTCCTCCTGCTCTTTTTTAAGATTATCTTTTAAATTAAGTAAGTCATCTTTCATGGTTCGAATCAGGTCTTCATTTTCTTTCTTTAGGTCATCTTTCATGGTCCTTATCAGGTCTTCATTTTCCTTCTTCAGGTCAGATTTAATCGTCTTTAGTAAATCTTCCTGTTTCTTGTCTCGCTCTTCTTGTTTGCGTTCTCGTTCTTCCTGTTTGCGGTCTCGTTCTTCTTGTTCTTCCTTCTGTTTACGGTCTCGTTCTTCTTGTTCTTCCTTCTGTTTACGGTCTCGTTCTTCTTGTTTTACTTTTTGCTCTTCAAACTTCCTTAATAGCAGGTCCATCAATTTCTCGGTCTCCATCTTGGTCTGATTTCTTGTTAAAGGCATCCACTAAAATGAGCTTCCAAACATCCTTTACTTCTGACACCAATTGTAACGAAATTCGGGAACACACTTTTATTGTCAACGTCAAAAGCACTAACCTAACTCGCCTTGACTGTCGTTTAATCGTTTCCAAGGTAAAAAACTGACTAAACAATTAAAAGTGAATGAATTGTCACGAAGCGCATCCTTTTTAAAACCCGATTGAACAGTTTCGAAATATTTAAAATTATCTTCATTGTTTTTGCCCAAAGAGACCAATAATTTTAGGAGAATACTGATAGAGAATACTCAAGCGAGAGAATACTAAGAATACTCAAAGCAAGCAAGTATACAAATTCTAGAAAATTAGAACTACAGGGATTTACAATAATATAACCTAAATAACCTAAATTGGGGCCAAAATGGGGCTCTCGAACAAGATGAACTACTTAAAAACTAAACACTATAGATGAAAATAATAAACCAAACGTAAGTAGAACCCTAAGGAAACCCTACGAATTACTTTAACTACAGAATACTAATAAAATTGTACAAAAACTAGCAGAATAATTAACGTATTTACATTTTCATAATAATATGTTATATATCTTAACATCCTTTTTGTTTATGTGAGAACCAGTTTGCCAGTTAATGGTTCTTACAACTGCACTTTAAATAAACACATTAAACTGGATGGCGCCCCCAATTTAAAAGGTAAGCATTTCTAGAATAATTCATGCCAACCAATTCATGTTCTCCAGACCGATAAGCTGCCGTTAGCACATGTATCACTTCATTCAAGACCTTTAACATCAGTCAATTTTTATATAAAGCAGAAATCTAAATAAAACCTGGTTACAAAATCTACCTGTAATTAGATATATTTATTGTCTAAAAGGGAATTAGTACATTACTATTGTGAAATTCAAATTACATTCATTTATATTTTAAAAATAGAAAATCTTTGTATATAATAAGCTGAAGATGCAAATATCAAATTTGCCTATGTTTCTTTATTACTATTCCATTATAATAGGTATAATAATTAATAATTAATAATTAAAGAGAAATTGTTGCCGCCACTGAATTTATTTTCCTCTTCCCATGCTTCACATGACGCATCCTAATGCTAAGAATCAGTCACTGACGAATAATATAATCACTAAATAACCGACTCAGACTATAGATAGTTACAATACAATCAAAGAATTTATAAAGCTTGTAATGTAGTGGCCTTTGGAATTACCTTAGGAAATATTGTCTTGACAATCCTGGTTTTTAATTATAGTCTCAGTCCTAGCAGCACGTCAGCTCGACCAACTTTCCTGACTATGGAAATCTCTTCCTGGAAATTTAGGTACTTGTGAAAACTTGTACGACACGTTGCTTTTACGACAATTCCTTAGCGCTTTTCACTGACACTCTGGAAATTTGTATAGGTCGGATATGGGGATTAAAATTTAAAATCACTTTTATTTAACGATATACGATAGGGAAAAATATTTTTATCCTGCTCGCAGCGCCAATAGCCGGCACTATAAAAACCGGCGAACTTCCTTTTAAAAAACTTTTATTATTTGGTAAAATTTAAATATGATATTCTTATATTAAAATCCTAAAATTAATTGAATTTAAATTAAATTGATTAGCCGACATATAAATATACACATATAAATTGACAGCAACTAGCGTTGACACTGACGTAATATTACCTCTAATTTTTATTTTATATGTCTATTTATACTACGAGTATCAATATTCAGCATTATTCTTATGGTTTGTGCATATTACTCGCGTCTTCCAAAAGTTAATTAAAAACGCTGATGTATTTTAATTCACGAGTTACTTACATTGTTTACTGTAAATGTGAGTTTTTTAGCTTTAAGATTATTGTTCTTTAAGTTATCGTAACAAACTAATAATAATAATAATAAACGCTACTGTTTGAGCATTATTATTATTTTACAAGACATTTTAAAAGTATTTATGTGACAACCTGACAACGCCGCTTTTGCCCCTCCGTTTTCGTACTAGCCACGCTGCGACGTGGAGAGAGAGAGTAGATTTATGTATGTGTTCTAGAAGGTCGTCCCGCTAGAATCTCTCGCGCTTTACTTGTAATTTTGGAAGTAAAAATTATAGTTTCTTTTAGTAAAGTGCGGCATAGTTTTCTTCTATACAGTCCACTACTTTAAGCTAACATTTTTGGTCCAATCGAGACGGATGGGTCAGTATTTGAAGTGATTGCTCAGATTAAATATCCGCAGTCAGGCGGCCATGTTGGCCCGTGTAGCCATCGCATCGTCATCGTACAGGCAGGTCGATGTGTATGGCGTACGTTAGAAGGTTCCAGTCCGAAGAAATTGGGTCGACGAGAGAGTAAGTCCGTTCCATGATAATAAATTTATGATTTTGGTCTTTTATTTGGTATTGTGTACTGTATTTAGGTTTTGGTAAGTACTAGAGTCATTTGGGGGTTTATTTTATTGTAATTTATTGGCAACATGGAGGATCTACGTAAATTAAAGATAAAAAGGGGAAATATCAAGGGATATTTAATCAGGACCAAGTCCTTTTTAGACTCTATTGATTTAGATAATTTGACCGAATTAAATTTGATACAAATTAAAACAAGATTAGATAACGTTGAACCTCTTTTGTGTCAGTTTAACGATGTTCAATCTGACATCGAATGTCAAATGACCTTGGAATCGCAAAGTGATGAGGATTCTAGTAAAATTTTTGAGGAAGAGTCTTTGAACAGAGTAGGTTTTGAGAATGAATATTTTTCACTAATTTGCAGTTTAAAATCAATTGTTAGAGAAAAAGAGGAAATAAATTCGCAGACTTCGGTAGTCATTAATAATAACGCAGTTGGTACTCATGACGCGCAAAATGTGGTCCCATCTAAACCCTCAATAAAATTACCTGGTCTGAAGTTGCCGGTTTTTAATGGGTCGTATGAAAAATGGCTCGAATTTAGAGATGCGTTTCATGCCATTGTTCATAAAAATGTGCATCTATCGGACGTTAAAAAGTTCTTTTATTTAAAATCCTTTCTTGAAGGTGAACCTTTACAAGCCATTGCTAACTTGCAAGTTACGAATGACAACTATTCAAATGCTTGGTCAATATTGTCAGATAGGTACGAAAATAAGCGATTAATTGTATACAACTATGTTAAAAACTTATTTGATTGTCCTAAAGTCATAAAAGAGTCCTATTCAGAGCTGCGCAAAGTATACGATCTATTTAATAAAAATTTAAGATCATTAAAAAGTCTTGGGCAAGAAGTTGATCAGTGGGACACATTAATCGTGTTTATGCTGATAAATAAATTTGATTCTGTGACCCGTCGCGAATGGGAAAGTTTTCCCATAAAAGGTGAGTTGCCAGGATTGGAAGATGTTAATAAGTTTTTAAAGGTAAAGTGCGAACTACTTGAGAAGTTGGAGGCTTCAAAACAGGATGGTAAGTTGCCTATTAAATGTGAAACGGTTAAATGTCACGCTGCAACAACAATACAATCGAAATTTTCATGTTATTATTGCAAAAAAAATCATTCGATTTACAAATGTTTCGCATTTAAAAACCTTAATGTTAATTCTAGAATTGCGGCAGTAAATAAAATGAAACTGTGTAGTAATTGTTTTAGTCCGATCATACCCAAAATAATTGTCCTAAATCTAATAATTGTCGTCAATGTGGAAAAAAAAACATAATTCATTATTGCATTTAAACATCCAGTCTTCGGTTGCGCCAGTGCATAGTAGGCCTTTCGTTTCGGGCAACTCCTCTCCGCCAGTAACGAACGAGATCGAGAATTCGACTCATGAAAATGCCGTAGCTTTGAGCGCCACGATCGGGGAAGTCAACCACGTGGATTCGAATGTTAAGGCAACGTTGTCGCTTTTAGCAACAGCTAAAATACGGGTTTTCGATTCACGCGGAAATATTTTTATAATCAGAGCGTTGTTCTGATTATCTTATTAGGATCCAGGGTCGCAAAGTAACTTTATATCGGAGAGTTTGGTTATTAGATTAGGTTTAAAGCGGCAAAATGTTAATTTTGAGATTAGGGGTTTGGCTCAGGTATTGTCAGCTACATCGAGTTCCAGAGTAAACGTAACTATTATGTCGAATATTTGTGACGATTTTAAAGAAATAATTCCTTGTTTAGTAATTTCAAAAATTACGCAAGATTTGCCTTATATGTCTTTTATTAGTTCTCAGTGGAAAATTCCAGAGAATATAAGCTTGGCTGATGATGCATTTAATGTACGGAGTAATATTGATATGTTGTTAGGTAATGATATATTTTATAGAATTCTACTTATGAATCAAATTGGTAGCCCGGGCATGCCTGTTCTTCAGAATAGTAGGTTGGGATGGATTGTTGCAGGTAACTTTAATCCAAAATGTATCCCTGTTTCTGATTATACAGTTTTGGCATGTCATTCTTTTGAGCAGAGTATTGATCAAAGCTTAACTAAATTTTGGGAACTGGAGGAATGCGAGTCAAATAGTAAAGTTTTGTCGAAATCTGAACAAGATTGTGAAGAACATTTTGTGAGCAGCTTCGCGCGCAATTCCGAAGGTCGTTTCGTAGTTAAATACCCCTTTAAAGAGAATTTGCATCAGCTAGGTTTTTCAAAACAGATGGCGTATAAAAGGTTAATTTATTTAGAAAAAAGATTACTTAAAGATGAAGTTTTAAAAGAGGATTATATAGAGGTTTCTTAATGAATATAGGGATCTGGGACATATGACTAAAGTTAAAAACTTTTCTATCGACTCGAGTGATTCGAATAAATATTGCTATTTACCACATCATGCTGTGGTTAAAGAGGGTAACTTGACGACCAAAGTCAGGGTTGTTTTTGATGCTTCGGCTCAAACTGATACGGGACTTTCTTTAAATGATGTACAACATGTTGGTCCCACAATTCAAAATGATTTATTGGCTATTCTTTTAAACTTCCGAATTTATTCTTTCGTGATTAATGCAGATATCATAAAAATTTACCAACAGGTATTAATTGACCCTAGTCAACGTGAATATCAGAGAATATTATGGAAAAATATTGGCGATTTATCCGCAGAAATTGAATGTTTTGAGCTTAATACCATCACTTATGGTTGTGCCTCTTCGCCATTCTTAGCGGTCCGTTGCTTATATCAGTTGGGTTTGGAGTATAAAGATAAATCCCAAAGCGAGTCAAGCGATTATGAATTGCTTTTATTTAGATGATTTATTAGCTGGGGAGTTTTCGCAAGCTGCTCTATTGCAACTTCAGCATGAAATTTCTTTTATTCTCAATACCGCGGGTTTTAAGCTTCGGAAGTGCCTTTCAAATAAGTCTGAGCTGGTATCACAATTTGAAATTGATAAAAATGAGTTTTCCAGCATTTTACTATTAGATGAAGGCCAACAAAATAAAACATTGGGGTTATTCTGGGATGCCGCGCAGGACTCTATTCATTATTCCATAATAAATGGTGATGTGCCTAAAAGGATAACAAAAAGATTAATTCTGTCTATCACTAGTCAGATATTTGATCCAGTTGGATTACTAGGTCCAATTATTGTAGTTGCAAAATTAATATTGCAAACTCTTTGGCAGAAACCCTTAAATGTCCCTCGTTATGTTTTGGGTGATAATTGGAAGATTTTGCAAGTTCACGGTTTTACAGATGCATCGGAAAAGGCTTCGGAAAACGGTGGTTCTGTATATTTGGTTTCATTTTCATCTACGGGCAAATATATTTCTTCGCATTTAATATTGGCTAAGTCTCGTGTGGCTCCATTAAAGAAAATTACCCTTCCGAGGTTGGCGCTTTGTGCCGCGGTTGTCACGGTTAAGTTGGTTGAGAAAGTCAGAAATTCAATATGTGTGTCAATTGACCAATGTGTTTATTGGATATTGCACTGTTTCTCGCACAATGCCTAAATGTGGGTTCCAGGGTTATGATTATTAGCCTTTATTAGGGCACGCAAAGAAAACGCAGCTTTATATCGTTAAACCCAGCTTTAGTATTGAAAGATAAATCAATGTCATAATTGACAACTAATTTAATCTATAACCTCAATTCAAAAAAATAAATACAAAGACAGTAATGCTCTAATACTTAAGTTATAATTATGAAATTTAAAATTATGAGAAAGAAAATAAAGTAAAGTTTAGCACTTAATACTTATTCAATTGTACATCTGATAATACCTCGCATATACGTATATACTCAGTTCCTAATTTCAAATCAAATCAGTGATGGTGGCTATATAAACAATTTTGCTAAATTGAATTTAAAATCTGTGATCATTTCTACGTATTAATTCCAAAAAAAAATAATCTATAAATTGTGACGAACCGATAAATCAATACCTGAAGAAACCAAGCCAAAAAAAAGGGGCTACCTGAAATTCTGAGTCTCTCCGACTGGTAGCAGGGCCCACCTGATCTGAATGGGGCTCCTTTGTTGGCAGCTATACGTTTGGGCCAAAAGAGGCAGTAGCAGATCGACCAGTTAGGATGCTTCCAGAATGTCTAGCAGGTAGTGGAAGGCGATCGGTATTAGGTGTAGCCGATTGGAAGGAATGCAGGTTTCGGAGGTGATGATCCAAGCAACTTGATGTGGTAACACGTGAAGTAGCAAGTGAGGTGGAAGCAGTAACAATAAAAATGCAGCAAAAGCAGAAGCAGAGGATAAGCAGAAGGTACAGGAAGGCCTAAAAATGGGGACCACACATGAGGTTCGACATGGCTGTCAATTTTATGACATTTTTGTGTGGGTAAGTAAATTAAATCTTATAAAATTGCTCTCTGAAAAGTTGGATGCATTGATGTTCTTTTGAGTTAAACCGAAAAGCATGCAAATAAGAAATTAATTAGATGAAAAAAATAGGAAAATGACTTGGGCATGTAACATGTGCTAACTTACCGAAGATGGAATGTGGCCTTTTCTGGGGTTTATTTAACACAACAAAAACAAGGAGCCCTATAAACTCTTAGGCCTACTTAGAAAATCAGCAATTAAGCTATCCTAGCACATACTAGTAACTACAAAAAAAATTAGGCTAAGATAGGGTCTACCTTTTCACATCCGCATTAAGCGAAACTATCTGTCATACTCTAGAACCAGATAAAGAATGAATCTATTAAAAATAGGATTGTCAGTTTCCCCCAGATTTTAAGGAATGCATTTATCTGTCAAGTACCTAGGTGTTGATATGCTGGGTTTAACTACTGGGTACTATCTGGTACCAACATTGGTTTAAGTAATTTGCAACTATGGAGCAATCTATAACTTGAGGCCATGGTTTAGCAACAATGATTTACAAAAAAAAAAAACTGACAGACCAGATTGACATTAACATTCTTATCACTATTGATCCTTATGATTTAAACAAAATAAACAAATAGTTAATATGTGCTCAGTATTCATTAAAATCTAAAATAGGCCAAATTGACCTGCAAGGTAAAATCAATGCAAAATCAATGGCAGTTCTTAATTCTATTCAATCAACAAAACAATGAAACAATATCCCATATTATTATTTACTTTCCTCATGCAATAATGGTTTTCCTTGCGTTTCAGATCGGGTATGTTAGGAGGGACCATCTTAACGGTGTATCATATCTGTGTAGTATGTATATTTATGTATGATTTTTAAATAAATTATATTATGAAACTATGGTTGAGATTTACTTTATCTTGGCAAAAAAAAAAATTAATAAATCAGTTAATATATCTGTTGGAGATTAAACCTGTAACACACCCCTCCTTCCTGAAAAGGAAGTTTACCTGAAACTTGCAATGGAAATTCAATCCCTAATAAAGAAAAACTAATCTAACTAAATAACTAATAAAAGAAATCCTAACTTGAAAATACTTAATATAATACAACATTATAAGAACCCTCAAAATAACTACAAAGAAACGAATCTATTATAATAATTAATTTACGCTGACTTAACTTAGATACTAACATTAGATTTGATCTTGAACGTTATTATCAGGTGGATGTACCTTTAAATCTTTAGCATGCCAAACTCCACGACAGCGGCCTGTCAAGTCCGAAACTTCGTAGGACCATGGAGAGAGAATTTTGCTGATCTTGTAGGGCCCAAGATATTTAGGCGCGAACTTTGAAGTAAAGTTTTTGGCAGCATTAGAGATAACATAATTTCTCTGCCATACCTCCTGACCAAGTTGAAAACGCTCATCGCGATGCCGTAAGTTATAACGCCTACTACGTTGCTCGCAAGCCCTTTTTAGTCTTTTCTGAACATCGACAAATACCTTTTCCAATGTTTTCGATCGCAAAGTTGGGTCGGAATCATTAGGGTTAGAAGGAGAAATTAAAATCGGGGTGAGACACAGAAATCGTTAAGTTCTCTACCAAAAATTACAAAGTTTGGGGTTAGACCCGTAACTTCGTGTCTTGCTGATCGGATTGCACAACCTGCCTTAGCCAAAATTAGATCCCACGTCCTATGATCCTCATCAACATAGCTTGAGATGATGGCTTTTAACCACGGGGGGTCCAAAACGAACCTGTGATTGACGACTCATTGATTGAGACTCATTTGCTGAACTCACTGGATAACAGTTAATTTGACTTACAGGAGGTTGTGATATAGGATTCGAAGACATTGAGGACTTTGCATTAAGTTCATTTCCGGAAGACTGAAAGACTCTGGATCCGTCGCGCTGCATGAAACGACCATAGGAAGGTCTTGACTCAGATGTACTTGACGTTCTCTGCTGAGGATTAAAATAAGGACAACTGCTTTGAGCAAGCTCCAATAAATCCTGGAGTGGAAGTCTAGACTGTTGTGTCAAAGACGAATTGGAAGTAGTTCCATAGGGTACTGCATCGCTATGAGATTCAATCTGAGGCAACTCCCTATTAATAGCTGAATGTGCAAAGGAGGTAGAAGTACCAGACTGGAAATTATTCAAATGGTTCGACTGCTCTGCAACCTCGCATTGTGAAGTCGATGCGGCAGCAACATTGGAATTAACACGTTCCGCTTCAAGTTCTTCAACAGGTGTAGATTCCTCATCACTCAAAACAATTAAGTCATTTGAAACTACTAAGTTGTCTCCTGTATTTAAGGATTCGTGAGATGGAGTGGCTCCTGTTACGGTAATGGCTGGTGGTTTGTTGGCATAAGAGCAAGAAGGCATGATACCTTGAGAAGCAAGATTAAGATCACCAAAAAGCTTGGTGCATGAACTTACAATCTCATTTTTTAAAACCGACTCTACTTCTGACACAGCATGGACTCGATTGATACGCTGGTACAAATGCAACAAGAGGGTATTAATCCGTTTGGATTCTCCATCACAATAATCCTTCCCGAGAGTCTTAATATCCCGTTCAATAGATATTAATTTACTGCGACAAAGGCAAAGCTCACTATCTGTGTCGAAGGCAGTGGAACTAGGAGGATCAATGTGTTTCTCCCGTTCCAACCGCAAGGACTCACGAAGACTGGTTCGTTTTTGAGCGAAAGAACCGGTTAATGGGAGACCTCGAATGTGTAACTCATATTTTAGTTCCTCACCACCTAGATAATTAACATCCATTTTAAATGTCAAAATAGAGGGACAAAAAAAAATATATATATTTATAGATATATTATATATAATTTAATAACGTTAATTAAATAAATAAGCTAAAAAAAAAATTAAAAGGAAAATATGATTAAGTATCCAAAGGACACCCCCACCCTTTCCTAAGAAAAAAAATAAAAAAAAAAAGGAATCAAAGTCCAACAGCAAATACACTACGTATAAGAGCAGTTAAGACTATAGTTATATTTATCATTCAGACCTACTAATAAGAAGTAAGAATAGTCAGGTACTTCAAAAAAAAAAAATAAATTAATTAAAAAAAAAAACCAAAAGAAGTCTTAAAAATCAATCAAAGGTAATACCAGTAAATAAGCTTATTATACACACTTACTGCAGTACTGCGCATGAACAGATTTAAAAAAAAAATCAAAGAAAAAAAATATAAAAAAAAACAAAATATTTCAAAAATTTTCGATTATGTTAATCACTCATAATTACTTCAACAAATAGATGTTCGCATTAAAAAAATTACATAATCAAAGTTCCAATAATTTATTTAAAGCAAATCAAACTATAATAAAAGAAAATGAAAAAGAAAATATATATCTCTATGATACTTTATAAAGTACTACTTCTTCTCGACAATACCTCTATTCAAGAATTTAAAAAAAAAATGTTTTTCCTTTTCTTCCCTTTTTTTTTTTCCTTTCCCTTTTTTTTTCACCTTCACACCACCCTGTAATCCTATAACACTTGAATCATTTATCCTTCCCTACAACACCTGAAGATATTTCCTTCGTTTTTGGTAATTGGTCACCAACCTAAATAAAATGTATTGATAATTCTCTTTTTTTTTAATGAGAAGAAACACTGAACTGATGACAAAGTCAAAAAAAAAAGAATGGTAAAGTCAACCTTCTAAAACAACTAATCAAAATTAACTGCTAATGTTTAATACATTCAAAAGCCATTAGAAAAAAAAATTGGTAAAGCATGAACTGACACGTTAGGCTCCAAATTTATTGCACTGTTTCTCGCACAATGCCTAAATGTGGGTTCCAGGGTTATGATTATTAGCCTTTATTAGGGCACGCAAAGAAAACGCAGCTTTATATCGTTAAACCCAGCTTTAGTATTGAAAGATAAATCAATGTCATAATTGACAACTAATTTAATCTATAACCTCAATTCAAAAAAATAAATACAAAGACAGTAATGCTCTAATACTTAAGTTATAATTATGAAATTTAAAATTATGAGAAAGAAAATAAAGTAAAGTTTAGCACTTAATACTTATTCAATTGTACATCTGATAATACCTCGCATATACGTATATACTCAGTTCCCAATTTCAAATCAAATCAGTGATGGTGGCTATATAAACAATTTTGCTAAATTGAATTTAAAATCTGTGATCATTTCTACGTATTAATTCCAAAAAAAAATAATCTATAAATTGCGACGAACCGATAAATCAATACCTGAAGAAACCAAGCCAAAAAAAAAGGGGCTACCTGAAATTCTGAGTCTCTCCGACTGGTAGCAGGGCCCACCTGATCTGAATGGGGCTCCTTTGTTGGCAGCTATACGTTTGGGTCAAAAGAGGCAGCAGCAGATCGACCAGTTAGGATGCTTCCAGAATGTCTAGCAGGTAGTGGAAGGCGATCGGTATTAGGTGTAGCCGATTGGAAGGAATGCAGGTTCCGGAGGTGATGATCCAAGCGACTTGATGTGGTAACACGTGGAGTAGCAAGTGAGGTGGAAGCAGTAACAATAAAAATGCAGCAAAAGCAGAAGCAGAGGATAAGCAGAAGGTACAGGAAGGCCTAAAAATGGGGACCACACATGAGGTTCGACATGGCTGTCAATTTTATTACATTTTTGTGTGGGTAAGTAAATTAAATCTTATAAAATTGCTCTCTGAAAAGTTGGATGCATTGATGTTCTTTTGAGTTAAACCGAAAAGCATGCAAATAAGAAATTAATTAGATGAAAAAAATAGGAAAATGACTTAGGCATGTAACATGTGCTAACTTACCGAAGATGGAATGTGGCCTTTTCTGGGGTTTATTTAACACAACAAAAACAAGGAGCCCTATAAACTCTTAGGCCTACTTAGAAAATCAGCAATTAAGCTATCCTAGCACATACTAGTAACTACAAAAAAAATTAGGCTAAGATAGGGTCTACCTTTTCACATCCGCATTAAGCGAAACTATCTGTCATACTCTAGAACCAGATAAAGAATGAATCTATTAAAAATAGGATTGTCAGTTTCCCCCAGATTTTAAGGAATGCATTTATCTGTCAAGTACCTAGGTGTTGATATGCTGGGTTTAACTACTGGGTACTATCTGGTACCAACACTGGTTTAAGTAATTTGCAACTATGGAGCAATCTATAACTTGAGGCCATGGTTTAGCAACAATGATTTACAAAAAAAAACTGAGAGACATTAACATTCTTATCACTATTGATCCTTATGATTTGAACAAAATAAACAAATAGTTAATATGTGCTCAGTATTCATTAAAATCTAAAATAGGCCAAATTGACCTGCAAGGTAAAATCAATGCAAAATCAATGGCAGTTCTTAATTCTATTCAATCAACAAAACAATGAAACAATATCCCATATTATTATTTACTTTCCTCATCCAATAATGGTTTTCCTTGCGTTTCAGATCGGGTATGTTAGGAGGGACCATCTTAACGGTGTATCATATCTGTGTAGTATGTATATTTATGTATGATTTTTAAATAAATTATTTTATGAAACTATGGTTGAGATTTACTTTATCTTGGCAAAAAAAAAAATTAATAAATCAGTTAATATATCTGTTGGAGATTAAACCTGTAACATGGACTGATTCGTCAATCGCATTGTGCTGGATTCAAGCTTGCCCCAGTAGGTGGAAAACTTTCGTAGCAAACCGGGTAACTGAAGTTCAGAATTTATCTATCCCTGAAAATTGGCACCATATTAGATCAGAGATGAATCCAGCAGATTGCCTTTCTAGAGGAACTTCCACTGCTTATTTGCTTTCCTTAGAGTTGTGGTGGAAAGGGTCTATTGACATATTTTCTAGTCCACCTCCCGATATGCAAAATCTAATAGAGCCTAAATTTGATATACCAGAACAAAGGGTTTTGAGTCATTATGGAGGTGTAGAAGAGACATTTGAATTTGATTTTTTACGATATTCATCTTTATTAAGGTTACAGCGAATTATTTCGTATTGTTTTCGGTTTTATCATCGTCTTAAGTCAAAGGTTAAGATAAATGGTCCCATTAGTAGTGACGAGTTAAATTGTGCTGTTATTTGCTTGTTAATGATCTCTCGATTACAATCGTTTTCTAAAGAATATGTTGCTTTGAAAAGAAAGGATCTGGTGTCAAATTGAAGTCGTATCTTATGTTTGAATCCTTTCTTGGATAATGAAGGCTTGATAAGAGTTGGAGGACGTATTCAAAGGGCAAACATCTCTACGGAGCAGAAATATCCTATTATTTTGCATCCTAAGCATATGTTGACTTCTTTAATATTAAGGCAGGAACATGTAAAATTACTTCATTGCGGGCCTCAACAGCTCTTATATTCAATTCGACAACGTTTTTGGCCAATTTTTGGTCGAAGAATTTGCAGATCTATAGTAAGGAGTTGTGTTGTATGTTTCAGGGCAAAACCAGTTTCTCAAAACTATTTGATCGGCAGCTTACCTGAAAGTCGATTAACCGCATTCCAACCACTGTTTACACATACGGGCATTGATTATGCTGGTCCTATATCCATAAGAGATAGGAAAACCAGAAATCCGAAAATTTTAAAGGCCTATCTATGTATTTTTGTGTGTATGAGTACCAAATGCGTTCACTTGGATGTGGTAACTGATTTAACTACTTCAGCTTTTATTGCGGTATTAAAGCGTTTTATTGCCAGACGTGGAAAACCTTTACATATCTATTCGGACAATGGTTCAAATTTTGTGGGAGCCAATTCGGTACTTTTTGGTTTCCTAAGGTCAAATTCCGAAAAAATAGGTTCAACTTTGTTCACGGAAAGTATCTCTTGGCATTTTAATCCGCCTAGAGCTCCCAACTTCGGTGGGTTGTGGGAAGCCGGCGTAAAAGGGTTTAAGTTTCACTTAAAGCGGATTATGGGTGATTCTTAATTATTATATGAGGACCTGAGTACAGTGATAATCCAAATTGAGGGAGTGTTAAACTCCCGACCACTATCACCGTTATCTACGGACCCGCAAGACCCCACGCCACTCACTCCTGGACATTTTTTGGTGGGAAAACCTCTCACTGCTATTCCAGAGCCAGTTTATACCGAAGTTGCAGAGAATCGTCTCAATAAATACCAAAGTCTTCAAGCTATGACCCAGCACTTCTGGAAGAGATGGAGTTTGGAGTACATATCCGAGTTACAGTCACTTCTCAAATGGAAAAAGTCCTATGTAACTTTGTTAAAGGTCGGCAGTCTAGTGATCGTCAAAGAAGACAATGTTCCAGTCTGCAAATGGAAGGTTGGACGTGTCCTTGAACTTCATCCAGGACCAGATAATATCACGCGTGTTGTGACTTTGAAATGTGCTGATGGTTCAGTGTATAAACGTGCAATCTCTAAAATTTGTGTATTGCCAGTAGAATAAGCTTTAACAAATCTTAGAGTCAGGGTTTGTGTTTAAGTGTTTATTTGAAGTCGTTTATTTTGTCAAGCCCAAGGCAAGCTTTACATTTGTAATTTTATTTATTTGTTGTGTTGAAATTAAGTATTTCAAGGCGGGCGGCATGTTTGAGCATAATTATTATTTTACAAGACATTTTAAAAGTATTTATGTAACAACCTGGCAATGCCGCTTTTGCCCCTCCGTTTTCGTACTAGCCACGCTGCGACTTGGAGAGAGAGAGTAGATTTATGTATGTGTTCTAGAAGGTCGTCCCGCTAGAATCTCTCGCGCTTTACTTGTAATTTTGGAAGTAAAAATTATAGTTTCTTTTAGTAAAGTGCAGCATAGTTTTCTTCTATACAGTCCACTACTTTGAGCTAACAGCTACCTCGACATATGCAGCTCAGCAAATTAGTAACTTGCAATCTTATTTCTTAAGAAAGGCTGAAACATCAAAAAGAAAGGTTGAAACATACACCATAACAGCGAGCAAAAAAAAATGCAATTTTGGATGGAAAAACCAATACATGGAAGGCATGTTTATGAGGTTAAATAAGAATATGTTGACATAACGGCAGCGAACTACTGGTTGACTTCGGGACAACTTTTCCCCGGATGTGAAGGGTTTCCTGTGGCTATACAAGATCATCTAATACCAAGATACTGTTTCAAGAGCTCGCAGAAAAAAAGAATATCTTATTAGGAACCAAGGTTGTATACTATATACTATATTGTAACCACTTTTATTTAGATTTATGTTTTTTATAAGACTTGACTGATGTTGAAAGTCTTTTTTAGAGTGGCACATGAGAGGTTTGTTCTTGAGATGCTTACCTTTTAAATTGTGGGCGCCATCCAGTTTGTGCTATGTGTTTCTTTAAAGTGCAATAGAAAGAACCTTTAACTGACAAATTTTTACATGAGTACAAAGCATGTAAGGAAATTAACAGATAAATCACAAAATAAGACTCAATTATCAACACTATGTTATGAAAAATCTGTCAATACTGGTCAGTGTTCATTGTTTAACCTCTCATTCAAATAAATAATTGTTCTTAAAATTATAAAATAGTTTTTATTAAAAGTTGAAACCCCTGAAGTCAAAACTTTATGCACCGAAGTTATAAAACAAAAAAAATCAATAACCAACTAGTATGTAACCACCTTTTTTCCAAAGTCAGCAAACTGTCGCACGTTACACTATACAGGGTGTCCAAGATAAGAACCCTAAACATGGGGATCTCCGTACCTGTTGGAGATACAGCTTCGGGTAAATTAGGAAAAAGTTGTGCACTTTGAAGCATATTTACATGCCGTTGAGAAACTTCAAAAATTTTCATGGCCTGCTGAGATATTTGGAAAAAACGGAAATTTGAAACAAACTCAACGATGTATCACATGTCACATTTTTTTTGTTAGTTAAAAGGAAAAATATAATTTTTCTTTTTTTTTAAACATATTATTGAGTAGGCTTTGGAAACAAATGCTTTGACACTTTGACGTAAATACCTTTTACCCTGTCACATATTTTTTATTAAATATTAATTGCCGTTGTTGTTACCGTGATTGTCGAGGTGTTGTTTGTTGAGTAATTGTTGTTATTATTATTTACTGTTGTCGTTATTATTGCTAAAATTGTGTTATTATCTTCAGATATGCCTGGTGGTCATTATAGTCATGAAGAGAAGTTTGACATGCTGTCGTGCTACATTTTGTGCTACAAAAATACTGTAAATACAGCAGCAATGTATCTTAATGAATTTCCAGATAGAAAGCAACCATGTAAATCCATTTTCTTAGAGTTGGCTCGAAATTTAAAAGAATATGGTTCGTTTAAAAAGCCTGTTTTATCTCGAAAAAAGGAATCTCTTGAAGAAACTCAAAGTAATATTTTACAAGCAGAAAACCCCGAGATATCAACCAGGCAAATTGAAAAAAATGTAGGAGTGGCCAAATCTACAGCTCAGTTTATTTTACGTAAAAACAGATATCACCCCTACAAATTTAGAATTTGCCAAGGACTTAAACCTGTGGATTTCGAACGACGTCGGCATTTTTGTGAGTGGTATACACGTGCCTGTGAAGAGGATTTTAATTTTCCATCAAAAATAATATAAGTGTGGTCACTAATATTGGTATCTTTAATCGCCGCAATAGTCATTATTGGGTCCAACAAAATCCGCGTGTTAAGAAAATATCTAGACATCAACAACGTTTTGGGTTTAATATGTGGTGTGGAATTTTAGGAACCAAAATACTAGGTCTATTTATTTACCATTATTTATTAACAGCAGAACGATATCTTAATATATTGCAAAATGATTCAGAAGACTGCTTAGATGATTTACCTCTGGCACAAGTCAATAGCTGTTGGTTTCAATAAGACGGGGCTCCTGCACATAATTCTGGGCAAGTTCGACAGTACCTTTCGCAGCGATTTCCTGAAAATGGATTGGAACCTCCAGTGAAGTGTCTTGGCCAGCGCGATCCCCGGACTTAACCTTTTTGGACTTCTTCCTTTGGGAATTTATTAGAAACCGAGTCTATCAACATTCTTTTGGAACTAAGCAGGAGTTACGAGAATGTGTGACGGCCGCTTTTCAAAGTATTGCGCCAGAGATATTGCGTGATGTTTTAACTGTTACTGTAAGAAGATCATACTTATGTCTAGAAAATAACGGAAACCTGTTTGAACACCTGTTTTAAATTAAATTTATAAAATGCGTTAATTTATTTGCTTTTTTCGTTATTTTTAAAATGTATTCATTATTTGTTGCATATGGTTAGAAAAATCATAAAACATTTGTCTATTACCGGTTACATTTTTTTATTTATAAGTAGTACAATGTACAATGCAAATCAATGCTTCATTTAGCTTCATCACTCTCTAAATAGATATTAAGAAAAATGTGACAGACTCGGTAACAAGTATTTACATACGACAAAGCATTTGTTTCCAAAGCTTACTTAAAAAATATGCTAAAAAAATTGAAAATTTGCATTTTTCCTTTCAACTAACAAAAAAAATGTGACATGTGATACATCATTAAATTTGTAATAAAAAATGGAATCAGATACAGGGTGTACTTTTTTTCGCGCCATATAAAAAAATAAAGTTGATGATGGTTTCTCGAAAACGAAACGTCGGATATAAAATTTAAAAGCGCCATCATATACTACATCAAAAGTGTCGATGAGAAAGTGTCAATAGTTTTTTGATATCTTTTAAAATAAAGCCAGGAAAAAATAAAATCGATATTGGCAAATTTCCGCTTTTTCCAAATATCTCAGCAGGCCATGGAAAGTTTTGAAGTTTCTCGACGGTATGTAAATACGCTTCAAAGTGCACAACTTTTTCCTCATTTAACCGAAGCTGTATCTCCAACAGGTACCGAGATCCCCATTCTTAGGATCCTTATCTTGGACACCCTGTATAATATATATGAACTAAATGAAATAAAATAAATATACCTTTCAATGCGGTTGCTTACATATATGAAAATCAGGATAGTGAAATTAAAAGGGGTTAAGTAAAATATTATGTCAGTAAATATACAATTTACATTACAGTGCAAATTGCCAAAAAACAACGAATTACTAGACAATAGTTGATAAATTAAGGAGCCATTAAAGTATATGAATTAGACAAAATCCAAATAACAATCAGAAAATCATGAAATCATGACAATGCCTATACATTCCTTTTATGTGGTTTGACCTGGTAACTTACCTACCTACTGTGCAGAATCAAGGTCAACAACTGACTAAGGTCCAATCAATAACGTCGGGAAGAGGAAAGGATTCCTGATAAAGCTCTAAGTTATGATGAGAAATGGGAACAGCTCCTCAGATGGCTTGGGATGGCCCTTAATACTTAAGATCTAGCTCCAGAACGAGCTTAAGCCCTTATTTAAGACCCTAAAATTAACACATGAAACTTTAAAAATGGCGGCCTTAGAAATCGTGAGAAAACGTTTTACGAAGAATAGGAATCAAGCTTACCTCATGACGCTGAAGAGTATTTTATAAAGTGTATTAAAGTAATCTTTCACATTACAGGGCTAGTGTTGCCATGAGGTCAAATCCCAATCTAGAAAAATTAAACTTGTTAACCTGAAGACCACACCTAATCTCTATAATATATAATAATCCGCCGATAATCTCAGGCAGGCTCAGTTTTATAATAGTTGATAATACAACATACAAGTAAAACGTTTCTTTACTAATAAATCTGTTTACAAATAAATAATATTTTCTTAATAAAACAACTTGTTGGTTAGCCCATTTGCCTGAACACACCTCATAAGAGAAGAAAAATGGTAAATTTTTTATGTTTGGTTGAAATTTGTTTAAAATTTGGTATTTATTTTGAAAATATATTAATTTATATAAAATGCAGATAATTCCAAATTATTTTTTTAATGCCTTTTAAAAAATGCAAAGCTTTATGTTTGCAAGCTAATTCTTCGATAATTATTTTTTATCTAAGGATAATCAATTTAATATCCAATGCGCTTAATGCCATCACTTGGACCGCAAAGCTTTACCTAAACGCTTTTAATTTGTTCCAATTTATATTTCCGATGGTATGTTTGAATTTGATCGTAATCAAAGAATAATTATTGTCGACGAATTATCTGTAAACTCACTTTTTGCTTTATAAGTAAGCTTGCTATGGTACAAAACAACTTGCTAAAATTTTGACACTTATAGCTTTATAATTTTATCTGCAATTATTTGGATTTATTATTAAGTAGATTTTATATTGCTGCTTAAATAAACTTGAATGTAAATATAAATTAAAGATTTATCGGGTTTTTGTTTACTTTTAGATGAATATTCTATGTTACTTGTAAGTTTTCATCTCCAACGTCATATGGGAAATTTTCTTATACAAGTATATGGACCATGTATTTTACTAGTGGTTTTATCATGGGTGTCTTTTTGGCTAAACAGAGAAGCTACCGCTGACAGAGTTTCTTTAGGTAAATTTAAAATTATTCTTTGCCAAATACGTTTTGTGAGTGTATGTTTCTGCTTTACAGGTATAACTACTGTACTAACAATGACATTTCTTGGACTAGAAGCAAGAAAAGATCTACCAAAGGTGTCATATCCAACAGCATTAGACTATTTTGTGTTCTTATCATTTTCATTTATATTTGCGACAATATTACAGGTTGGTACATTTAATTTTTAAAATTTTTTTAGTTATAGTGTTTATCTATACGATCTCAAGCCCAATGTCCAAAAACTTACACTAGAGATAATTGTATCTTCTGTATGAAGCAAAGGTGTATAAAGATTTGGATTTAAAAAATATGTATTTTTTGAATTATACTGTTTTATCTATTCGAACTCAATTTCAATATCAAAAAACTTAAACTAGAGTAACTTCTGTATGACGCAAATGTATACAAACCTTGGACTTAAAAAACTATTTTAATATTACGTTATTTGTTTTACCGTTTACCGATTTTAATGTTTTGTTAGCAGAAATTCATTTATGAAATATAACAAATTAAAAAAAATGTTTGTAACTTTTCGCGTTCGATCTACACATCATGAAACTTTGTTCTAATACAAGGAACTTAAACTACAAATAATAAGTACCAATAAAATAAATTAGTTGTTACCTTTTTTGGTAATGTCAGTATAAATCCTTCACACTTATTTTTCAAAACACTACTATTAAAAAGTATATAGTGTAAATAGTATAATAATTCACTGTATTTATAAAAAAGCATCAAAAATATAATTAAACGTTATTTAATTAATAATAAATTGTATAGAAAACATAAGAGTTGTGAAGAATAAGAGTACAAATTTAGACTAATAATAATCAGTCCTAACCCGATCAATTCGGTTTTTACTACTTGCTTTTACTTTATCCTTACCTATAGCTTATACTGCCTCGGTGAGATGAAAAATACAGTATTGGGAAAAGAGGTCAATTTTTTTTTTCCTCGCCATAAATGAATTTATTTCATATTTTTAATTAAGCTGGCGATCATATCTTCGTAGTGATCAGCAAAGGAGTAAATTTTTTTTGATAATGCTACAGCACAGATGTAAATAGCTCCGCACGTGCATGTGCGGAGCTACATGCGTGGCTACAGGCTTAGGAACAAAACCCTTATTATTACCTGCATATATTAGGATAACTCTAACATATACAACCATATAATAGAATAAAAAATATAATATTACAAACAATAATATTTTTAATATAAAACAACTTAATACCTACCTAAAAAAATAATTTTGAACACCAAAAAGTATCCTTAAAAAAATACCACGTCTACAATATAGCACACTACATTTTACATATACATGTTAATTTCGATCTAAAGATTTTTATTATATATTAAGGATTTTCTTACAAATATGGACATATTTTTTTATTAATTATTTGCTAAAACAAAATGCTATATTGTTAACAATAATTGTAAACAATTTTTGAAGGAAATAAGGAATGTTCTCGAAGTAACATGATACTAGTACTAATAAGTATCGAGGCATACAAAATTATTATTTATATAATGTCTACTTACATTTAACTATATTAAAGTACAAAAGGAAAAAAGGAAGGCTCATATAATAAATATATAAGAATAAAAAACATACGAATATTGGAAAAAATCTAAAAACTAATAAAATTGTGAATACAAATAATAAACATTAAAAAATAAAAATACCTATATAGTGCTTTTGATATGACATGGATTTATGTCCGACTAACTAATTTAGGCTAAGGAAAGAAGAGAAATTATATTGCTATACACTATTATAAACGCTAAAGTAAATAACGGTATTGCCCATACATTTTAAATTACGAATACTGTAGATAATGGGAAGTTTTAAAAAAATTGTGCAGGGTGAATCTTCCGGAATTATCGACTGCAGGTAAACTATAAATAGGAAAAGCTTTAAATTTTAGCAATATACTAAAGTTGATATGGGGCAACTCGGCTAAAATATTTTTCAATAAGTATCAAATTCAATATTTTAAACTGAATAATCTAAAATATCATCTAAATACCTTTTGTTTATAATGTCCTGCATCTAAGTTAACGTTGACATATTTAAGTTTTTATGTCAAAAATGATGTTGGCAGACCATGCAATAATTATTAATTTTTTCAATAAGGAATAAACCTCTATCATTATATTTTATTAGAAATTCCTCTAGGCATTAAAAATTAAGGGTAACCTTTATAAGGAAATGTTGTAATTTTTTTACAAACCCTACAGTAAAAATACTATATGGTTTTATTGATATTCACAAGAGGAACGTGCCACTTTACACAAATACTTTAGGTTGTAACTAAAAAGAAGTCAGTTGGTATTGACGGTATAACATGCTCGCTGCTTCATAGCACAGCCGATGTAATTTTGGCTCATTTGGAGAATATAATAAATACTTTCTTTTTGAATGGAATTTTTTTTCCAGAGAGCCTGAAGGAAGATCAGCAAAATCGCCCCAATATTTAAAAATTCGCTACAATATTGGAAATAACTGGCCGGTTTCAAATCTTTCTGTGTTATCAAAAATAATAAAAAAGGTTACACATAATAAGTTGGTTGCGTATCATAAAAAGAGTAATATTTTTTCTGCAACTCAACATGGATTTATAAGGGAAATATACCGAAACCGCACTTCTTAAAGCATTAAACTATATTAGTCAAAGCTTGGATCAAGCAGCTTGTACCATTGAAATTTTTAACGTTCTAAGTAAGCCTTTTGATAGTAACACTATAAGATCTAAGCTGAAAGCGTTTGGAATTTACGGTCCACTCCTCGAATGAATGTCATCTTATGTATCAAATAGACGACAACATTTTAGTTACTATTTAAAACTTAACTAAATTAATAGTTCGAATGATCATGTTCAGAAGCTGTTGAAAGTACAAATAATACGTCGAACAATTTCTTATTGTAATGGAAAATTAATATTCTTTTACTCTAGAAATTTTTTCACAGTGCAATTCAAAATAAGCAGGCAAAATTATTTGTTTCTACAAGCGCCCTTATGAAAACAGAATAAAAAACAATAAAAATTGAATCTGATACAAAATAATAATCATTTAACATGGCATTAGCATATTGATGGTTTGATAAAGAATTTTGCAACAGGGTGTTATGTGGTAAACAATCTTCTTAAACAAGTTAATAGAGAAGTAGTGGTATGATATATACCTATACGTATCCAATGCAAGCTGACAAACGGTTAATGTTAATTTTCCCAAAAAGAATAAGGCGCTGCCTGGATGGAGATGAGACACATATTATCTTATGCAGCTCCCTTCTTTAAGAAATATAGAATAATGACGGTGTACTTATTATAATTTTACAAATTACTCTTTTATAGAAATAATATGCAATACCTTACAGCTAACTTCCAAATCAACTCAAGTAGACAAACAAGATATAATAATAGCCTTACTATGATTGGGGATAACACATCCCACTATCAAGGAAGTACCATTATCTTATAATAAAAGCCGTTACCATAATATCATACAAAATCTATTAAAAACTTTTCATACTTTACCAGTGTACTAAAGAACGTATTCTATTAGTAAGACTGTAATGACTTATTATTAGATTTTTGCTTTTAATAAATATTGACTGATGATAAAAGTCTTTAATAGAATGGCATATATGCTAACCGCAGCTTATCAGTCTAAAGAACATTAATTGGTGGTGGGTAGGCATGAATTACTCTAGAGATGCAAACCTTGCAAATTGTGGGCGGGCGCCATCCAGTTTGATGTATTTATTTAAAGTACAGTTGACAAAAACTATAACTGGCAAATTGGTATACATATAAGCAAAAAGCATGTTAAGAAATATAACATATAATAAGCTTCAATTATTGACAACACTATTTTATAAAAATATGCAATTTCTGGTCAATGTTTATTGTATAACTTTTCACTTAAATAAATCATTGTTGTAAAAAATATAAGACAGTTCCTTGTTAAAAGTACAGCCCCTAAAATCAAAACTTTTAACACCAGAGTTCTAAAACATTTAAAAAAATCAAGATCCCGCTCATATGTAAGTACCCTTGGGCCAAAGTCAGCAACCTACCGCACATACAGTACAATATGTATGTACTTAATCAAATAAAATAAATATACCTTTTAGTGCGGTTGCTGTATGAAAATCAGGATACTGAAATTAAAAGAAATGTAGTAAAATATTATTTCAATAGATATGCAATTTACATTACAGTGAGAATCACTAGACAATAAATAATAAATTAAGGAGCCACCAAATAGTATAAATTATCCAGTATTATCCAGTATTGACCAGAAATCGTAACATTGATTACACGTTCCTCTTATCTGGCTTGACCTGGTAACCCATTGTGCAGATTCAAGGGCAGTAGCTGAATAAGGTCCAATCAAGAACATCATGAAGAGGCATGGAATCTTGATAAAGCTCTAATTTATGATAGAAAATGGGAACAGCACTTAAGATGGCTTGGGACGGTCTTGGGATGGCCCTTATGTTTAATATTTGGCCGAAGACCTGGCTTAAGATCTAGTTTAGGACTGAGCATAAGACCTTACCTAAGAGCTCACTTAAAATCCTAAAATTGATACGTCAAACTCCAAAATGGCGGCCTCAAAAACCATAAGAAAACGTTTTACAAAAAAATAGAAATCAAGCTAAACTCAAGATGTTAATGGGTCTTTTTTAAAGTATAATAAAGTAATTTTTCACATTACCTGACTAGTGCCGCCATGAGGTAACAATGAGGTCGTTAATCTGAAGACCACACTATTTGGAAAGAAAGCCAAAATGCAATTTCTGGGCACCTCTTCTATGGATAATCTCATACATATCCAGTTTTACAAGAATTGACAATACAACGTTGCATTGTTTAGCTTTAAATTGCAGTGAATACGGAAATCAATCTAATCCCCGGAGGAAAAGTATTCAAATTACAGGAGAAACAATGGCAACAACAGCCCGGTATCAAAAATGTCAATAAGTTAATAAAAAGTCAAATAGGTTAATAGTTAATAAAAAGTTGATCTTTGCGCATGGCGTATTTTTTCTTTTCATTTAATTACAATATTAACTAAACGCTGAACTAGTTATACCTTAAGAGTAGATAAATTGTATCTTTTTACTAACAAACCAAAATTTAATAAATCTGTAAACTCATTTAAGGTCGAGTAAATTTAACTTAGTATAGTTAATTTTAATAAATAATCTCAAAGTCATTGAGGTAATACTTCTGATTACACTCATAATGTATTCATATACATAAGAAAGAAGAAAGAGACTGATAGGAAAGATTAAATGCTTTATTAAATGTTACAGAGAAGATAAGATAGTAAAACATAGGAAAGGACAGAAATGGTATTCAGACTCAACACCATAAGCAAACTTTACTAGGTGCCTCTTTCTAAGGTTTCCTTAGTCTCTGATGTAAAACTCTGAACTGGCATCTCAAGTCAGCAAAAGGCAATACTTAAAGGATGTTCAGCTTGTTTCTTGTATTGCGTAGCGAATGGATAACTCCAAATAACACTACAGTGAAGATTTTGAGTATTTCACATTTAATTGTAAAATCGTACAATTTTATTGTTATCGTATTAACAGCGAAAGAAAAAGAAAAAAAAAGGAAAAATTTATGCCGCAATGACTGCTGGTGTTCGTTCTTCGTTTTCGTCTGTCTGGCCGCTGGCCCCACCTCCATCGATCCGCTTCGGTCTCCCTCTCGAACGACCCGAATGACCATAAAAGGCAATGCGCGAAACGGCGTCCGCTGATTAGTCGCCCGTGACAAAACGGCGACGAGTTTGTTTTAATGGGGTGCACTTATTTTGCTCAAACGAGTTAGTGGAATAAGAACTAATATTAAAAAATGCACAAACATAAACGGCCTCCTTGAAACCATCCAGGGAAGGTTTCAACAAAGATAAAAAATAAAATGGTAAACTCTCAATACTAACGTTGAATCAACATTGACCTACTCAATTCAGCCAAATTTAAAAAGAAATGTTTATTTTAGTCTATCGGCAACACGCACAGTTTCACTACTGGTCTCTTAAGGACACCTGATGAAGTCTTGAACGTAACCGATCGGACAATACCATCGCTCCCAGGGTGAACTTCAATTATTCGTCCTAGCCTCCATTTAAGTGGTGGTAGACCATCTTCTTTGCAGATGACAAGTGCGCCAACCTTAATCATTTGCTGACAATTTTCCTTCCATTTTACACGTTCTTGAAGGGTGGAGACGTATTCCTTTGCCCATCTAGTCCAAAAGTGCTGTAGCATCCGCTGAAGCCTTTGATAACGTAAAAGTCTGTTTTCGTTACAATCAGAGAAGTCATGATCAGGTATTGCAGTAAGTGTGTCTCCGATTATAAAATGTGCGGGTGTAAGAGCTGTTGCATCGCAAGGATCTTGAGACAGGGAACATAGTGGCCTGGAGTTGAGGCATGCTTCAATTTGGCACAATACGGTATAAAAATCCTCAAAAACAAGTGAAGCATTTCCTATGACTCGTTTTAGATGTCTCTTAACAGACTTTACCCCAGCTTCCCACAGTCCGCCTTGATGTGGAGCTCGTGGAGTGATAAACCGCCATTGAATTCCGTCATTCAAAAGGCTGTCATAAATTCGAGTATTATTTTCGTCAAAAAATCGGTAAAGTTCATTTTTTGCACCAACATAAGTGCTGCCATTATCTGAATGAATTTCATAGAGTTTGCCGCGTCGCGAAGCAAAACGACTTAGAGAAGCCAAAAAACATTCAGACGTGAGATCTGAAACAACTTCAAGATGGATTGCTTTCGTAGAAAAGCAGACAAACAATGAAATATAGGCTTTAATTTCGTTATATTTTCGTCCTCTTCTATCACGCAATAGAAAAGGACCCGCGTAATCGGCACCACATACGTAAAATGGACAAGTGGGAGTTATACGTTGCACAGGTAAATTCCCCATTTGATGCCTTTCCATTTTGGAATTAATAATAAAACATTTGAGACAGTCATGTATAACCCTTTTTACAAGCTTACGGCCATTTAAAGGCCAAAAACGCTCCCGTAAACAGGATAACAGTTGTTGCTGGCCACAATGAAGTAAACGTAGGTGTTCATGACGAGCAACAAGAATTGTAAAATGGTGATTTGATGGCAAAACTGCGGGGTGCTTTTTAACGAAATCGAAATTCGAGTTGTTTAAACGTCCGCCAACTCGAATAACTCGGGATTCTTTATCAAGAAATGGGTTTAAACTTAAAAGTTTAGATCGTTTTGAGACTTGCTTTGAGTCTGAGAGTCTAGAGTATTCATCAGGAAAGCTTTCGATTTGTATCATCATGATCAAAAAATTTAAAGATTCGTCGAGTTCCTTTTTAGTTAAACTATTATCAAGGACACGAGAATGTTTTAGTTTCCTGCAATTGTTTATAAATCTTAGGATATAAGCTGTGATGCGCTGGAGACGTGATAAATCAGAAAATAAAAGAATAAAATTTAAATAGTTTGTTGCGAATCCAATAAAACAATTAATTTTAGGTGTTTTTAATTCAGGTAAGGACATTTTCTTGATCTCAACTGGATATTCGGGCCATTGATCCTCGGGTAATATTAGCCAACTAGGACCATAAAACCATTTTTCTGATTTTAAAAGATCGTTAGGTTCCATACCTCTGGAAAGTAGGTCTGCGGGATTGTCGCATGTGTTGATATATCTCCAGTCGATCACGTTAGTAAGGCTTTGAATTTGTGACACTCTATTTGCCACGAACACTTTTAACTCATGGGGTGATGTGTTGATCCATGAAAGTGCAATGGTAGAATCACACCAACAGCAGGTATTAGTAAAATGAATATTTGCAAAATCCTTTACCTTGTTAATTAACTCTGCAAGTAAAAGACATCCAGAAAGTTCAAGTCGGGGTATAGACACAGTTTTTATTGGTGCGACTCGTGTTTTGGAACAAAATAGATTAGACACACAATTACCCAATGAATCAGTACATCGTATATAAACAGAAGCACCATAGGCTGACTCAGATGCGTCAGAAAACCTATGGATTTGAATTGATACGGAATTTGCTACTAGTACATGCCTTGGAATGTGTAAGTTGTTTAAAATTGGTAATTGCGACCTATATTTGGACCAAAGAGTGTGTAAATCAATAGGAATTGATTCATCCCAAGAAAGCTTCAATATCCAAAGCTTTTGTATAATAATCTTCGCAATGATTGTAATTGGAGACAATAGACCGAAAGGGTCGAAAATCTGCGAAATTGAACTTAAAATGTTTCTTTTATTAACATTTCTGAAATTTTCCAAGGCTTTATAGTATATTCAAGCGTATCATCATTTGAATTCCAGACTAAACCCAATATTTTTTGTTGTTCATCCGAACCTAGTTGAACAATATTAGATATATCATTATTGTTGTAAGTCAATTCCTTTATATTCGACTTCCATTTTCGGAGATAAAAACCATATTTTTGTAAAAGGTCTGAAAGTTCGTTTTTTATGGCAGCCTCTTCTTCGATGGAATCCCCTCCACTCAGAAGATCATCCACATAGAAATCTTTCAAGATTATTGAAGAGGTTCTTGGATGAGCCTCCATATTTTGATAAGCCACTTCATGTAAAGCTCGTATGGCTAAAAATGAAGAAGAAACTAACCCATAAGTAACTGTGTTAAGTGTATAGGTTTGGATTTCATCGTTTGTATCAAAACGCCATAATATTTTTTGTAAACATCGCTGATTTTCTTGTAAATAAACGCAGCGATACATTTTAGCAATGTCTGCTCCTAAAACAACGTTGTATGTGCGAAAACGTAACAAGATATTAAATAAAGAATCTTGTATTGTGGGTCCAGGCAGCATCAAATCATTAACGGATAGGCCTGAAGAACTAAGGGCACTACCATTAACAACAACCCTGAGATTGGTAGTTGAGGAATTTTCCTTTAAAACACAGTGGTGAGGAAGGAAAAACCCGGAATTATCTCGTGAGTCGGTAAGAGACATATGATTTAAATCGATGTACTCTTGTATAAAGTCATTATATTGTGATTTTAAAGCAGGCGATTTTTGAAGTTTTCGCTCTAAAGATAAAAAATGTTGAGTGGCCTTATCTCTCGAGTTTCCTGGACAAGATATCGGTTTTTTAAGAGGCATAGAAACAGTAAAACTACCGTCCAAGTTTCGAAAAGTGGTGTCTTTGAAATGCTGCTCACAATAAAATTCATCATCTGTGAGAAATTTTGTTTCAGGATATTCTTCAAGATCCCAAAATTTTGTTAACTGTTGGTCAATCTCATTAGTAGAAAGGAAACAATTTGTTGAATCTTGTTCACTCAAAGGGATAGTGTTTAGAAAAGATAGTTGTTTTTGAGGAATTTCTATAGGCCCTGAAATAATCCAGCCAAGTTTGGTCTTTTGAACGATTGGTGCATGCCTGCCAAGTTTAATTTGGCCAATGCACAAAAGATCCCAGAACAGATCAGCTCCAATAAGTAAATCAATTGGGGTGGATAAGTAAAATTGTTTGTCAGAAATGTTAAGGTGAGCAGGAATATTAAGAAATGTTGGATCGAAAGTGGCAGATGGTAAATTCCCGTTATTTCAGGGGCGACAAGACAAGTAAAATTACTCTCAAAGTCATTAAAAAGAGATTGTATTTTTACCGAAACACTGTGACTTATTTTGCAATTGGATTGCCCTATACCAAACACTGACATGTTTATTTTATTTGTTTTTAATTGCAAAATATTGCACAGTCTCTGGCTAATAAAATTGCTTTGACTCCCGTTGTCAAGCAGAACTCTACAATCGTGAAAATTATTAAGTTTATCAGCTATTTTGACTGTCGCAGTAGACAATAAAATTTGTTTTTTGTCATTAAAATTAACAACAAGGCTTGTGTGTGGTGTAGATGTTGCGTTGTGACTATTTACTTGTAAAACTTGACTTTCATTAGAGATGATGTCAACAGGTGCAACGTTAGCAGTAAGAATGTTTGTGTTGGAATTATTTGTGTTTAAATGTGGTTGTGTAGTATTTTGAAAATGTAAAAGGGTGTGATGTCGACCATTGCACTTCCGACATCCCGAGGATCTACAATCCTTTGTAATGTGGTTTAGACCTAAACAGTTTATGCACAAACGCATACGTTTGGCATTATTAAGTCGCTCATAGGCACTTAGTTTTAAAAAAGTTTCACAATTGTAAATTAGGTGGTTGTTTTGACACATAGGACATTTTTGGTTCTGTGAAAAATGAACTTTAGTGGAAATTTTATTTTTATTTGCAAAAATAGGTTTATTGCTTTGATTTTGGCTTAAAAAAAATTCTTTAGTGTTTGAATCTAGTGATTGTAAAATACGACACTTTTCTTTTAAAAATGTAGTCAAATCAAAAAGAGTGGGAATTTCGGTGGATGTGCTACGCGCCTCCCAGGCTCGCCTTGTGGAGTTGTCAAATTTATTAGTAACAAGATAAACTAAAAGATCATCCCAATGATCTGTAGGCCGACCGAGCACTTGTAAAGCACGTAAGTGCTTTTGCAATCCATCTAAAAGTTGTTGTAAACCATTATAAGATTCTTTGTGTACCGATGGCAAATTAAACAAATGTCTTAAATGAAAGTTGACAAGAAGTTGTTTATTTTCATACCTCTCCTCCAGTAAGGACCAGGCAACATTGTAGTTATCGTCAGAAATTTGCAATGACTTTAAAATATCAGCGGCCTCACCCTTTAGTGCTAGGCGCAAAAAATGAAATTTTCTTACGTTTGAAATGTTTTTCTCATGCACAATTGACGTGAATGTATCGCGAAAATAAAGCCATTGGTCTAAAGATCCATCGAATGTAGGAATGGTCAATGCCGGTAAATCATCATCCGAAGACTGCGCAATATTAAAATTTTGGCTAGGATTAAGCTGGTCACTATTGGGTAAAGGCGTTTTAGACTGTAAAAATGTTTCTACAGCCGATACAACTTTAAAATATTGTTTTTCAAACGCACTTCTTTCAGGCTCGTAAATTAATGGATAATTTGTATCCAAATCATCGTCTAAAAGTTCAATATTTTGTTGAATTTCATTGTATTGGTCCAGTGACTGCTCAACCCCAGCAAATCTCCTGCGCAAATCCTCTAAATTTAAATTAATGCTAGTTAAATCTAAAGAACTGAAATACGTTTCAAAACGCGTAAAAGTCTGTTTAAGGATTTTCCTTTTTTTTCTTTTCTTCTTTAATTCATTGCTGTTTTAGCCTGTTCGTCCATTTTTATATTTAAGATAAACGTAAAATGGCTTTAAAACTAAATTTGATAAAAATCAAGTAAATCGCTAAACAACAAACTTAATTGTAGGTAACGCTTCAACAAGTGTCAAAATAAATCAATAAATTATAAAATGTTACAAAATATATACCCATCTTTAGTCAAACACACGTAACTTACCAAAACACCAAACCACTAGTACCCAAGAAAAATTTTAAATTGTCAAAATAAATCTAACTTCAAAAATAAGTTGTGAAACTATTGTCAACTTTGAAAAATCCATCAATAGTACCAGTAAAATAGTGAAACCAACACAGTGTAATAAGAAATCAAATCGTTAATCCAAAGAAATTATAATACTCATCAGCAAAAAAAAATCGTAAAAAAAACTAGCGAATGCAAACAGCTGGAATTGTAAATGATAGTGTACATTTGAGTAGTAATCGTAAAATCAAAACACCAGTAATAAAATGTTGTAAATTGTCGTGACACAACAATAAAAAATAAATAAATGATGTTGTCTAAATTAGAATTATTAAAATCGTATAGTAAGTAAAATGTTTTACTGTAATGTAAAAATTGTAAAAATAATTCTAATAGAATTTGTAAAATGTCACTTGTAAATCAAATTTATTGTAAAGATTGTGTTTAAAAATGGAACGGACTAACCTTAATTATTGTTAAAATGTTTAGTCAAAAGTCACGTCCAACTTCTCCAGCAACAGCGGCAACAGCACAAGATTGTATCGGATTGTCAAATTCGTCTCAATAGCTCCAAAAACTCACTGGATTGTATTCGTATTCGGCTCGAAGGACCATGTTTCTTGTATTGCGTAGCGAATGGATAACTCCAAATAACACTACAGTGAAGATTTTGAGTATTTCACATTTAATTGTAAAATCGTACAATTTTATTGTTATCGTATTAACAGCGAAAGAAAAAGAAAAAAAAAGGAAAAATTTATGCCGCAATGACTGCTGGTGTTCGTTCTTCGTTTTCGTCTGTCTGGCCGCTGGCCCCACCTCCATCGATCCGCTTCGGTCTCCCTCTCGAACGACCCGAATGACCATAAAAGGCAATGCGCGAAACGGCGTCCGCTGATTAGTCGCCCGTGACAAACCGGCGACGAGTTTGTTTTAATGGGGTGCACTTATTTTGCTCAAACGAGTTAGTGGAATAAGAACTAATATTAAAAAATGCACAAACACAGCTCACGGGTAAGACAGCGACTTTTACTTAATAAATCGAAACATTTTAAAACCAATTTTAATATTGAACCACTAGCCTTGCCCACCCGGAGCGGTCTTGTGGAAACAACAACATATCGCATAAAAATGAGTCATCTAGCTAGGAATAATAAGATAAACCTAAGACCAAATGGTTGATGTAACTAGGCATAATAAAATTTCTTTTAAGGAAAAGAAAACCTAAGAAAACTATCAAAAAATAACAAAATGCAGTATTTGGAGCTTGCTATAAGCCCAAAAGTTTGCAATGAAAGGCAAAAAAAATTAAAGGAAATTTTTGAGAGAGAATACTGCTATAATTTTGCTAAAAGTCACCTCCCCTAAATAATTTTTGAAATAAAATTCTCAAGCTAAGTATGCAAAAAACTAAAATCAAAAAATAATTTAAATTACTTAATTCAAAAATACCTACAAGAGGATAAAGCATACGTAGATTACTGCGAGAGCTAAGACAGTTCAAGAAGAATTTAAGTTCTGTGAAATTGTTGTTTAAATATAATTTCAATGACTGGTGTCAATCATAGTTTTCTGAAGCAGAGATGCACAGAAAAATTAATAAAAATTTTATGACCCTAAGTATTAAATAAAACTAAGCAAAACTATACTAAAATGAACCGACTACCAAACCCTAGGCCTACCTTACCCTAGAATAATTATTTGTTTATTTATCATAACTCTTAAACTACTAAGTTAATTTGAATTAAATTTCGCATGCAGGTTATTGTAGTAAATTGTGAATTAGCAAAAGTCAATTTTCAAGAAGATTGCCAGTAACATACGGAGGAACTTGGTCCTTTTTTGTCTCAAATCTGCGAAGTAGTAAAATATTTTTTTTACAAGAAGTCAACTGTTAGATTCTCCATTTAATTTGGAAAAAAATACTCTTGCAAAATTATGATTTAAGGCACTGTTTACAAAATATCTTAATTTAATTGTTTAGAAATACCTACTAAAATGTTGCAATCATTTATAAAAAAAGAAAATCGGGCTTGGATTTGTCAAAAGGTTGAATATAAAAGATTACCAAACCCTAGCAAACAATTTTGTCTAAAGTAGACACACACAAAAAGAGTATAGTATTCTTAGAAAACTATTTTCTGACAGAATTTATACAAAATTTTTGATGTATCAAGCATAGACTCAATTTTACCAAGTTAAGAGTGAGTAATAAATAAAACTCAATCATGAACAATTAAGGGTAAATTATATCAATAATGAATTTTTTTTTCCAATTAAAATCAAACAACCTCTTAACGTGTCTAAGCACATAGCTCTTGATTTTATTAAGTTAAGGAGTCCTAAATAAAAACTTATTGTCAGCTTCTGCACAAAATTCAGTAAAGGTAAAGTACAGTACATTGCAGTACCAGATAAGGTAAGCAAAATCAAAGACAAAATATAAAGATTTAAAGAAATAAAATGTGCTGAGATTTGCTTATAAGATATCAAAAAAATATATAATGGGTGTCTAATCCCTTACAACCCTTCTTGAATTTTTTATAATGCTAATAAGTTGATAGGCGAGTTCTTTCAACTTTTCATAATGCTTGGTCAAGACTTTCAAATATTATAATACGTATAATTATACAAGATATACAAATGCAAGAAAATCAAAACAAAGCTTAATAAGGTACTACAAAATAACAGAGATAATATGCAACCCAAATAGTGTAGGTAAGTAACTAAAGGTAGCAGGTAGAGTAAAGATAACAGGAAGGTAACTAAAGTTGAAAAGGTAAAATACCAAGTCTCGAAACACAAATAAAAAAAGCAAAATAGATTCAGCAAGAATTTTTGCTTAGAAAAAATAGCCAAAGGCTAATTAATAACTATTATGCTGAACTATCATCATCACTCTCAGAATAATTACGATAAGGTAATAAATCCTTGATATGCCATTTACCAGCTGTTGATCCATCAATATTTTTTAATTCATTTACCAAAGAGGATATATTCTTTAAAACAACTAATAATATATGCTTTGGGCTAAGTTTAGCAGCAAATTTATCTACTGCACTAGAAAGAACCTTGTTAGGTCGCCAAACCTTTTCACCCACGCCAAAACAAACATTCCTTTTATGGAGATTATAAGATTTAGGATTCCTTTCATAAGCAGAGTGCAACTTTTGACAAACTTCTTGATAGAGTTTAAACTCAGATAGATTTCCAGCATATTAGTTTCTATCACCAGGAGAAATTTCAGAAAGATCAAAAGAAAAGAAAAATCAAAATATTCTCATTGTATTCATTGTTCTCAAAATATTCTCTTGTGGTGGCCAAACATAATATTTTATGAAAGCCTGTAATTTTATGAACAGCAGTGTTGTTAATGGTTTGATGTATTTCTGAAATATACAAAACCAAATCTTCCCGCTTATCGATATAACAACTAATAGCAGTAGTTATGGTTTTGCAAGTGCAGTTGAAACCACCTTTTACTGGCAAATTGGTTCTTATATGAATGCTAAGAAATATATCCCATAGTAAAACAAAAAATAAGCTTCAATTATTAACAACACTACAAAAAAATGTAATAAAATGCATATAAAAATATGTAATTTCTGGTCAATGTTCATTGTCTAACCTTTGACTTAAATAAATTATTATTGTAAAATGAAAATAACAATCAGAAATCGTAACATTGCTTACACGCTCTGTTTATCTGGCTTGACCTGGTAACCCAATGTGCAGATTTATTCCGTGTCATGAAGAGAAATGAAATCTTTATAAAGCTTTAATTTATGATGAGAAATGGGAACACCACTTGACATCTTTCATTCCAAGGCCATTCCAAGCCCCATCACGTGGCACTTGATGGGGCTTGGAATGACCCTTAAGACTTAATACTTGGCTGAAGACCTTATGAAGGGTGGCTTACGGCAAAATAGGAGTATCCGGGGTTTAAAATTGCCTCCAGCAAGCCCACGAGAGTGGTGTGTGTAAACTCTACCGAATGTATCTATAAGCGCCACCTGCTTTGCTACCCTCGTGCAATGATACCCTTAAAGTTACTTAAAATCTTGCCTTAATATGGCCCTGAATTTGGCCCCGAAACGAAAGCAGGAAATATTTTTAGATAATTAAACCGAACTAAATTAGGTTAGCAAAGTTAAATTAAATGATAAAAACCAGCGGTGCAAGCAACACTAGCAAAGATTATGGCAACAAGGTGCCTCAAAAATTAAAGTAAAACTAGTAAATATATATGTAATAAATTATTCAATGAGTATTAACAATGGCGAAAATAATGTGTGTGGCCTTTCTTTTACAATACTAAATTATGTGATACCTGTGGTCCTTGTTCTCGCCCTAGTTGATGACTAGACGGGGATGGGGCCCACCTGATGTCTCTCAGGAAGGACAGTGTCTTTTGTGGTCGTTGGACAAAGTGATTTAGCCAGTACTGCGCCCTGTGATGGATGTCAGAATATCCAGAAGAAGCTCAAGTGTGTTCGATGGGGCCATGAAATTTCATCAAGTCTTTCACAATATCGATAATGAAAATTATCTGGAATGAGAAGTGAATTATGCCGCTATTGAACTAATAGATAAGGAAGCCCAAATGGTAGTTGTAAAGGGGTAAATACAAAAAGAAAAAGAAGAAAGGCCTAAAAACGAAACTACATGTGAGAAACCAAACTGAGAAATTTCTGAGGTAAGCAAAATCATTTTTGGTTTGATTAAAGTTGGATGCTTTTATAAACTTTACTTTAAAATTAGAATAAATGCAAATATTTAATGGGTTATAAGTAAAATTATAAGAATAAGTTGTCCATGTACCATGTGCTACTTATCTCAGTTAAAATGTGGCCTTTTTTTGGAATTTTTATGACAAAATAACACAGGTAATTCTAAAAATATTTTAGTCTGTTTCTTTAAAACTGCCCTCCGCAAAACTTTAATTTAAGTCACAAAAAAATCAAACCTAGATAAGGTATTTCCTTTGTAAATCTGCTCAAAGCAAAACCAGCTGAAGTCTTCAACTCGCAGCTGAAAAATGACCCTCTAACCCAAATCTGTCAAAATGGTTCTCCTCCAGATTTTATCATGTTTAAGTCAACTGTCAACCTTGGAACCTTACTAAAAATATAGACAATTCTTGCATCAAATAAGTAGTGCTGTAAGTATGTACCAGCCGCAATAAAACTTAAAGAGATATTGAGAAGAAAATTAATATTTGGGTTTAACAGTTACTTTGTTTACAATTTTATTGAAATGAAGATTCACTATATTTTTCCACAATAAGATTATGTGAAAAGGAAGAGAAACAAATTTGTTCAACTGACTGTTCAACTGACAGCAGACATCACACATAATAAAGTCTCATGCTAATTTTCAGATCGACATTGGCCAAGGCAACCAAAAGAAATCAGCCACCTGTACAACCTCACAAAGCAAGATCAAGGTACCAACAATATCAACCTAGTCAAGATTATGCTTTAAAACAATTTTTATTCCCAATAAGTAGTTACTATTATAAAACAAAATATCCTATCCATTAATGTTTATATTCTGTTCTGATATATTTATACATATATTTGCCATTTAAATACATTTGCAACAAATATGATTATTTTCCAAACTGATCAAAACTTTATAATTATTGAAACCTATACAATTGGATTGATTTTTTTATGGAGATTACTCTTTCTTATAAGCCCAAACCCTGTTTGCTTTCTACTTTTATAATTACTAATCTAAGACTTTGATAAATAAAAGAAGCTTTATTAAATTATATTAAAATATTTCAAATTTGAATATATTAACACATGATTTAAGATCTAGCTTAAGATATGACCCTGCATAAGATCTGGTTTAATAACCTTTTATTATCTTTATATATTATTATCTTTCATTTTATATGGTTTATTAACCTAAAATCTCATTTAGGACCCTAAATTAACACGTGAAACTTCAAAATGGCGGCCTTAAAAACCATGAGAAAACGTTTTACAAAAAATAGAAATCAAGCTTACCTCAAGATGTTGAAGGGTCTTTTATAAAGTATATTAAAGTAATTTTTCACATTACATGGCTAGTGTCGCCATACGGTAACCATGAGGTGTAATCTCAGCCTCGAAAAATTGAACTTGATTAACTGAAAAATTAACCTGAAGACCATACTATTTGGAAGGAAAGCCAGAACACAATTTCTGGGTACCTCTTCGATGGATAATCTCACACAGACCCAGTTTTACAAAAATTGACAATACAACCTTGCATTGCTTAGCTTTAAGTTACAGCGAATACGGAAATCAATCTAATCCCAAAAGGCGAAGTATTCAAATTACAGGAAAATCGATGGCAACAACAACCCTGTATCGAAATTGTCAATACGTAAAAAGTTGATTCTTGAGCATGGCATACGTGACCAATGACAAAGACAGATAGAAAAAAATCACGCTAGTCAGAGAGAGAGAAAAACAACCTGATTCCAATAAATTGCTTAAGATTCAAAGCGAAAAACCGCTAACGCTAAGTGTTCTTATTTTTACAATGCCATTAACTAGACACCAGATGTCGCGATCAGTATTATTTATACAATAATAAATGATTACAGTATAAAACAAACCTAAAAATAAAAACGCTACAATACTTAGTTATACAGGGTGTTTCACTTTTTTGTAGCAGGACTTTAACAGTATTTAGAAAAATTAATTTTAAGGTAGGTTTCTCATATAAATATTGATCGTCAAACTTTTTGTTTCTAAGATACAGGGCGTCAAAGTTTCCTAAAAAAAAAGTTTTTATTTTTTAATATCCGAACTATCAAAGATATTGAAATCAAAATTGGTATAAACAATTCTAGGATGAAGGGTCATAATCGTAAATCATGTCATGTTTCTACGTTGGCCAGTGGCGGAGATATGACTAATTAATAATGTTAATGTGACTAAAAAAGTAGCACGCCACTGGATTAAGTCGATTAAACGATCATTTCTAAATAGTGCATTTAATTGTAAACAAAAATGCTTTCTTGATATTTTTTCGTATCTGACTCCGTTTTCTCCTCAAATTGGGTTTTAAAAATCACTTAAGATTTGAAGATAAATTTATTTCAACCGTCTAATAAATCGCAACATAAAACAATACCACAAATACTTATAACTTATTTATAACAAACAACAGATTACAAGAACACAACAAACAATTAACAAATTTAAAGAAGGTGTTCGAAATGTGAACCATTTTCTGCAATACAGAATTCACATCGACGAATAACCAAACGTGAAATGTTATTTATATTAATTTATTTTAATAATTTAAATAGTGTGCCATGAAATAAAAACAGTGTCATAAAATGTAAATGTCATATTAGTATTATCGTGTCAAATTGCAATTGCGTTCTCAAAAAGTGTTATTTGTTTATTTCTTCTTATCGTTTTTGTGTCAAAATGCCATTTATGATTTCAAATCAAGAGTTAGCGGATATCCAATTAAGAAGAATAAATAAATAAATACAAAAATAAAATTTCATAATTCAATTTATTAACTAGTAAAAGTTACATCTTTTTATAAATAAGACAAAATATAAATGCTTTTGAATTATTTCTAGTGGTCTAATATGGCTGGTAAACGCGCCATCCCATATACTAAATACCGTACTCTATATAAGACTCAACTAAAGCATAAAACATCATTCTGAATTCTGAAGATAAATTCTGAGATAAATATGATGTATCCTAATATAAAAACATTCATTTTATATGTAAAACACTTTAAAATATATATATATATATATATTATATATATATATATATATATATATATAATATTCCATTAAACTTTGGCCCTAAGATATTAAAGATATTAAGATAGCTCTTGTCAAGCAACTGCTTATCGTAAGCTAAATTAATTTCAACTAATTTTTTTACTGGTTTCCAAAAGTCTGCGTTATATTGTAGCGTTTTGTTAAAAAATTCTTCTATTTTCAATATAAAAGAGTACAACAAAAATTGTACCCTCTGAGATTTTGCACTTTACAAACCTCACTTCATATTCTTCTAGCCACCAAAAAAACTAGAACTTTCTTAATTGTTTCTACTGGCTTATCGATCGACATAAAAGCACAGAAGAGTGCCATGCTCGAATAGGAAAGAGAATTCATTAAAGATGTTAGCGATTGGATAAAGGACGCATATGATATCAACGCCAAAGACCAAACGTATAACAACAACGGTGACTTGGTTTGGCTTTATGATCCTATGAGGCGAAAGGGTTTCACACCGAAACTGCCAACATCCTGCGATGATCTGGCTATGTAAAGTTCTGGAAGGCATCAACGATGTTCTTTATAGAATACAAAAGATGCTGAGGGATAAATTTCGAGTGATTGACTTTATTCGACTGGCTCCTTATTATGAAACCACGAAGACGCTAAGCTGCATTAAATCTAATCAGAGTCAGGTTTGATATTCAATAAATTCATGGCCCACATTCTTATGGGCAAAAAAATCGTTCCGGTGTGCCCTATGAAATGACCTATTTACTGCTCGATCTAAGTATGCTCTGGCATATTGTGTAAGGATTATATTGGATAAGGATTCACACCTATGCTGATGTAGAGAAAAATTTATAAAACAAAACAATAAATATAATTGAAATCTCGACAATCTTCCTTCTGAATTGAAGCTATTAAACAAACGGGGACCTTTGTCCTTTTAGAGGGCGTCGAAGTCTCCAAAATAGTTTGTTTTATAACTTTGAAAGACATTACTTATAGTCGTATAAGACTATTAAATTATCTAAGTATCTTAAAATTATACGTCTATTGTCTATCACAGTAGGCATTAGGTCTAGGATATTCAGTAAAGTAGTAAGTAATTATTTACGGAAATCTCCTAATTTAAACAATTATTAAAAAATTTATGTACTCCAGCCCCTACACTTATATCAAGTCTCTTTGCTAAATCTAAAATCTCTTTAAGACAAAAAACAATAAGAACTAACGTAACCTTAAAACTTAAATGAAAAGCAAAATTAAAATTCGTAACACCACCAACATTCCTAACACACTCGTCCTCCTGAGCGCTTATTATAATTTTACTAAGTAAATTATAAATATGGTTTTTTTGTAAATTATTTTAAATCTTTTATTCTGCATTTTCATTTCTTAAATAGTTGTAATACATATTGCCTTAGGGTAATATTCCATATCTTAGTATTGACTTTACTTAACTTTGGTATATGGCTAAAAGCATACTTCGGTCTAAAATATTTCTAATAGCTTTAAATTTAAAAACAAGCAATTATTTTTTTCTGGTAAATGTGTAGTATGTAAATCTCATTAACAAAAATTTGACAATTATCATAGTTTTTAATCTACAGAGTGATTTTGAAAATTTTGGATTTTGGGATCCTTTTTGTATCTACGTTTTTATTTAACATATTGAAACAAAATGGTGTTAATGGGTTTTTTCCATAGAACACTATTATAATCTTTTTTATTGTTATAATTTAGGATTTTTAATTACAAAATAGACTTATGTTTTTTTAAAGGAATAGATGGTAAATTTTTAAATAGAAACATCCACTTTACTTATTCCCTTTGAAAAATAAATAACACTATGGACTTATTTTCAAAAATGCCTAATTAAAGACAATTTACGTAAAATAATTAAATACTATTTTAATTTTAATAGTAAGCCATGGTCATGCATATCTATGGAAAGAATGCCACATTACTTTTAAGAAGGGTAAGACAAATAATTAAAGAACTATCAATTTTAAAAAAGTATGTAATGAAAAATCCCTCCAGGCGGCAGACTTTTTTAACAGGTATTATTTTTATTTCATATTATTTTAAAATTTGCTATGTTATTTTAATTTATATCTTTATTTGCTATTACAGTTATTTTATTTATTATATTATTCCAAGACCATATATTAAAAAAACCAATTGAATGAAATTATTATTTTGGAATGCGTAGCTACTAAAAACCACAAATTTCACCCTTACAAGAAAAACATTGCTAAAAAGTTACAACCTGGAGACGCTGAACATCCCTTACTTTTTTATAATTGGTATATTACCCAGACATAATTGAACATTTGTAATATAGAGCAATGAAACCTATTTTTCGGGTTTAGCTTTTTCTTTTAAACTGTGATTATTTTTGCCTTTCATGGGAGTACTATTAGAGGGACTACTTTGTTTATCTTTTATATTAATTATTTTATTGAGATAATATTTCATATATTTTCTTTATGTTATTTTTATGCTCATAAATTTTTGTCTTGTATACGTTTTTTGTACAGTCAATTTTTTTTGTAATTTAAAGGTATATTTTATATTCTCTTTCTCTTTCTTCTGTTACGTTATTTTATACTAATTTTTTTAATAATTTTTGTTTATTAAATGGTATTTGTAATGAAAGGTTTCATTGTCTTTTTAACTTTATTGTAAGAAATTGATATTGCTTTACATTTTAAGAAAACTTAAAAAAAATTATTTATGAAAAATGTCCTATATGTTTCTTCTAGATTATTGTTTTAAATACATTATACCAATTTTGATGTACAAATAAATAATTTAGTTTTATATCGTTTATTTTAACACTTTTTTACAAATATATTCTAGGTCTAAACTGTACCCGATTCTGGTATAGTGATTAAGTTTATATGTTCGTACATTAAAATGTAATTTATCACACTTAAATTGGGATTATTTAAGAGGTTAATAATTAGATATGCAAATTTTACATTATTTATTATGTGTTCGTTAATAATTGTCTTTATATAAAATTTTCAATATTATTGAAAGAGTTGTTTTCTTTAAAATATATGCTAAAATCTTATTTAAAACTCGCGATAGATGACTGAGAAGAACAGTAGATATAAAAGATTTTATATTGCATATTTTTATTTTCCAAAGTTATGTTATTTAACCTAATTTTCGTGAAATCAAGTTAATAAAATATTAATTTGGCATTTAGATTATCTCTTACCATAATAAGAATACTATAATTTTTTGGGATATTCCTACTACTATAGTAAATGATGAAGCATTCAATAGGAAATTTTAAAAAGAGGTAAGTTGGAATCATTTACTTAGAACTATTACAGCAGAAAATTCGACTCTAAAAATAATAACGGTTCATCATAGTTTTTTGTCTATGTCTATTTTACTATAGATCTGAAAAGGCTCTATAGTTACAAAAACAGTCCAAGTACTTCTTAAGTTATACTTGATAGTATAGGTTATTACACCATTCTCAATCTGTGGTTTCAAGTTTAAGATTCTAGTGCATTTTATATATATTATTTGAGTGTTGATAATGCACGTATTTTTTATTTTCGTTATTTGAGCCTTTACTGTCTTTTCGATTATGTTACAATCTTTTTGATCCTTAAAATAAGTTGTTTGCATTCTGTTTAATTTTTGAATTTCTTCGATTGTTGGTTTATTCTTGGATTTCCATTTTTCTATTCTATGGTTATCGGCAGGATATCCAACTATTTAGATTTGCAGATTCCATAATTTTGTTTCCTCTTCCCTCACTTTTTATTTCATTTCATATTTTAGTTTCGTGACACTCTTTGAATTATTGCATTTAATAATTAAATTTTAATTAGATTTGGTAATTTTTAAGGTTTTCACCATATATGAACCTTTATTTTTTCTACCTCGTAAAAAAAATATTTTCGAGAGGCATTAACCATTTTCTTTTTATTATCCATACTATCTATTGACCAATGAAATATATAAACATACTGTCTTTTTGGATAAATAAATAAACAGCTCTTTGCATAAATCAACAGCTATTTTTTTAAAATTTGCTATTGATTTCTTTAAACAAATGTAGATAATCTAACTAGTATTTAGCTGATAGTCTTACTGCTGATGTAATGGCTTTAATTATTATATAAAGCGCGTCCAAATATTTTTTAAAACTTGATGTTGGTTTCAGTTCAATGTGTATAATCCTTAAGTAGTTAACTTTTTCTAAAGGTATAGTTTTCGTACCTTACTGTATTCCGAAAACTTCTACCCTTCAATTATTGCCTATCACGAGGCATTATTGTAGATTTGAATTTCCCCTATTTAAGCGCAATCTATCTAATATATATCTAACTTAAGTGGTTTTTCCAATTTTTGCTGATTTTAGTCTTACTTAGTCCTTATTCCTAGTTAGTCCTTTATCTTTTATAAAATATTCTCTAATCATTGTTAAAGAACAAATAATAACTTTTTCATACCTCAAAAATATAATTCTAAATAAATAAATTCTAATTTACCTTTTAAGTTTAATATAATAGGTAAAACTTTTAGGGTTTCATAAACCACACATCTCTAGAAAGTATATGAACACGAAAGTATATCTCTAGAAAGTGAATGTCTTTATGTGTAAATTTAACTTTTTTATTGTTATCGTAAGCTTCATTTTCAAACACATATCTTAAAGTTGTTGCTTTATGCCCTAAGTATAAAGGGTCGGCAAATATCTTTCTTAGGCGCAATACATTAAAATACAACAGAAATTCACAGGCAAAAGCGTTAAGTTAATAAAATAATAATGCTTCAACAATTTCTCGCACGTTTGCCGCTAAGACCAGAAATAAGCCGCACGTCATGGCACTCCCTACGTTTAATTTGAGTTACTAAAGGGAGAGCGAGGGAAAATCATTATTGTTATTTGTGACTTAAGTTCTTATTGCAATTAATAAATTAATGTATGCACCCTATAGATTCATTGGTTTGGTTTCTAGGCAACGTATATATGCAGAGATATTTTGCAAGTAGAGAGCCAAAAAAGGTAATGGTGGTATTTTATAACAAATTTTCCTGCTTATCTGCTTATTCGGATTTCTGGCTGGATTCAGCCAGAAATCCCAAAAAAACATATAAGGGATTACAAGCGGAAGCGAACCTCTAATAAGTATGATCAACCTACAAAAGCCATTAAGCATGATGGGTCAACAAAGCTTTAAATTTTCTGCTTCTCCATTTGTGGTGATGTCCTCAAGATCCTTTTATTGTTTTATAAATATTTTTAATTCTTGTATAATTAAAATAAAATCTGTATTGTTGTGACGAATTCATAATGAGTTACTTATTATATTGGGTATTACGTCACTTATAGCAAAAATCAATTTAGAAATTTTTATCTCACACGCATAACAATTGAAAAGAAGAAGAAAATAGACTTATTCACGTATTTAAAAGAAATATGAACTTAAATCTGTAACGATACCGTTTGATATACTTAATTTAATTTAAGTTCAATAAGTTTTAAATACAATAATTTACTTGAGGTATAATAGATTTTTTATATACCTAGGAGCTGAGGTTCAATCTATTAATCTCTGAGCTCGTTTCTTCTTTTCAATATCCTACCTAACTTTGTTATGAATATTATAATTAAAAATTATAAAAAACAACAAGAAGACCTACTTTTTTTAAAAATACCTAATTTGAACCAACCAACGTTTCGGTAGTTATATCTACTACCGTTATCAAGGTTATTAAATTAAATTAAAAATAAAATATACTTATCTTTCAAATTTTCAGTAATGCAGTCTCATCAAAATTTCTTCCTAATTCGAAAATACTTTATATACTTTTTTATATGATTTGATGGTTTATTAATAGTTTGTCAAACTTTAATTGTAATTAAGTATATCGAACGGTATCGTTACAGATTTAAGTTCATATTTCTTTTAAATACCTGAATAAGTCTATTTTTTTCTTCTTTTCAATTGTTGAGCGTGTGAGATAAAAATTTCTAAATTGATTTTTGCTATAAGTGACGTAATACCCAATATAATAAGTAACTCATTTCTTGTATAATGTCGAAAATGTTAGATTTAAATGCACCATTTCTTAAGAAACATATATCCTTAAAGCGCGAATAAATCTTGCAAAACCTCGACGTTTTTTTAAAATTATTTACATAAAAATGTTTTCGACAAAAATTATTATATTTGGGCTAAAATATTTTATTTTTAGTTTGCTGTAGTCCATTATTTTACAAAGTATGGATCCGGAGAATGTTATTTTAGCGAGTTTAACTCCGATAACTCAGACTCTGATGAAGAAAATGAATGGGAAACTTGCGAACGAATTATCGTAAGTCACACAATTTTCCTAATAAAAAAGACTATTTGCCAAATTTTAGCGACTAGGAGAAGATTCGATTACTTCACCGCCCATGCATCACCATATGCCTACGGATCCTACCTCAATAGAAATAATTCCTCTCACTCCATATACAACCATTCCTTTTAAGAGGAGATCATCTACCTCATGGATAAATTATAAGAGCTGTTCAAGGAGAAATAAGGATCATGAGATCCAAATGGAAAGTGAATGCGAGAGAACTTCAATAACTATTCAAAGTAAGTCTATTGGGAATATTTTATTATGTGTCGCATGATATCACATACAGAGAGTTACTTACGCACTAGTGCGTAAAAAGTGAAACTTTATAAACCTTGGGAAATGTGTAAATTGAGTACTTTATGCACGGTAGTAGAAAAAATTAATTTTTGATGAACAGAATTGAGGAATATATTAATTATTTGTAATTCATTTACGAGGGCTAATTAAATTAAAAAATCGCAGGTTGTCAAAGAATTTCTATTTACTAGCGTAAATATAGTTAGGAAATTTAACAGTTGTATTTATTTCATAAGCCTCTAATAAGTTCGATTTAACCCCTTCTGACAGACATTTTATATTCGGTTGAACCTGATTCTAGGATATGGTTCACAAAAGAAGAATTGGTGTTTGTTATTAAAAAGTCTTTATTTCTTTTAATGATTCTGAGGTGTTCATTTACTCTGATCTTAATTTTTCTTTCACTGTGACCCATGTAGCAAACTTTGATTCTGGATGGGAACAATTAATTAGGTTAACACGAGATCTATGTATTACTGGAAGTCTATCTTTGGTGTTGGCTAATTGTTTCGCTAAGCTGTCCTCTATTCTACAACGTAGGTCAAGCTTTATTTTTAATTCATTAGAGCAAAAACTCTTACCAATAGTTAACGAGACATTACTAAAATAAACTAAAGATTGATGTGTTTTAGAGGTTTCTGCAGCTTGTGTAGAAAGCAGTGACTCATTTATTTTTTTTAGGTATTTATTGTATAACCTTTTTCTTGTTTGGAGATGGTAACCGTGGTTGGAGAAAAGTGGTGTTCTAGGGTTCACGAGAATAGCTAGAATGGCAAATTATTGTGGCCGCCAGCTACAGTCGAATGGGGTAGGTTATTGGTTAAAAAAAAACGCCACGTAATTAAAACACTATAATGCCAACAAAAAATCTTGTCTGTCAAATTAATTTTCTTATTCCCCGAGACCAAATCTTAGTCTCAGACAATTAACTCCCAAATTGCACGAAATTATTGAATCAGTCATCTCAATATTAAGTATATGCGATGCTTTCATTTCAAAATGAACCACCATTAACATTTAACCCCCATTGCGTGATACATCATTGTGAGCAGCATCAAAATGTCTATTTAACTGTGCCAAAAAAAAATCAGTTGACGTACCAGCGAATAGTGACCAAAAATGCATGGGAATAATGGATATTTTATCAACCTCAAACTTTCAAAGGGCTACCCTAAGTGTGATAGATAATTTTAAAGGGTATACAGTCTTCTATCGGTTTACGGTTAGCAAATAGTAGGCAAAAATGTGTAATAAAAGAAATTCTATCAACTTGAATTTTGGTAGGTCAAGTAGTTGCCTCATAGTGTCACTCATTATTTTAAATGACCAACAATTTTCCCTCTTACTTCGCCAAAAAAATTGATACATGTTAAAGCAATTTACCAATAAAAATGCATGGTAATAAACAGTTCATCGAATCCAAATATTTTTTTAAATAGGCATCCATTCAATATTTCCAGACATTTATGATCACTATTCTCTGGTACATCAACTGATTTAATTTTTTAAGCACTGTAGAATAGACATTTCAATGCTGCTTACAATGATGTATAATACAAGAGTTGTTCCCATTTAGCATATCAAGGTGAGGTTAGCTGGAGGTGAGGAGGTGATTGACAGAACTTTGTCAAATACAAAATTAAATATAGCCTTTAAATTTCTAAATTCGTTTGGTTTGTGCTGAACGGAGACCAGAGAGAAGACTTACTTCCTTGTTAGCATTTTTACGCATCGCGCATTGATTCCAGTGTAGTGATCTATACATTTTTTGCGCAACTGTTGTCTTAATCTTACTCTATCACATATCGTGATTTACTTATCAAACCCGCAACTACTCTTAGTGATTACATCCGAATTAGAAGACCCAAGATGTCCAGGGCAGGCCTGCTGAAGTCAGATACAGACACCTTAAGGTAAGGATCTTTAAAAGCTAGTTTTTCGACCTTTCCACCTTTACTTTTAATCACAAAAATATAGTCCAGTTTAAATCTTTCACTAAATTGTTTAAATCCACCCTGTGCTTAAATAAAAATATAAGTAAGAAGTTTAATAAAAAAAGGATGAGGTTTTTTTTCTTACTAGAACAACCAATTGGTTATAAAAATTATCACCAAAGCGCGTATCTGTCATTTTATATTTTAAAATTGCATTTTCTTCAAATTTCGCATAATAATAATAATAATAATAATAATAATAATAATAATAATAATAATAATAATAATAACAATAACAATTTTCAAGTTGACAACATTATCCAATAAATAATTGATGAAGTCTTGGAAGTATACCAGCCAAGTTGGTAACGTGTCAGAATAGGCTAGTGCGTCTAATTTAGGAATAAATAGTAATTATGCCAATTCGTATTTCAAATCACTTCTTTAATAAATAACTGTACCGTCATTATTATTAATATTACCCGTTGTATAATAAGTCATATCTTGGTATTTGCTAAGTACAATGTATAGTAAGGACAATGAATAAAAATTCTCTATTAAAGCTGTGCAGAAATGCTTCCAGCAGAGTAAAATTATGAGACAGACTTTGTATGTTATTATGATAAATGAGTCACTTTGGTCAAGAGCAACTTCATTGGAAAGATCTGTTATTTCTTCCAAAACTCTGCAATATGTTTTATTGTCTACAAATTTTCTTACATAGAAATCCATTTTTTTTTTTTTAATATAATTAAAATACCCTATTTTAAACTTGAAAGTTGTTCAAAGAAAACAGCTTTGAGTACGACTAAAGTAATAACAAGAAACAAAACAGAAAGAACACTCAATCAAATACTGAGGCGACTAACATAACCAATAAATAGCACGATTTTTTTTTTTATTAGAAATCTTAGACTATAAACTACCTGAAAATTAGAAAAATTTAAATAAATTTAACACCAAGTAAGAAGTTCTCATTAGTAAAAATTCCTAACTGATAAAATGCCATTATTATATTGTACCTCTTTTATTATAATGCTACACACATAATATAGGTGCTCTTCAATTAGTTATAATTAATTTTTTTTTTGCTAGGCTGATCGCTTTCTGCATTTGCTGTTTTCCTTTTTTTTGTGTTTAGCTGTCTTAAGAAATCAAACGAAAACTGTGAGTCTGTAGTTGTATTACTTATTTCTTCGGAATCTCGTTAATGCGTCTGAACTGTTGGCTTTGATTGATATGTCGGTAATCCAACTTTTTTGATGTGCTTTAGATTTAGCTTCAAATTGAATAAGATGTTAAAGAGGCAATGGTGAGTCTAAAAAATATATACCAGAACATTTATGTTTCTCCAAAAGAACTAAACGCGTCTTAAACTTATTAAGTCACTTTAATATTATAGGTATAATCGAGGATATATTATAGTTTACTGAATTCTATTTATTATATTTTTTGTGGCTCTAAGAAAACTTGTTTTTAATAAGGCCCATGAAAAGAAAAGGAAAGTGATCTAATGGCAAATGTTGTGTTTAAAATGGCCTTCGTTGTTTTGGATACCCATAGGAAGATGCTAATGAGTTGAAAGAACAGCAGTTTCAAGTTCAGTTCTTGGGATGTTCCAGATGGTTTTCCTAGTTCTTGCAATCATATCCTCAAAGAGTGGGCCTTGTTGTAAAAACTATATCCCTAATCCTTCCCCAAAGATACGAATCAAGGCAGATTAAATTGGAAGACCTGACAATATTAATTAGGTTTTAATATGTGCGCAATAATAAACAGAGTCATTCGGAAAGGCAACATCTAAGGTTTTTGATGTTAAATACTTACCTTAGGGTCCAAGGAATATATAGGCCACTTTATTTTACAAAACTGATAAATAAACTAGTTCTCTTTAAAAATGCGAAAAAAAATGCTCAGTTTATTATGCAAAATTTAAAAACATAAATTTTAAATAACGGTTACGTACTCTGGTATTAATTTTTAGAACTTGAAGCAATATTTTCAGAGCAATATTTTCCAGTGGTTCTTCAGGACCGACTTACTCTATAGTTTTTATATCTTCAAGTCATACGATCAGCGGTTCCCAAGATATGGCCGAGGAGCAGTCTTATGGGGTCAAATAAAAAAAATTAATGTGATAATAGTTACGATACTAGAAGATCCGTGTGACATACTTCGTCATTATAATCAGAGCCACTATACATACTCCATTTAAGAGCGTAATAAACTTCCCATCGACTGTAAAGCAGAACTTCCAGACTTGTGGTCAATGGGTTGAACTAGCAGAACTCTTAGAAAGTCAACAAACCACAAGTCAATGACACACAGACTTGAAACTTGATACATTTTAATGAAAATCATTAAAATGTATAGAGAAAAAAACTTAAAATACAACCATCATAAGTATTTCAAAAACTACTATAGACTCACCTTCACGGAAGGGTTTTCCGCTAGTTAAGCTACTTTAACCACCTAGATTGAATATTACTGATAGTAAAATAATTTTAGCAATAGCAAAATTTTTTTGTCAAGTACAGGGTGGGCCAATTTAGACGTTTTCTTATGGGAAGCCATGTCCCTGTTAGAGATAAAAAAATTTTGACCTCCATTCTCCGTGCTCAAATTTTAAAAGAAGTTTATTGAAGTAAATGAAATTTTGCTATGGCAAACAGTTTGGCCGCTAGAGGGCGTTTCGGAAATTTGGTCATTTTCGTTTTTCGGCTATGGCTGTTGTGTTTTTAAAGATAAATGATTTCTGTAAAGACTTTCTTATAGCACTTTTAAGCGCTTAACATGCTCATGATATTTAAATTTATACAGGATGCTTCATTATTAAAATTTTTTTTTTTTTTTTTTTTAAATGAAATGCATATTATTTTTTTGCATTTTCTTGTAGCCCTTAAAATTTCCTTTTTAAATATATATAACACTAATAATCTAAATTTAATAGTTTACGATATATAAATAAATTTCTTAAATATTAAAAACACGTAGGTAATGACCCGCCATTTTAATCGCGTAAACGGAAGAGTAGGCGTGTTTTAAACTGCTATAAGTGAACATAAATAAACTTGTTTTTATAATCTATGTTTTCCTTTGTATTTATATTTTGATATTAGAATCCAAAAACGTATCAATTTTTCAAAAAATTCCATATGATTAGATGTTTTATCAAATATAATGACAATTTAAGGGCCTGCGATATCAACGTCCTTATTAAAAATAAGTGCAGTTATTTAAGACACTCAAAGATTAAAAAAGAACGTTATAGGTTCTGTATTTCTTATTTGTGATACTTCAGTAAGCGCTTTTAAAAATCAAAAGTAAATTAAACAATAGCTCCTGTTTTATTAAATATTAATTATATTAATGGACAAATACAGTTATAAAAACAAAATAATACTGTAAAAAAAAAATAAAATAAAAGTATTTATTTATTTATTTATTTATTTTAAACTTCGAATATGCACTAACAAACAAAAAGTAAAAACCAGATTTTATTTTTTTATTGATATTTTAACTAAAACTGCAACTCTATATATTACGTACTTATAACAAGTGTTCAAACTGAGCTCCTTCCTGATCAATGCACCAGCGGCTACGTTTTTCAACATTATCAACAGCGTTTCTTAATTCAATATTTGTTATTGTTGCAAATGCATTATGTAAAGCTTCTTCCAATATTACTCTTGAAGTAATTGGCTGTTGGTATACCAAGTCTTTTATTCTTCCCCAAAGATAAAAATCTAAGGGTGTTAAGTCAGGGGATCTAGGCGGCCAACGTATTGGACCTTGATTTCCTATCCATGCTCACCAAACTGCTCATTTAAATAATTACTGACCACTCTAGGAATTGTGCGGTGGCGCACCATCCTGCTGGAAAAATATAGGATGCCTCTGCTGGGCTAGAGGCAATTCCTCTAGGAAGCGCTCAACTTGCGTTTGCAAAATTTGTAAATATCGCTCTGAATTTAACTGTCCATCATAAATATAGGGACCAATAAATCTACCACGAAATATGCCTACCCATGCACTAAAACTGTAACGGCCTTGATTTCTTACAGCCACCGTTGCGTGAGGATTTGCTCGAGCCCAGGTATACCTATTATACCTATTAAAAATGCCTGCACTACTAATCGATGCTTCATCCGTCCAAATACAATTGTAGCCAAATGTTGTATCTTGACCACACTTTTGCAAATACCACCGACAGAATTCCAATCTTCTATCACGATCCGCAGGAAAGAGATGATGAACTTTTCGGGTTCGATAAGCTTTATACCTATATTTTTTTTAAATCCGTCTTGCAGAGGTCCTTGGCACACCAGTTTCTACTTCCAATTTCCGGGTGGATAGATTAGAGTTATTTTCAATTGCTCCCAAAACTGTTATATCCAATAGTTCTTGATCGTCATTTATATTATTATTAGCATTTATTCGCGGTTTAGCAAAAGAACCAAAATTAATAAGGTTTCTTTTTAATTTCTCAAACAGCGTACTATGTGGCTGCCCTCGTTCTGGATATCGTCGTTGATATAAATTACAGGCCTCTCTTGCATTTTCATTACATTCAATAAAACCTTTAATCATATCGAATTTTTCATAGTTTTGATACATTGTGATTATCACATAAAAGAAATACAAAGTAAAACAGATTATGAAAATAAGCTTGTTTATGTCAAAATGACGTATTACTCAAAGCAGTTTGACAACCGCCTACTCAACCCTTTACGCAATAATTTCATTTCTTCAAGATCTTCTTGATAAAAAAATTAGAAAATCAAACGAACTTATCTGTAATGAAGTTTGATTGTAATTATATTTCGTCCTCGTTCCTTAAATAAGATAAAAACATAGATGTTTAAAGATAGTTAATTGTGCAACTGTAGACTAAAAAATAAAAAACCTTTAAAACAAAGATATTAAAACAAAAAACATTAAATTAATGTTTGTGATATATACATCTATATAAGACTTATTTTATGAAGACAATATAAAACACTTAGTAATAAAAATAACAATAATATTGTTATATTTCTAAATATTAGAATACAAATTAATTTATTCGATAAGTTTGAAAAAATGTCCTTGCATTAATTACAACAGTTAATTTGCAAAAATTAGAAAAGGTGTTCGAATTCCTGCTAGCACCTAATTCAATTATATTTATTGATACACCTTTACGATTTGCCATAGATGATGATGTACCTATGTGTTGTATGAAATTCTTATGTGGCAGGGTCAATATCAGCCTATTGTAACCTATTTCTATATAAACATGCTGCAATATTTTAAAAACTTATTATCAATAATTTTTTAGAAAAAACAACAAATGTAAAATATACCATAATAATTTACAATTGTTCAATATGTTGCTTTCATCGTTCATAAGTATATTATTCTGAGTTAAGAGAACCATTTTTTTTACTAATTAATTCTATATAAAATATGTTATAATATTTTACAAAAGTCATTAATATCATGATTAGGAATCAACAAATAAATAAATTTACCAGCCATTGACGGCAACGCCGGTTGAACATCGGCAACATTGGCCGTATGCAGACCACACCGTCATCATCCCTTGTTAAAACAGCATTCCGTTGTTCCTGTGTCGACCTTGAAATAGACCATGTACGAAATCGAGATAAGAAACGCAGCCCTTCACTACTCGATTGCAATTTTTTATACACTTATTTTTTAATTAATGAGATCTTGTACTGGATATAGTCATTACTATCATGGTCTATCCTAGAATAACGTGTCTTTTGATTCCTTAATATGACTTATTTTAACTATAGTTACACAATAAAAAGAAACTAATTGTGAAGAAAAATGAAAAATACAAATTTGAAATCACTCGTAACGATACGCGATGTATGGCACGAAAACAGAGAATGAATTCCATGAGCATGGGGACCATCCTAGGAATGCATAGGACTGGGGGGATTGTTTACTTTAAAATTCGTGGTGTATGGTATGAGTAGAGAGACTATGTTGTTATCTTATTTACGGAACAAAGACGAAATATAATTACCAATATTCGGTAGATTCCCATAGATCCGCTCTGTCATTTATTTAAAAAAAAACAAGAACAAAAAGATATTCGTATATTTGGGTTTATGAAGGGTATAGCAAAATTGAGACTCAACAATTAATAAATCTTTTGGAAAAATAGAACAATCTTAAATTAGCCTTCAGTTCTCATTTTATAAAGTTGCGACCTTACTCGCTCTTACTACTGGACAAAGAATTCAAATCATTTTTCTTATCAGAACCTGAAACTTTTAGGAAATTTCTTCAAGTATACAAAAACTGATAACACACCAGATAAGGACTTCTAAAATTAACAAGATACAACTATTTTTCCTAAAGAATACGTCACTTTATCGCGTTACAGCCATAGATTATCTAGAAACCACTAAAAGAAAAGACCTTCATCTCAAGATTATTTATTTATTAGCCATGATGACAACAACACATAGATATCCGGTCTAGCGACGCAGGCTCTTGCCGGTTTCTTGATCGATTATTGTTATGATTTTTGGCGCCTATCTTCTTATTATGTCATCTCTGCACTGTTTTCTCTCCGGACTAGCGTCGGGGCTTCTGCCATTATCATCATCTTTGCACTGACTTCTTTCCGCGTGGAGGCTCCTACCGGTCTTCTGATTGCTAGTTTGTTGGTTTAGGCACCTTCTTATTACTGGGTCATATCAGAGTGTATTAAAGTTTGTAGTCCGGATCAAAAGGATTGACTAATCGGGAATCGGATTGACTTATATTTATAAGGTATGAGGTGGGCTGGTATTGGTAATGAGTCCAAAGACAGACCCCACCCACCCCGCACGCAGCATGGTGTTAAAGAGGCCCACCGAGAAGCGGTCCAGCTGCGATACAAACGAAAACTATTACGGTTGATTTACAAACGGAGTGTAAATTGTGAAATCTTGATTTTTAACCGGTTCAGTGTTCTTGCCGCGGAGCGACCTTACGGTAGCAATGGAATGACGTTTGTTGTCGGCTAGAAAATCCCCTTCCAGGGCTTGTTTTCGCGCCATTATTCGGAGAAATTTGCGAATTTCTGGCTGGTCCAGTGCCCTGACGCGTTCTTTGATTTTGAAATGAGCACGGACAAATTGGGAATATCATGGTTCTATTTTTTGGGATCGTGGTTGTGTATATAAGCAGTTATTTGATCGAGTTATTTTATTTTTTTTTATTATGGGTCGCATCGAAGTGCTCTGGTTATTAACGACACGGAACAAGGGACTTGACTGCATGGTATATGGATATGTCGGTTACATTTATATGTTAGTTGGTCGGCTGGTATTGGTCGTGAGCTCGCCTTCCTAACTCGATGCGATGTGTTTTTTGTCGTTAGATCGATGTGACGGAGAAATAGAAATGTTATTTATGTTACTGTTTAGATATGTTGATGTTATTAAATTTATTTGAAAAGTGTCTTTTTATTTATTTAATTAAGCGAATGTATGTTTCAGAATTAGAAAAACAGTACATAAAATAATGGAAGTTTCAAGAAAGAAGTCATTTTAATGCTGGGTTGAAGTTCAGCTTGTTGAGTTTTGAAATTGCAATGCGGCTTCGCGTTGATTTATTAGAATCTTTGATGTACCGCGAATAGTCCGTATGCCGGTGTTGCTTGCATTGTCACATGGCATGCATGTTTAAATCGCAAAATATTAGCGATATTTAATAGTTAAATGTTTAAAACATTTTTTTTTAAATTTATACATTTGATTCGTAAAATTTGACTTTATACGCCCACGTACTATTTTGTTAGACGTCTGACCTCAGTCACAGCCACTCAAGTGTGACACAGGTCCGGCCTTAAAATTTTATTATTCGGGATTTTTGGGTTTAGTTTTATAAACTAAGAAATTCAGGATAGTTGATAGCAATATAAATTTAAAGATAATATTTAAGTACGTAAAATCAGTTTAGTCAAAAATTTTAATTTAATCACTTCAGTTTTTAGCGCATCAGTGAAGTGTTTATAATAAGTGATGAGTGAATAAGTACAAATTACTTAGGTCTATTTATTATGTGGATTAAGGCGTTAAAGATTTATTTTTTGACACAAAAGGGTAAAATGTTTTGTACAAATACATAATAAATGTAATAACTTACTTATGAAAACCCCATCTCTATATTTAGTACAAACTTTTGATAAAAAGTAATTATGTAGTCAGAAAAGTCAAAGTACATTTTTTTAAATGAACTTTTACATTGAAAACCATCTAGCTGTCTATATCTTATGCTGTATATACTCTTCTATTTTTTGCCACGCAATTTTAGTCCTTTCCATCTTTCTCTGTCCATCTTTCTTTTTCAGACCTTCTTTTGAACCACAATGAATAATGATCCCGAGCTCCCCTATCTGGTGAAACATCCTTTAGGACACATTTGTTAGAACTATAAGTTCAACCTTTTTTTGTCATGTCATGGTATCATACCATATTTCGTCTAATATATGGATCTTTCTTCCTCCCGAATTATTTGAATTTTCTCCAAATATTCCATACGCCACCTGACAATTCGAGTACTTTCCATTACAGCAGCCCTTGTGTTAACTATTTTAAACTTAAATCCAAGTCTTATCAGGTATCTCCGCAAGGTTGAGATTGAGAAATATTTGTCTTTTGCCGATAAGATGTCCTTCCTAAGGAACCATCTCTATGGTCGGAACCTCATTGTTTTTTTATTTAGAATACACAACTTCCCTTAGCAATTTGGCCATATCCGTGTCAAGTTTCTTTAATTGTCCCGCATCTTTCCTTTTTTTCTGTCTTTAATCCCTTTTTTTACTAAATAGCATATTGTACTATAGGGAATCCCTATTAAAAACGCTATTTTTTGCAAAGCACTACAATCAGAGCTTTCTTAGATTCTTTAGACATTTAAACTTTTTTGTTTGGGGCCTGTACTTAAACAATTACGTTGTAAAACTGCTTGATTTTCCCCTGTAGCTTCTACTTCCCTTGCTTTTTCCTCAACACTAGAAAATTAAGTGTCAGAACTATTTGAGTCTAAATCACTCTCCAGATCACTCTTATTGTTTTCATCACAAATGTTATTGTCTTTCTTGTACACCGGCGGTCTCCATAAGCTAGCACAATCACTTTCCTCTTCATTTGCCAAATTTTCCTGTCTTTTTTCCCAGGGTCAAAACATTTTTAAATCTTTAGGTATATTACCAAAACAAATCCACAAACACAAATAAAAAAAACTTCCTTACAGTAAAAACTGCAAAAAATTTAGACGAACACAGGCCAAATTCTAAATTCTCTACTTTCATAAACGTGTAAAAAGCAAAACCGACAGAACCCATCAAATAATAATAACCTCACATGACCCCTCTTCCAACTATTAAAGGTGATAGACCAATGCTTAAAGATCTCTTTACAAGCACGAAGAAAGTAATATCAGTTAGTATATATATAACTAAGAAGGATAGACAAGTATGCATAAAAAATAGAATTATACATATTTTTTAAAGAATTTCCTTATTTGCAATCGTATTATGTTTATATCTGTATACAAGTCGTAGTATTTATTTACAAAAAAAACTTGACAAGAAATTGAATTCCCTTTCATCATTTTAAAGAAATATTTCAGAATTTTGCTTGATAACCATTTGTTAAATAATTTTTTTTCCATATGAACCCCAATTTATAAAGAAAATATCCATTAATAATTTAGAACTGCATTTTTGTCTGACAGTAATTCTTAATGATCTAGGGTTTTTTTCTAGAAATTATAGGAGTATGTCCACTTTGAAAGAAAATGTTATAAATTCCGTTAGATATCTTTCAGAATCTGAATAAATTAGCAGCTAGATTGAATTCTAATGATATTGGAGTGGATTTTTATACTATTCAATAAAGACATCGGTTTTTTTTTTAAATTTTAAACTTAATTTCTTATTTACCTGCAATTATCTTATTTAACCATTTATACAGCATTAAAAAATACTTTCGTAAATTGACTTTTATATTTCACGTTATTATTTTTTTATATTTTTAAAATGAAGTCGTTAATTTATTTAAAAAATAGTATTGCATATATTGTAAATAAATGTTATTTATTTTTTCAGATAACACATGCAGAAAGAAAAAACGAACTCCACGCTTCAACTCAGTATCGAGAATTGATCAAGCTTCTCGGATAGTTTTTCCAATATTTTTCGTTACGATTAACATGTTTTATTGGTACGCTTACTTGTTAAGCACTAACAGGTTGCAAAATATCAAATAGCTGTAATTATAGTATAGTTTAATATGAAGTTTCATTCTAACGGAAACTATGAGTAAATTTAAGTAAATGCAGAGAAAAAAAATATTGTGCATAATATAAAGCATAACTGATGAACGGCATTGGATTATAAGCAATTGTAGTAGTAGTAGATTGACTAATGATTGATGATAGAACATTGCACACATCTTATTATCGTGTCAGAGCATTTACATAAAATATATCTTCAAATAAAGCGTATACCAAAAAGAAAATAATGATATTGCAGTTGCTCCAAATTTTATTCATAGTTTTATTTTTGTTTTTTCCCGTTATTTCAGAATTTGGAAATCCAAACAAATTCCAAGTAGAAACGTTATATTTCCATATCATATTTCATTAGGTAACGAATTTCATGATATACTGGCAATGATTTTGGAAATAGTATTATCAGAAATTTAAAACATTTACAAAAAAGAGAACCACACTCAACCACGTAGTGCGTTTCTATTCCGCTATATAATGGATATGAATACGGATCTGATAAAGGGTATTATTAATATTAATAAAAACACATATTGCAGCCTATATTTTGAACAAATATATCCAAATTTGTTACGCCTGTTCCTTAAAAAAAATTAATAATATAAAAAGATTCAAAAATAAACACACATAAAAATCTCTAATACTGGGTGCCAACACATCCTCTATAATATGAAAGATATTTTAGGAGAGTCATATATGTGCCTCTTATTAAATAGGCACTATTGTTATCTTTGTAAATATTTAATATACCGGATCGGGTAAATTAGCAAACTTATAGGAATTTTTCTGCTCATGATTTTCTAATTGTAAAAATGGTGAAAATAAAAAAAAAATTAATAGCATAAATTTTGTTAAACGGCATTCCCCGTACATTTTTGCATAAATCAAAAGAAAATAATTTTTTCACAAGTCTATCTTAATAGCATAAATCTAAAAATTACAAAATCATAGCGATATTAATAATTTTGCCAAATTAAGGCCAGTTGGCTTTGAACTTTCTGAAAGCATAATAAATAAATCATTGTTTGAATAATAAACTCATAGTATACGGGTAAAATACCTTTTACGCATGTTGAAAAATGTGATATATTAAAATGTTACCCTATATACCGAAACAATAGTGACATAGCGCTAGACGGGTACGGTCAAATACTTTCTAATTCTCTATAGAAAATTTAATTTTAAAGAAAACGTGTTTATAAAAGAAGGAACTAATTTTTAGTAAGCGAGGATGTTGAAATCTTTATTTTGGCATATTTTGAAGCTCATATGGGAAACGAAATAAAAACTAATTAGAAATTTACCGAGAGCTTACAGTGTGAGATTAGTAATAATAGAACAAACTGGTTACGGAATGCATGAATGAAGCAAATGATATTATTTTAAACTGTATAATTAGCAGCGACAAAACTAATTTTTCAAACAAAGGTATGTTTAACTGTAAAAATGTACACTATTGGTCCAAAAAAATCTTTTCATTGTTGATTCCCAAATACCCTCAAAATCAATTTAGTATAAACGCCTGGTGCGGCTTAATAGAAATCCAAAGAACAGAACCTGTATTTTATGATGGTTCTCTGGTCAGGAGATATGTTGGCCTCATAATATTTGGAGGGCTAGAAGATAATTTGGACAATGTTAACTTGGAGAGAGGGAAACAAATCTATTTTCAACAGGTTGGAGCACTTACTCATCAACTAAATGTTATAAGAATATTACATAATAGATGTTTAACGATAGATGGATTGTGACATGTGGCGTTGATTAGCCATCTAGGGCACTAGACCTAAGATCTCTCAACTTTTATTTTTGAGATTACATAAGGAATTAAGGGTGTAAAAAAATACAGAACCATTGATGAACTTCAAACACATATTATGTAAATAATGGATTAATAGATAAAAGATCAAAAACTACAAGACGCTATAGCTAAGCTACAAGTGCTTAAGTGTGCTCAGAAATGTATTGAACAAGATAGCGATGTTTTTTTGCTTATTTATTGTAAATTAAATAGGTTCAGTTCAGATAAAATTATTATTATCGCTTTAAGTTTATTATTTTCAGGCTTAGACTATTAGTATAAAGTATGTTGTACTTTAGATGGTCGCCAATATACCCCATATATTACTAAAAATAGATAAAGGCCATATCTTCATTTTTAGCTAATATAAAATATGATTAACATTATGATATTTTGTGTTTCCCTAATACATCGTATGTAAAAACCAAACGACATTTTGATTGTTATATGTAGAAAAATACTAGAATTATTAATATGTTTATTTGTCAAGTGATATTTAAAATATTTAGATTTGAAGAAAAATAACAGAGTAAATACAACATTTTATGTAGATATTGTGTTTTTATTTATTTTCAATTTTTCATTCATATTCCACAGAATGCGGCAATTTAATTCTCTCAAAGTAGGCTTTGGAAATTTTGGCAACATTGTAAGATTTACAGGACGACATACAACTACAATATACATACAATACAAGGTGATGTAATCATTGGGTATCGACGGACGGTGTACCGCTCAGAAAGCACAAAAATAATCTCACCAGACTTAAAATTCATTCTTAACAAGAGAGACCTCCTAGATAGTTTTGTCAAAGAATTTTGCACGATTATGTTGTTGTTATAATACCAAATATTTTCGCGTAATTCTTTTGTAATACGTACCCTTGTTTTTTGACCAACTTAAATAAATTTTTTTCAGTTGCGTTATGTCATAAAAACCTTTATTTGGTATATATAATTAAAAATATAGTTTATTTTTAGACAATACTTATAACAAATTTTTAAAGTTATTTCTTAAAAAGGATTTTTAGGCATACTTTAAATTTAAACTTGACGGATTCTGATTAGGCCTGAGGATCACATAAAATACAAGTTTAATTTCCAGTTATGACATACAATTGATCAAGATAATATATTCTTAAATTTTATTTGGATATATACATTCATACGTAAGAATTTATTAAATTTAAATTTTTATAGATAGAATAAATTTTTAAGATAATTACTTATTTTTTAACGTAAATTTTAATAAAGTAAGTCAAAAAAAAAATTAAAAGTGTTTTAAGAATTACATAAAATAGATGAATTTCTTTTTATAGTTGGACACACTTGCCAGGAAAACCTATCGCGGTGACAAGTGCGCAGAACTGTCGGTGGATATTCGTCTTAAGCCGCTATAGGTTGTCGATATTTATTTATTTTTACAATTTTTAAAGTTGGGTCTTTTAAATGATTTTTTAAATTTTTTGATGTATTGTGTTTTAACAAAATATCGTAAACATAAATATGAATATCGAACCCTTTTACTGTTACCTCTTATTCGAATGTAATTTAAATATAAGAGCCTATACACATACAGTGCTTTCATTTCAAAACGATCCACCCTTAACGACTTTCTTAAAAAAAAAAAAAAAAAAAAAAAAAAAAAACACGTCAAATTAGATATACAGGGAACGTTTAATTATGAATTTACTGAAGTTCTGTCCACATCACCTCCTCACCTCCAGCTAACTTCACTTTAATATGTCAAATGGGAATCCCCCTCGTGTGATACATCATAGTAAGCAGCGTAAAATTCTCTATTCAACGGTACCAAAAAAAAATGAAATCGGTAAATGTGTAAGCAAATAGTTAGCGAAAATGTCTAGAAATAATGAATATTTTGTTTACGCCAAACTTTGGTATTTTAAATGAATCCTTTTAGTGTGGTACCTACATCATTTTAAAATTCTTACATTTTTTATAATAGATCATCAAAAAAAAATACAATCAATTTAGAAGTTAAGATGTGTCGTAACAAACAGTACATTTAGTTCAAGTAAATTATTTATTTTTTTTAAGAAAAGAATGTGTACCGTTATTTGCGAGAAAAAAGAGTGTCTTCAAATGTTTTGCAAAAATCTTATAACTTTGTATGTGTATTTATTTCACTTATATTTTTTGCGAAACCTACCTATTAGGTACAAAAAAACACTGCAATACCTTACATTTTTAAGGCGTTTAAAAAGCAGGCGATTTATTATTGTTAAAACTGTCAGTTTGACGCGTGCAATTTTTCAATTTTACTTAAAACAGTGAGTTAATAAAATGGTGTATACGCTAGCCGAAAGAATAGAAATAATTTTCCTTTATGGAGCTCAAGATCGGTGTACTCGCAGAACCGCGAGAGCATTTAATGAAAGGTATCTATATAAAAACGTGAGCCATAAATACGTATTAGAATTGATACGAAAATTTGAAGAGACGGGATCGATTAAAAGCAATAAGAAAAAATATGAAAATAGAGTTGTCGATGAAGCATGCCAAGTTGAAGTACTAGGACAATTTGCTATGGATTCAACTTTCTCTATACCAAAGGCCGCAAAACTAATGAATATTTCCACTGGTTCCGTACATAAAGTTTTAAAAAAAAATAAGTTCTTTCCTTATAAAATTCATATTCTTCATGAACTCAGAGAAGATGATTTTGATAGAAGAATTCAATTTTGTGAAGTGATGTGCCAGCGAATTGACGACGATCCCCATTTATTGAAGAACATTTGCTTCAGTGACGAATCGGCCTTTTTTTTAAATGGCCTGGTGAACAGACATAACTGTAGATACTGGGATAATGAAAATCCGCATGTTTTTCGGGAAGGCCATACCCAATATCCCCAAAAAATTTATGTTTGGGCAGGAATTTATGGGAATGAAATAATCGGGCCATTTTTTTTGGAAGAAAATTTGACTGACAAAATTTATTTAAACCTTTTAGAAAATGCAATATACCCTTCCATCATCCAATCTATGGAAAATCAAGTAGATCAACATGGTGCTATATTATTGAATGAAAATAATATACATTTTCAGCAGGATGGAGCTCCCGCACACTACATTTTGGTAGTTCGAGAGTGGCTTGATGAAAATTTTCGAGAAAAGTGGATTGGCAGACGTGGTGCAATCGAATCGCCTGCGCGGTCTCCGGACTTAACCCCACTAGACTTTTTTCTTTGGGGCTACTTAGAAAGCAAAGTTTATAAAACCCCACCTGAGAGTATTGAGAATTTAAAAAATAGAATATTTCAAGAATGCAGAGAAATTAGCGGGCAGATTTAATAAAATAAATTAGTTAAACCAATTAAATTTGTTTTTCTACCCTACCGATTTACACTTTAATTGCTTCTTGGTCAATCAATTTTATTTTTTTTTACAACCATTGATAGCATAATGAATGCCTATATGTATTAAAATAATGTATCACACCATGGGGTAGCCATTTGACATACCAAAGTTTGGCGTAAATAAAATGAGACATTTTCGCTAACTATTTGCTTACACGTTTACCGATTTAATTTTTTTTGGTACCGTTGAATAGAGAATTTTAAATTTTACCCTCCTTACTATGATGTATCACATGATGGGGGTTCCCATTTGACATATTAAAGTGAGGTTAGCTGGAAGTGAGGAGGTGATTGACAGAACTTTAGTAAATGCATAATGAAACGTCCCCCTGTATATCTTTTTTTTTTTTTAAGAAAGTTATTAAAGGTGGATCGTTTTAAAATGAAAGCACTGTATAGGACAACCTGTATGATTCCTTTTGAGTTTTGAAAATAATCAGTTTTAAGAAAATAAGATAGTAGATAAGATAGTAGTAGTAGTAGTAAGGTTGAGGAGCTAGAGCTCGCCAAGTAGGCCTGAACAGTATCTTTTCGCCAACCCCAGAATCACTCATCCCTACGCCTCCACTCCCAATGCGCGATCTTCACTCTGTCGGCCCGTTCTTTTAATAAAGGCTTGCACGTTGTCTCAGTCCAGATCTTTAAGATCTTCCCGTTGGAGTGTTGCACCGAAAGTTTTCCTTCTCAGGCGACTCCACCTAACACAGGTAAGTGGTATGAAGTATGTTCCCCTGTGCCGCAATTCGGACAGCGTGCGCTTTCTCTTATACCAAGAAGGTGTAGATGCCTGTTTAGACTGTTGTGCCCGGTCAGGATTCCCAACAAGTCTTTGATACTTTGCCGGGTCTTTGCTAACAGTCACCTTGATTTAGAGCCGTCATGGTCTGGTATCATTTCCTTGGCTTGTCTACATCCTTCTGTCCTTCTTCAATTCCTCCTTATTTTTTCCTGGGAGATTTGTTTTTTGCTGAGACCGAGACAAAGTTCGGGGCCTACGAAGGGGTTAACGGAACCTTGTCTCGCCATTTGGTCGGCCCGCTTATTGCCTTCAACACCTTGACTGACTTTGACCTCCTGGGACCCATCTCAGTCACTTCCCTGCGTGCTGCAAGCCTTCCCAATGCGTCTCTGGATTCCTAGACTAACGCTGAGCTGGCCCTGGGTTTCTGAATCGCCTTGAGGGCAGCTTGACTATCGGAGTAAATGCAAATTCCCCCGTTACCTTCCAATGCCTCTCGTTTGTTTGCTACTTCGACTATAGCAAACACCTCCGTTTGGAAAACTGTGGTATGTTTTCCTAGCGGGAAGGATTCCCCTGTGTTCGTTTCCATCCTGTACACTCCGGCTTCGGCTGAATTGGTGCTTTTCATCCATGATCCATCTGTGTACCAGGCCTGGAAACCACTTGGCTCTTTAATTTGGTGCGCCGACCATTCTTCCCTTGTCGGGATTTGAACTTAAAACCTCTTCTTTAACCTTAGCTCGCCACTTTCTGTAGTGCATCTGGATGTCAGAATTGGTATGTTCTTACACATCCTGAGAGCAATCGTCATATGGCGTTGTCCTAAGTAAACATTGCGCCACCCTCCGTTATCCTTCATCCTCTTATGCGCCGCCAAGGCCTCCCTCTCAATCCAGACTAAGAGGTCCGATAGTACAAGAAGAATATTTAGTGGCATCGCAGGTGTTGTTCTCATAGCTCCAGTAATTCCCAAGCAGACCAGTCTTTGCAGTCTGGTCAGCTTTTGGGCGTTGGTGACCTTCAATACGGCTGGTCACCATACCACGGATCCGTACGAGATCCTCGGTCGTATGACTGCGGTATAAAGCCACTGGAGAACGTGGGGTTTTAGACCCTCATCTTGTACCTATTGTTCTCCGTAATTGCCATATTAGGGCCGTTGCCTTATTTACTGCCTGCTCTACGTGAGTTTTGAACGTTAGCTTGTTGCCTAAAGTCTAAGACTCCTAAGTATTTGACCTGCTGCCTCAAAGTTAGACGATTCTGATACATAATGGGAGGTTTAAAGCCTATCAAATTCCGCCTCTTAGTAGAGAGATTAAGCTCGGTCTTTTCAGGGTTGACCGACAGCCCAGTCTCCCGACACTACTGTTCCACCATCCTGCATGCGACTTGCATCCGTTCACAGACTGTGTTCACGAATTTACCTGTGACCATCACTAGTCCGTCGTCCGCGTATGCCTTTGCATAGAATTCTTCAAGTTCTAGCTTCCTAAAGAGACTGTCCATCACCAGGCACCAAAGGTGTGGTAGCTGCCTTTCACCCTATAGTGCTATTTTCTTGTTCTCTATGGCTTTTTCAGCTTTACTCACTACAGAGTGAAGTGCTGTTTCCGTCGACTTCCCTTTCATGTAGGCATGCTAATTCCTATGTAGTGGTGATTCTAGTAGAATCTCCTCAGTTATATACCTGTCTATAAGCATTTCTATAGTCTTTAGTAGAAATGAAGTCAGGCTTATTGCCTAACGGACTTTGGTTGACAATAGTCCAGGAAAGTTTATTTTAAGGAGAAGCTTGATGGTCTCTTCTTCGTTTGAGGTCCATAGTTTACCTTTCTTCAGGCATCCTATCTCGGTTTTTTTGTCAGAGCCCAGTAGCTTCAGAAGACGGGCTGTGTCTGTTTCTCCTACCTGTTAAGTATAAATCCTAGTTCTCTTGGTTCCCCCCTTAAGAACGCTATGGTGCGACCATCTTTCGTCTTTTTTGAGACGGTCCAAATTGTCACTCCACCAGGTCAATCTTTTGTTGCCAACTCTCTTAGGAGGACATGTTGCCTCGTAAGAACTGATGAGTATACTGTTTAACCGTACTACCCCTATGTCTAGTTCCTCCTTGGAGGATATGGCTCCACCTAGAGTAATCAAGGACTGAACAAGGCCCTCTTTAAATTTGGTCCAGTAGGTAGCCCTCGGGTTTCTCTTGAGAGGCTGTTCCTTCTTATCCAAATCGATTTCAAATCGGATTATTATATGACTATGGCGGACATCGTTATGTCCTGTGATCCCCTGCAGTTATCAACCCTATCCGCTAATTACCGTATTACCAGCGTTATGTCGATAACCTCTTGTCTAACTCTATTGAAAAAAGTTGGTTCCGCATTTATGTTTGTTACCTTAAGGTTTTCCGATACTACATATTTTAATAATGCCGTACCCCTTGTGTTGGTATCCGTACTTCTCCATACAATGCTGTGCGCGTTTGCATCACACCTCGCGATTAACCCTCCGTTAACCGCGTCATAGTTCCTCACGCCGTTACTCGCGCGGTGTCTAAGAGACGCCAAGTAAATATTTATTTTACATTAAACAAAGATTATAATATGATATATATATTGAAATATTCACGAATTAAAGTGGGTTTATTCTATATAAATGTGTTTCAATATTGAACAGATAATAATATGTAATGTCCACAAAATCAAATAATATAAAATGTCAAGATAACAGACACATTAAATAAATCATTTTTAACACAAGATAATAGTTTCAATTGTAAAGTAATCGATGAGTAACATAATAAAATAATATAAAATTCAAAAAAATAAGATCAATAATTTTTTTAATTGCAGGAGTGGCAGGTGTAGTTTGCATGTTTTAGGCAAATATAATTTTCACACTTTATACAGGTATATTTAGTCATACGATTTTTTTTCCGACCACAAATATAACACCTTTTCCAGGTACCAGAAGCCTCCATTCTGGACTTCTTACTCGTCCCTTCCCCTCCAACCGGTTCCCCCTCGGTAGCAATTTCACAAGTTCTTTTCTTTAGATCTGGTAAACTTGCAATTTGTGATCTGTTTTTTATATGATCTTTTGTCAGTTCTAAAGCTAGTGTTTTTATAAAATGTCTTCTGTTAGCTATTATAAGATTTTAAATTACATATGTATTTATGGCCCCTACATTTAGCATTGAATAAAAAACTGTCATCGGCCAGCGGTTAGTGTTTCTAGACACCGAATAAGTGGCACAAAGTTTATCTACACGTCAACACCAGATTTTGTCTCATTGTAGAAAGTTACAATATCAGGTTTTTTCTTTTCACCAGTTGTAACATCAATGGCTGAATCATGGTGCGTGCTAGAGAATAGAAGAACATTTTTTCCTTTTTTTTTGGGATATAAGAAACAAAAGTTATATTCTCTTGAAAAGCAAATGTTGATGAGTAAACGTCTCGAATGTTCACTGATACTAAGCTAGGTGGGAGTTCGCGTTTGTTTTTTCTTACAGTTCCAACGTAAGTGAGTCGGTGATTTCTTAGGAGATCTGTGACGAGTTCGTAGCTGTAAACCAGTTGTCGCCGGTAATATTTCTTCCACTGCCACTCAGTGGGGCATATAGTCTTTTTACCACAGATATAGCACTATTGTCAACTTTGTAAGGTCCTTCAGGTTGCACCCCGACATATATTTCCAAATTGGCAGTATAAAACATTTTACAATCAAGGGCTAATATCTTTAGCTATAACCATATTTCGATGGCTTGCTCGGAATGTATTGTCGAAATGAACATTTGCCCCTAAACGGTGGCAACATTTCGTCGACTGTGAAATACTCACCAACAGAATAATTTTGTTGGCACTTTTCAACAAACATTTTAAAAAGGTCTCTTATAGGATCAAGCTTATCACAGATTTTCCGTTCATTCCGCGTTTCTTTATCATCAAACCGCACATTTTGCACGAGAAAATGAAATCTATTTCGAGACATTGTTATTCGGAAAAGTTCAATGCCAGAATTATCAATAGCCCAAAGGTCTGCTGTGTTTAGTCGACTATTCCTATGGAATCCTGCCATACAACAAACCAATAAATGCTTTAATTTCAGACAAGTTAGTAATCTTGCAGTCTCTCTCTCTGCTATATGAATCCTTCTTACTAGAAATATACTTATTAGTATTACTGACAATTAGGTTTAACATATCGTCGTCTCGAAGAAAAAAAGCACTCCAACAAGCTAAACCAGATCTTGCATTTCTAGCTGCACCTTTGACCCCAGGCAAATAGCTGACAATATTATGTGAACGAGTTCTTACGTTCTGAACAGGCATCTGTAGTTTCCATCTTGTTATTTTATCTTTTCCCAATATCGTATTTACCACTGGTTCTTCAACCTCTTCGTCACCTTCACTAGATATTTCTTGTTCTATATCTGAGCTTTCCAACCAGTTTTCTACGGCGTCTTCTTCGCCTTCACTACTATCCTCAGCATCCGACAATATATTGCTGTCGTGCTCAGCTAATTCCCGCAGAATTTCTGCACCTTTTTCAACAAGTGGATCAAAAAATCTCTTCGACTATAAAAAATTTATATCAAACACTACAAAACAATACAAATATGTAGTTATAACTTACCATTTTGCCAAAAAATCGATGAACAATATTTTAACAAAAGTACTCGCGCGAACCACATGTACAAATTCGCTAATAACTTCACTGCGGTTCAACATAGACTATTTTCATGCAAGCCGGCAAATAATCGCAATGCATGTCGAAGGTACATGACCGCTGACAGCGCTATCAGTCCAAACTATGCTTACGGTATTTTATTAACCTTTTTAGTTCTTCCGCCGGGGGATCCATTATCATACGGAAGATATAAATTGCATATTATTAACTTATATTTTGTGCCACTTACCGTGTACTCCAGGGAAGGAGAATAAGATAACTAAATACTATAGCTATTAATGTGGTTTCAATTTAATATTTAGATTTCATTTGATATATCCTAAATGATTTTTAAATTTTTTGGTGTATTGTGTTTTAACAAAATACGAATATCAAACTCTTTTACTGTTACCTGTTATTCGAATATAATTTAAATTTAGTGTTAAGAGCTTATATAGGACTACCCTATGATTTATTTTAGTTTTTGGAAATAATCAGTTTTAAGAAAATACGATAAGTAAACATACAGCTATTGTTCCGATATGTTTTCAATGTTGTTGATATATTGTGTTTAAAAAAATTCAAATGTCTAACTCTATTACTATATCTATTGGCTATTATTCGAATGTAATTTGAACTTAGTGTTAAGAGCTTATACAGATCGTGTTATCGTGAGCTACGTATTACCCAAAATAATGGCAACACCGCTTGGTTGGGGCTTGCAGGCGGCGGAATTTTTCGTTTTTATTTTATCAACCGGGAGTCAGCAGACCTCACTTTGCTGTGTTACTGCACGTTGCATTAATAGTTTTTGAGCGTTATTTTCGTGTTTTTTTCACTATGGCTGTTTATACCCCTTCCGAAAGAGTTTAACTAATTAAATGGTTTTATGGAGGCAATTCGGCAGTACAATGTAGAGATTTGTTTTCAGTGATATTTGAGAATTGACCGATTCCTTGTGCAAAAACGGTTTTAAATGTGGTTAAAAATTTTGAGACATCTTGTTATCTTCAAGATTCTAAAAAATGCCACACAAAACGACAAAAATCACCTGTTGAAGTGGTCCGGGATATAGAACGGCTGGAAGAAATGGTTTGCAGTACCCTAGAACTTGATTCGACACGGTCCACTAGAAGTGTTGGAGAGGAACTGGGAATGAGCAATTAAACTGTTGCTCGTATCTGGAAAAAATATGGGTACAAATGTTTCAAGTATTCAAAAACTCAGGAAATATTTCCTGAAGACCAGTGGCGAAGAATGGAATTTTGTGAAACCATGATGGAAAAGGCAAATGAAAACGAATATTTTTTAAAAAATATTTTGTTTTCTGATGATATCTTCTTTTCCATTACATGGGAAACACAATCCTTTCATTGTTCGTTATTGGTCTCAGGAAAACGAGCACAGAAGTTTTCAGTTTCGTACCTCAGTATCCTCAGAAATTGAATGTTTGGGCAGGTATTTTGGGCGACAATGTTATAGGGCCATTTTTTCTTGATGGCACTTTAAACGCCCAAAAGTACTTTGTTTTTAGTTGCTGCAAAACCAAGTTCTTCCTGCCATTTAAATCCTACATGATGTAGACCTGGGATCGTTTATTTTCAGCAAGATGGCAGTCCTGCTCATAACGCGGCTAGGGTAAAATAATTTTTAACAAACACTTTTCCTAACCGCCTTATTAGTGGGACTGGCGATATTAAATGGCCTCCTAGATCTCCAGATTTTTCTCCAAATGACTTTTATCTGTGGGGTTACCTTAAGCAGACAATTTACAAGCATGAATTTAGTAGGCCAACAAATTTAGAGGAGCGAAATAAAATTGTCGAAGGTGCCAATTCCATTTTACCTGAAACTCTTTTGGAGGTGCGAAATAGCTTTTACGATAGGTTAAGTTTTTGTTTAGCGAAAGAAGGCGGTTTATTTGAGCGTTTAATTTAAAAAATGATATGTTGTTAAGTTTGTTTATTAGAGTTTTATTTCTTATTTTTTATTATATTTTTATCAGAGTTGATATTTTATTTTTTATTAGAATAACGCTTTAATTTTCATTATGCAAAACACAGCATATTAAACATTTTAAGATTACAATTCTATACGGGTTTTACCAACACCCACTCAAAGACAAGGCCTTAGTGCTTGGCGCGTGACGTCATCGATGTGGGCCACCGATTTTTAAAAACCAAGGGACTTCATATGCTAATATCTCAATATTTGGCTTGTTTTAAAAAATGCTAGGAATAGAATAGAGTTCAGGAAACATTCAAAGGTATGTTTTAGTTCTGGTTGAATGTCAGGTTAAATATTATGGTGTAATAATAAATGCAGACTCCCAACTCCCCTACATCTGCGCCAAAATTCAACACATTTAGGTATTTATAATAATTTTTTTATACCATCAAGTAGTAAAAAATGTTATTATATACACAGAAATGCATATATTGACTTTAAAAGCTTTAAAAGCTTAAAAAGCTTCTCATACTCCAGTTCAAGTAATTCTTTAATTGCAGAAAAAGAAGCACATTTTTTCTTTGAAGTGTCAAAATCAGGAAAATAAAATTTTTGGTCTGGTTTAGAGTTACGCCAATTATTAAAAACACATTTAACTAAATGAACTGTATCAAATAGGTAAAATAATGGTCTCTGATTATCTATGGGATGAGGATAAACAATACTAAGTTGGTCTGTACAATCTCTGATACCATCTCCTCTAAATTTTCAATAATTGTCTTAATAAAATTATGAAGTATGTCTGATGTAATTTTGGAGATGGGAGCTATGTGAACTACTTCCTTATGCCAAGGAAGCTCGAGACTTATTATTGACTGATGTTCCAGTGATATTATCGCCTTTATAGTCCATGTAAGGGTCAATATGAATTTCATTAAAAAGTAGTGACACAAATCTCTCATGATCATTTAGTAAACTAAACACATTTCGGGCATAGGTTAAAAACATTTTTTTTTCATCTATGTGGGGATCGGTCATGTGTTTGTTACAAATACCCATTATAGTTTGAGGATGTGGTAAAATTAGGGATCCATAATCTCTTAAATACTTGTACGCATGAGGACTAATAGTATAGATTATAGAAGTCAAAATTATTGTACTACTTGAATATCTGTACCTTTCCTTTGCAGTTATAAACAAAGCTAATTGTTCACAAATAAAATCTAAAGCATGCACTATTTTGTTGTCTTCAATGTTTTTAAAACTTTTTAGTATGTTTGACACAAAATCGAACACATGTTTAATTTTATTTATGTCATTTAATGGTTTGACATGATCGAGAAGATGACAGTATTGCCAAGGGTATTGGTAGCAGTATTTGGATTTAAGTCACAGTAGGGGTTGTTATTATTGGTAACATTTTCCTCCAAAGGCAGGGTAATAATAGTAAGGTCTATTGCTTCAAGTATTGCATATAAATCATCTAAACTATGGGAAGTATATGGAGTTTTAAATTTTGATGTTAAAACACAAACTGGCTCGCTATATAAAAAAGTTTCAACATTTAAATTAAAATTTAAAACAATTGCTCAATTAATGCATGGACCAGGTGTGTATTCAATTTTAAAAATTGTTAGCTTTTTGCTGTCTTAAAACTCACTGTGAGCACTAAACCAATCTTTCAATTTTTGTTGAATTCTCCTTTTTTCGGGTTACATAATTTTAAATATTGTTTAGGTCTGATGATGCTCTAGTCGAGCGAAACATGTAACCTTCGTTATTTTATTAAATGTATTTGTGATGCTGTAGATTTCGTGTTTTTTACCTTTTATAAAAGTGTATGACCAGCATCTTTGGGATAATGGATGAATTTTTCGAGTTCAATCTTTCAGTAGTTTAAAAGCAGAAAATTTTTCAATAAACTCTTCAAAACGGTCAAAATTATTTTGTTTCTCATGCTCGCCAAAGTCAAATTCAACTTGTCAATATTTTTAAACCTTTCATCTTTACTTGGCCGTATTTTTATAGTTTTTGACAAATAACTAGGGCAATTTAAAAAAATATATGGTGTACAGTCTTCTTTTAGTCGTGGTTTTAGTAATTCTATTGTAAAAATTTTACCTATGTTGGAATCTTGAACTTGAGTACTCTTTATTATACTACCTTCAGGAAAATGAGCTTCACATACTTTGGTGTTGTTTGTGGGCTCAAAGTCATCTCTGTGTATGGCTTTTACCCATTTTCGCCTTAGATTTATATCCTTAGGAAAACCGAAGACATGCACTTTAGGTCCTTTTTTATAGTTTCCGTTACAACCCGGAACACAACACTTTTGAGGCATATTTACACTTTGGTATTAACTACAAGCCGAACTAGGAGAAAAACATTAAATTAAACACGAACTAAAGTATTAAAGTCCGATATAAACAAATAAAACCGCGGCGCCGCCCGGTTTTCCCAAGGATTTTTCTAGTCCGGAAATACGATTTTGCGATTTAAAAGTACGCGAAGAGTTTACATAAATATAACATACACGTTTCGCGGAAATAAACAGTTCCGATTTTAGAAAAAAAACACAAAAATGAGCTAATGTTTACTGCGGATCTCGTTAGAAATACCGGCAACCACAGAACATAAATATACACAACCTAACCTCTCCTTTCATCAGGTGGCACAACTAGTAGATGCGCCGTTGTCAGATTTATATAGAAAGAACTCCTATTGGCAAGTAACAAGGTATTAGATAAATGATTAAATTTGAAAAAAGTTTAAATTATAAAAAGAGAAATAAACATGCACTCTTTTTCTTAACTAAATTGTAAAGTAAGGGCAGTTAAAGATATAGATTTAATTATTTTTAAATAGTAATACAGCATCCTAACGTTCGCGGCAATCTGCAAAGTCTGGCAGCGTTGCAGGCAGCCTTCCGTGGACGAACAACGGCAGCGTCAACAGCTGAATTCACCCGAAAATCAACCCGAAGTGCATGGCCTAAACGCGTGACGTCACGAGCAAAATTTTTTGGAGCGCTTTGTCCTTTTGTAGAGGTGTTATTGGTTTTACACATTGTCATGTCTGTAAAACCCGCATTAGAATAAATATTTTAAAAATGCCTGGATTTTCGCGTAATATTTTGGGACATGTTGTCGCCAAACGACGCAGCTCCCACGAAAATCAGATGTTTACTAACCCGTCCTCGGGCCGGCCGGGGCGGTGCTCTGTCGCAGGCACTCGTACACGCGCGACGTTGCAAAATTTCGCCTCTATGCGGTTTCCTATAAGTAACGAACGAAAACGCGATCTGTATAGAAAAACCTTTATGATTCGATGTGCGTTTTGGACATAATGAGTGTTAAGAAAATGAGATATGTATGTATTTTCAATTTAATATTTAGAGTTCATTTGATCTATCCTAAACGATTTTAAATTTTTTTTAATGTATTGTGTTTTTGAAAAATAAACATATCTAACTATTACTGATACCTATTACTCAAATGTAATATAAATTTAGTAATAAGATCTTATATAGGATATTAAATATGCGCTATATGCTTCGTTTTATATTTTGGTCATAATTAGTAATAAGAAAGTAGAATTAAACTGTTTAGCTCTTGTTCCGATTTAATTTAATTTTAATTTTCAGAGTTCATTTGATATATCCTAATTGATTTCTCATATTTTTTTATGTATTGTGTTTTAAAAAATTACGAATATCTAACTCTATTACTGATACCTATTATTTGAATGTAATTTAAGTTTAGTGCAAGGAGCTTATATAGGACAACCTATATTATCCGTTTTACGTTTTTGCTCCAATGAGTGTTGAGAAAATACGATAACTATAAACTTTAGCTATTATTCTGTATTAATTTCAATTTAATTTCTTTAATTCATTTGGGAAATCCAAAGTGATTGTTGTGAAAACCACAACACTGTCGAAATCACAATGAAATATTTGCACCAAATACGCTATTTACTAATAAGTACGAATCGTGCTTTACGATTACGTAAGCAGCTTCAGATGCAAAGGAAGTCTTTAGTAGCTGTTCATCTCTCACACTGTCGATGCGCTCGATCTCTGTATAAAAAACATTCTGTATTAATTTCAATTTAATTTCTTTAATTCATTTGGGAAATCCAAAGTGATTGTTGTGAAAACCACAACACTGTCGAAATCACAATGAAATATTTGCACCAAATACGCTATTTACTAATAAGTACGAATCGTGCTTAACGATTACGTAAGCAGCTTCAGACGCAAAGGAAGTCTTTAGTAGCTGTTCATCTCTCACACTGTCGATGCGCTCGATCTCTGTATAAAAAACATTTTCCGGAATTTCTAAAAATAGTATAGATTATAGAAGTCAAAATTATTGTACTACTTGAATATCTGTACCTTTCCTTTGCAGTTATAAACAAAGCTAATTGTTCACAAATAAAATCTAAAGCATGCACTATTTTGTTGTCTTCAATGTTTTTAAAACTTTTTAGTATGTTTGACACAAAATCGAACACATGTTTAATTTTATTTATGTCATTTAATGGTTTGACATGATCGAGAAGATGACAGTATTGCCAAGGGTATTGGTAGCAGTATTTGGATTTAAGTCACAGTCGGGGTTGTTATTATTGGTAACATTTTCCTCCAAAGGCAGGGTAATAATAGTAAGGTCTATTGCTTCAAGTATTGCATATAAATCATCTAAACTATGGGAAGTATATGGAGTTTTAAATTTTGATGTTAAAACACAAACTGGCTCGCTATATAAAAAAGTTTCAACATTTAAATTAAAATTTAAAACAATTGCTCAATTAATGCATGGACCAGGTGTGTATTCAATTTTAAAAATTGTTAGCTTTTTGCTGTCTTAAAACTCACTGTGAGCACTAAACCAATCTTTCAATTTTTGTTGAATTCTCCTTTTTTCGGGTTACATAATTTTAAATATTGTTTAGGTCTGATGATGCTCTAGTCGAGCAAAACATGTAACCTTCGTTATTTTATTAAATGTATTTGTGATGCTGTAGATTTCGTGTTTTTTACCTTTTATAAAAGTGTATGACCAGCATCTTTGGGATAATGGATGAATTTTTCGAGTTCAATCTTTCAGTAGTTTAAAAGCAGAAAATTTTTCAATAAACTCTTCAAAACGGTCAAAATTATTTTGTTTCTCATGCTCGCCTATTACTATGCCTACGAATTTCTAAAAATAGTAAAAGTTAAATATTGGCTTTTTTACTAGCAGTTTTTCTCTGTACTTCAAGGTTGTTAAAAGTGGAAGTAATTTTAGTATTAGAAGTTTGCTGTATCCTTAAATGCAGTTGTTGGGTAAATAAGTGTGAAGTATTATGCATTTGAAGTAGTGATGTATAAAAAACGGATGTGTGTCTTAATGTAACTTTTGCCTTTTCTGGGATAAAATTATAGTTGTGATCCTTCGAAGTCAATAGTAGAATCAGTTACGCGATTTTACCTAGTGTAACATTAAATGTTGCACTCTCCTTAGATGTTGGGGATTCAGGAAAACACTACCTCTCAATTTCTGGTCCTTCGAACCGGATAATCGTGTTGATACTCTAGAGAATTTTCCAATTCTTACTCCCGAGGAATGGCAGCATGGATTTAGCCCTTTGAAAAAGGATCTGTATGTGAAGAAGCCCGATAAGGTATAGGATGATAAAAAGGTTAGTGACTTTCTATTTTTTTCTCTTTAACGTTTATGTGTAGTAGTATTATATACACTGAATCTTTATTATTTCACTAAGTAAGTAAAAAACTGTTTGGACTCAAGTTATAAGCCTTTCACTCTAAATGTAGTCTCTAAATGATTGATGATCAGCAGTTTACCCCTTATGTAGTGTTTTTTGTTAAATATTGCCCTTTATAAATGATATTTGTTCTCTATAAAATAAGCTAACTATACTTTAAATAGATCAAAATTTTGTTTTCTCCTTAGGAACTATTTTATTTAATTTTAATGTTCTTTAAAAAACTGTTTATATTATAATTAATAATATATATATTATCTATAATATATAGTATTCTATAATATCTATAATATTTTTTTTGAAACACAATACATCAAAATATTTTTAAAAATCATTTATGTTTAAAAAAATTATATCTAAAAATTAAACTAAAATTAAACCGGAGCAATAGCTATCGCGATTAGTTATCATATTTTCTTAATTCTGGTTGTGTTCAAATCGTAAAGAACATCATTTGACTATATTGTGTATGAGAAATAGTAAATTTAAATTATATTCTAATAACAGATAACAGTTATTACTGTTGAGTGAAATATGATATATATAATATTTACTTTATTTTTTTTTTGAAAAAACAATACATATATAACAATACAGAAAAATTTAGGGTTATTTAGGTCATTTAGGGTTAAACATATTATGTCTGAAAATTAATTTAAAATTAAATCGAAACAATAGCTAACGCTATTAGTTATCGTATTTTCCTAATTCTGGTTATATTCAAACCGTAAAAAAGATGATTTGGCAATCTTGTATTTACGAAATACTAAATTTAAATTATATTCGAATAATAGATAAGCGTAATAGAGTGAAATATGACTATTTTTTTTAAAAACAATACGTTGAATATATTTTAAAAATAATTTATAGTAAATCAAATGAACTTTAAAAATTAAATTAAAGTCAAATCGGACAATGCCATAGAGATGAATTATTCTATTTTCTTAACGCTGGTTATGTCCAAAACGTAAAAAGAATCATTTAAGTCATCTTGTATAACCTAAATACTAATTTTAAATTATATTCCAATAATAGATAATCGTAATAGAGGAAGATATGATAAATTTTTTTTAAAAACAATACATCAGAAGAATTTTAAAATTAATTTATAGTAAATCAAATGATTTTCAAAAATTAACTTGGGAGTCAAATCGGTCAATGCTATAGGATTAATTGTTCTTATTTCATAACACTGGTTATATCCAAAATGTAAAAAGAATCATTTAAGTCATCTTGTATAACCTAAATACCAAAATTAAATTACATTCAAATAATAGATCATTGTAATAGAGTGAGATATGACTATTTTTTTTAAACACATTACATCAAAATATTTTAAAAAATATTTACGGTTAATCAAATTATATCTAAAAATTGAATTAAAATGCAGTCGGAACAATCGTAAACGCTATTAGTTATTACATTTTCTTAATTCTGGTTGTGTTCAAACCGTAAAAAACATCATTTGGCTTTCTTGTATATGCGAAATAGAAAATTTAAATTATATTCGAATCATAGATAACAGTAATAGAGTGAGATATAATTATTTTTTTAAAAAACAATTCATAAGAAAAATTTTAAAAATAATTTACAGTACATCAAATGAACTTCAAAAATTAAATTGGATTCAAATCGGGCAATGCTATAATGAATAATTGTTCTATTTTCTTAACCCTGGTAATGCCCAAAAACTTAAAAAGGATCATTTGACTCATCTTGTATAACCTAAATATTAATTTTAAAATAAATTTGAATAATAGATAACCGTAATTGAGTGAGATATGACTATTTTTTTAAAACAGAATACATTAAAAAAATTTTTAAAATTATTTAGGGTTAAACAAATTATATCTAAAAATTAAATTGAAATCATATTGGAACAATAGCTATAGGTAATAGTAATCAATTTTCTTTATCCTGGTTATGTCCAAAACATAAAAAGGATCATTTCGGTCATCTTAAATAACCTAATTAATAATTTTAATTTATATTTGAATAATAGATAACCGTAATTGAGTGAGATATGACTATTTTTTTAAACACATTACATCAAAATATTTAAAAAAAATTATTTAGGGTTAATCATATTATATCTAAAAATTGAATTAAAATTAAGTCGGAACAATCGCTAACGCTATTAGTTATTATATTTTCTTAATTCTGGTTGTGTTCAAACCGTAAAAAACATCATTTGGCTTTCTTGTATATGCGAAATAGAAAATTTAAATTATATTCGAATAATAGATAACAGTAATAGTGTGAAATATGATTATTTTTTTTTAAAACAATACATCAGAAAAATTTTAAAAATAATTTACAGTACATCAAATGAACTTCAAAAATTAAATTGGAATAAAATCGGACAATGCTATAATGAATAATTATTCTATTTTCTTAACCCTGGTTATGTCCAAAACTTAAAAAGAATCATTTGGGTCATCTTGTATAACCTAAATATTAATTTTATAATAAATTTGAATAATAGATAACCGTAATTGAGTGTATACAGTCTGTTAACAAATTACAACCATTAATAATTGGATCCTTACATATCCAATTCGTATTAATCTCTAAACACTTTTTATACCATAAATTGTTACAATAGAACTTACTAGGGCTCACTAAAATAGTGTCATTTGATGAAGGAATGGGGTATACAATTTGTAGGTTACATGTTTAAGTTCCAAAAATGGGGATCTTAATCACTAGAATTGCCATGTCATCGGATAAAATTAATCCAGTTTTACAAATTAATGTCAGTTCTGTAATATGTCTTATCGGCCATAATAAATTTTTAGGATATTGAATTTCTAAATACTTCCAAATTTCATGTATTTCTTTAGTATTTAAAATTTCAAGATCTAGGCTTTCTAAATGGGCAAAAGTTAACGTGCGTAATAATTTTTCTAAATAAGAGTGTACATTTTTAATTTGCAGAATTTGATTTTGCATTTCAACTAAAAGTCTAATGGTGTCGTTTAAAACATCTATATTAGCTTTAAGTTTCTCTGAATTTTTATTTACTATATTTACATTTTCCTGGAATCTAGCAGTTATATGACCGGCGAATGAACTTAGTTCGTTAATCTTATGCATGGAATTAATCTGATTACTTTTCAAGATTTGCATGTGTTGGTTTATAGTCTCTAAGTCATCATTATCTAAATTGCCAGTAATGAATTAACCGTAGCTTCCAAGAAGGTTTACCAATCCGCGTTTTTTGCGAACTAAAGACTTAAACGGACTTAATTTTTCATAAGAATCGTATGTGCTATTTAATTCTTTATTGGCTTGCAAAAATAGCAAATTTAAGGTATTATTATACTTATCGGTAAAATGATTAAATATAAACAAATTAGAAGTTAATCCCGCTAAAGTAAACTTAATACTAGTGAGATTAAAATATACATAAGTACTATGATAATGATTTAACGTCATAGTAGGGGCGATATTTTCTATAAAGAATCCATTATTTGGCATCAGGGGGTCGACTTGTAGAAGGTTGGTCCTGGGAAGTCGGGTTACGCTGTAAAGATGAAGGATTTTTCCTAAATCTCTTAAGTTTCCTAATATGACCAACTACGGTTTTCTTTTTTGATAGTCCAGTAAAAGCGTTTTTCTTAATAGTCTTAATTTTCGTAGGGATAAATGAGGGGTTCATCTTATTCCTATAGGGATTTTTTCTGTACACAATTTGGCCTTCTGAAAGTTCAGGTATGGGGCTGGACTTTCTATTTTGTTTTTGAGTATTTTTGGATTGTGTTTTGTGAGTTTGCTCATAAACTTTTTGGTGAAAGGGGATTAATTCGCTTTTTCGTTTTTCATTATATTGTTCGTAAATTGTCAAGTCATTGTTTATGTTAGGTTCGTTAAGGTACGGGCCATAGAGTAACGAAAAAGGTGAAAAACCTGTAGTAGAATGAATACTCTGACTGTATACTTAAACTGCTGAAATCATCAGATTTTGCGGGGTTTCCTCAGGGTTTTTAATTTTTTGAGTTTTGAGTTTTTCGAGAAGGGTAGAGTGTAGTCTTTCAATGGAGCTGTTAGATGTGGAGTTGCCAGGTCTAGTGTAGTGTACTTCAATATAAAAAAGTTCTAAGTAAATTCTTGAAATAAACGATTTTTAAATTCTGAACCTCTATCGACTACTATTTTCTTCAGTACATTATCATGAGAAAAGTAGTGACGTAATTTATTTACAACGGTCGTAGCATTTTTATCAGAGATATAATATGCTTGGGCACATTTAGAAAAGGAATCAATAAATTGTTAAGAAATAACAATTAGAAAATTGAAATAAATCCATATGTAGGGTCTTAAATGGTTTTTCTGCAAGTAAAGGGCCTTCATAATTGATTTTATATGGATGTCTTTCATATTTATTCTGTAAACAGATTTCACAGGTATTAATTAGGGTAGTAATCGTTTCTCGCATTTGAGGCCAATAATACTTAAGTTTTAATTGATTATACGTTTCTGTTATGCCATTATGATTTTTTTGGTGATATTCAGAAATTATATCCTTTTGCTGATCTTGGTTTTCTATATCAATTAAATAACTGTTTGAAATATAAAGCTTTGCGGAACCGTTTAGGTTGGCGGCAACATATTTCTGAAATTCTAGTTTTAAATCGGAGTTTGGGATAAAAATAACAAAATGTATATCTGGTCTAATTATTTCCTTTAAAATCGTACTAAAATTATTTGCAAGATTATTTTTGTCTACTTTGACAAAATGATGATTTTTTTTAAAAGGTTTAGTATATTTATGTACAAAATAATTTCCCGATTCTATAATTAGACGTGAGGAGAAATAATTTACAGGGAGTTCAGAAATGGAAAAATATTTACCTTCTGTGTCATTATTAGAGTGTACTGTGGCATTAGAGTCGAGGTCATTTTCTCTAAGGTTATCGACATTTTGTTGAGGTTGGTCAAGAGTTTCGGAGATAAGCTCGTTATAACGTTCGTTAAGTGCAAAGTCAGCGAGATCAAAATCGGCGAGATTTGCTACTGTTTCGTCGGTTATAGGGGCTATTGACTCGTTTTTCTTAAGGACATTTATGTCGACCCGTGATAGAGCATCGGCGACGAAGTTTTCTTTACCTTTTTTATATTTGATTTCGAAATCAAATTCACCTAATTTTAATTTCCATCGGATTAGGCGAGAATTCGGCTCTTTAATCTTTGACAACCACACAAGAGGGTTGTGATCCGTTTCTATGATAAACTTTTGGCCATCTAAATAAGGGCGAAAATGTTTGGTGGACTCAATAATAGCTAGGAGCTCTTTCTCGATGGTAGAAAAATTTCGCTCAGCAGAATATAAGGTTCTGGAGTAATATGCAATGGGATGATTATTCTGGGAAAGTATGCTACCAAGGGCTATATTAGAGGCATCAATAGTAAGATGAAACATTTTCGTAAAGTCGGGGTATGCGAGTACAGGAGAGTTAGTAATTAACTCTTTGCATTTGATAAAAGCTTCCCGGTACTCTTGATTACCAATAAATTTTTCATGACTTTTCCTTAGACATTTTGTTATTGGGAAGGTTATTTTCGAGAAATTTTTAATAAACCTACGATAATAACCAATAAGTCCCAAAAATGATTTTATCTCCTTAGGGGTTTTACGCATATGATATCTTTCGATGGCATGAATTTTTGAAGGATTTGGTTTTATGCATTCAGGAGTTATAATATGACCTAAAAAGGCAACTTCTTTGGACAAAAATTCTGATTTTTCTAATTGTACTTTAAGATTCACTTCCCGGAGCCTTTTGAGGATTTTTCTGATGTGATCGATGTGCTCAGCAAGAGATTTCGAAAAAATTACTACGTCATCGATATATACAAAACAAAATTTGTAAAGGAAATCACGCAAGACTTCGTCCATCATTCTTTGGAATGTGGCGGGAGCGTTTTTCAGGCCAAAGGGCATCCTTAAATACTCAAAATGTCCATTATTGACAGTAAATGCGGTCTTTTCGATGGAATCAGGGCTCATTTCGATTTGGTGAAAACCTTGAGCTAGGTCAAGAGTAGTAAAACATTTTCCAAGATTATCCAAGATTTCGGTTATGACAGGCAAGGGATATTTATTTTCAATGGTGGCATCGTTTAACTTGCGATAATCGATTACCATGCGGAATTGTTTCTTACCAGAAGCATTTTTTGCCTTTTCAAGCCTTTTTGGAACAATCCAGACAGAGGCGGAGTAAGGGGAAATCGATGGCCTAATGATTTTGTTGTCTAAAAGCTTTTGAATCTGTTTTTGAATTTCAGGCAACATGGCTGGAGGGTGACGAAAGGATTTAGCATATATAGGGCGATCATTCGTGGTACGAATATGATGTTTAGTTTGGCTAGTAAAAGTCAAGTCACAGTCTTCTGAGTACATGACATCTTTAAATTCTTGACACAAGGGGACAATTTTGCTTTTTTCTAAGTCATTAAGATGGTTTAAACGCAATTGGCTAGAAATATTAATAGACTTATTTTTCGCGGGGGGATCAGTTATTTCAAAATGTTCTTTAGGAATAATTCTCATTCGTTGTTCAAATTTAATATTATGGTTGGGGAGTGGATTTGGGATTTTACAAAATCCATCTTTAATCGTTATTAAACTATCTGGGATTACAACTTGATTATTAATCTGAAAAGAGGGCAGAATAGCATCTCCATTTTCAAGATTTACAGGGATGTTAAGGGCATTGCTACTAATATTTTCAATTGGTTGACTGAGAGGCTTATTATACGCAAGTGAAAATTGAATTTTCTTGTTGTTTTGAAGCGTAAGACGTTTATTTTAATAATCTAAAATGGCATTTAAATTTTTTTAATCTTTAGTGCCTATTAGTGCGTCAAAATCGTTGTGACAATTAAGGACACGCATTTTTAGGGGTGTACTAATTCCAATTTCTTTTAAAAGGGGAATATTAATATTGCAATTTTCACGGTAAGTCTTTTTGCACGCGGTTACTTCAAAGGGTTCATGAAATAATAAATCAGGGTACAAATTACAGAGTACATTGGGGTTCATTAGTGATTCAGACGCTCCTGAGTCAATCAGAACAGTAATTTGCATTTTTGGCAAAAAGAAATACGGCAATTCGACTTTCTGGGCAATATTATTTAAGTTGATGGGTCTATGGAGGCTATTTCTTGAAAGTTTTCAAGATTTGACTCACCCGGACAATTAGGGGGCATAAGGTTTGCTTCTTGCATGACAGGCGTTTTCTGTTGCTCACAATCATACGATAAGGATTCATCATAATATTCATCAAAATATTGACCTGCTGATGAATTATAATTACACTCTAAATTACTTAATTCTTGGGAAGCAAAGTTTCTAGCACCGGCGGGTTGAAAATGACTTCTATAGGGCCTTTGTTGCGCTTGTTGATACATTCGAGAGGGTCCTGCAGATTGTATCGACATTGGGATTGGTTTCGGCAAGTGCCTTGGATTAAAGTCTCTTTGAGGGGCAAAAACATTTTTTTGTTGACCAAAAACTTCGGCGTTTGTCGGAAAATGCTGTTTTACGGGTCTAGGCTGTACATTAACGGGTTGAGATGGAAAGGGTTGATTTTTAAAATTAGTTTGTTGTGGATGTTGCTGATTCTTATGGTTATGGTGTTTTTGGTTAAAATGTGGGTTGTGGTGAGAGTTCGGGTTTTGCTGTGGGTTTTGGTGTCTATGTGTAGTTTGGTTTTTTAAATTAATCTGTGATTCGATTAAATTATAGTTTGTAACATGTACAAGTGCGGCATCTAGATTATCGGGGTTTTGAATGAGAACATCGTTTTTAACGACTCGGGGACATTAGACATTAAAACTATTACAGCAGTTTTTTCGGCTTGTGTGGAGAGGATTAACTTAGAATTATTGTCAGTATTTTGACTTTAAATCTTACAGTTAATTCTTTGCACAAACAGTTTAAGTCTTTGTACAAAATCTAGTAAATGTTCGTTTCTATCTTTATTAATATAATTAAGTTGTTGAAGCAAAGTTTGATAACCTATTGGATCACCATATTTTTCTCTTAGAGCTACCTTAATTTCTTCCCATGTCTTGAGATCTGGCCTACTCATCAAAAAATCTCTAGAATTATCAATTAACTTAGAGCGTATAACATTCAACACGAATTTTTTCTGAATTTCTTCTCCATTGTAGTAAAGTTCATGAAATTCGCTAATTGAAAAAATAAAAGATTCTAAATGTTCTGGATTTCCAGAGAAAGTTGGTAAAATGTTAGCAAAGGATCGCAGAACGTCCATTTCGCTTGTGGTTTTATAACTTTGTTTTAAAGAAAAATGTTCTACAGATTGCTCTTCTTCAATAGAAGATAGACTACTTAAAACAAGATTATTTTCTCTAGTCTCACTAGAGTTAGAAGAGTCAAGATTAAAATCTGCCAATAATTCGGTTAAATTTAAATCAGATCTGTCTTTATATGATTCTAGCTTTTGTGCAAGGGAAGTATTTTTATTTTACTTAGCTTTTAAGCCTAGTCTTCTCCTATTCGATAATAAAACACTTTTAAATAAATTTTCAGGATTAACAGACATAAATAAAATAAAATTAATGGCAATTTTAGTGATTACTTACATGAGGGATATGACGAACCATTCTAGCATCATTTCAAATTTTCTCACAAATCACCTTCACAAAACTTGCACTAACTTCCACAAACTTGCACAACTTTCACAACTTTTCTTCTACCAAGTCAGCTTACTGGTTGCAGGAAAATTACTTGAAATCTTAGGGTTCAACGACCTACTTCTTAGATTGAATGACTGACTTTCTTTTTCCTGTGCTTCTTACTCAGTTGATCTCAATGCTGAACAATAGAGAGACCAAACGGCAGGGAGCTTGAGTTTGAGTTCTTGAAGTTTACTAAAACTTCAATTGTGCTTAAGGTATTAAAATACACCAAATTTCAACGTTACACGATAGAGAGACTTGTAGCACAATCCTGTTCGCAGCGCCAATTATAAACTCAAACCAGCAGTATGCTTTTTAAAAAAAAGTTTTATTTAACTAAACTTAATAATTATAACATTATCGTTCAAATTCTATGCTAGAAATGATGTTATAAAATCTAAAAACCACCTAGAAATAATGTAAAATAATAAATGCCTATTCTGCTTATTCTACGAATAAATGCTTATATGCACACTTATTGGAATCGGTTCATGCACATAACTCGGGACAATCGTAAACGCTATTAGTTATTACATTTTCTTAACTCTGGTTGTGTTCAAACCGTAAAAAACATCATTTGGCTATCTTGTATATGCGAAATAGTAAATTTAAATTATATTCGAATAATAGATAACAGTAATAGAGTGAGATATGATTATTTTTTTAAAAAACAATTCATAAAAAAATTTTAAAAATAATTTACAATACATCAAATGAACTTCAAAAATTAAATTGGAACCAAATCGGAAAATGCTATAATGATTAATTGTTCTATTTTCTTGACCTTGGTTATGTCCAAAACTTAAAAAGGATCATTTGGGTCATCTTGTATAACCTAAATATTAATTTTAAAATAAATTTGAATAATAGATAACCGTAATTGAGTGAGATATGATTATTTCTTTAAAAAACAATTCATAAGAAAAATTTAAAAAAAGTTACATTAAATGAACACTAAAAATTAAATTGGAATCAAATCGGACAATGCTGTAATGATTAATTGTTCTATTTTCTTAACCCTGGTTATATCCAAAACTTAAAAAGGATCATTTGGGTCATCTTGTATAACCTAAATATTAATTTTAAAATAAATTTGAATAATAGATAACCCTAATTGAGTGAGATATGATGATTTTTTTTAAACACAATACATTAAAATATTTTTAAAAATCATTTAGGGTTAATCAAATTATATATAAAAATTAAATTAAAATTAAACCGAAACAATTGCCACCGCTATTAATTATTATATTTTCTTAACTCTGGTTGTGTTCAAACCGTAAAAAACATCATTTGGCTATCTCGTATATGCGAAATAGTAAACTTAAATTATATTCGAATAATAGATAACAATAATAGTGTGAAATATGATTTTTTTTTTAAAACAATACATCAGAAAAACTTTAAAAATAATTTACAGTACATCAAATGAACTTCAAAAATTAAATTGAAGTCAAATCGGACAATGCTATAATGATTAATTGTTCTATTTTCTTAACCCTGGTTATGTCCAAAACTTAAAAAGGATTATTTGGGTCATCTTGTATATATAACCTACATATTCATTTTAAATTAAATTTGAATAATAGATAACCGTGATTGAGTGAGATATGACTATTTTTTTAAAACATAATACATAAAACTATTTTAAAAATCATTTAGGGTTAATCAAATTATATCTAAAAATTGAATTAAAATTAAATCGAACCAATCGCCAACGCTATTAGTTATTATATTTTCTTAACTCTGGTTGTGTTCAAACCGTAAAAAACATCATTTGGCTATCTCGTATATGCGAAATAGTAAATTTAAATTATATTCGAATAATAGATAACAGTAATAGTGTGAAATATGATTATTTTTTTAAAAGCAATACATCAGAAAAATTTTAAAAATAATTTACAGGACATCAAATGAACTTCAAAAATTAAATTGGAGTCAAATCGGACATTGCTATAAAGATCAATTGTTCTATTTTCTAAACCCTTGTTATGTTCAAAATTTAAAAAGGATCATTTGGGTCATCTTGTATAACCTAAATATTAATTTTAAAATAAATTTGAATAATAGATAACCCTAATTGAGTGAGATATGATGATTTTTTTTAAACACAATACATTAAAATATTTTTAAAAATCATTTAGGGTTAATCAAATTATATATAAAAATTAAATTAAAATTAAACCGAAACAATTGCCATCGCTATTAATTATTATATTTTCTTAACTTTGGTTGTGTTCAAACCGTAAAAAACATCATTTGGCTATCTCGTATATGCGAAATAGTAAATTTAAATTATATTCGAATAATAGATAACAGTAATAGTGTGAAATATGATTTTTTTTTTAAAACAATACATCAGAAAAACTTTAAAAATAATTTACAGTACATCAAATGAACTTCAAAAATTAAATTGAAGTCAAATCGGACAATGCTATAATGATTAATTGTTCTATTTTCTTAACCCTGGTTATTTCCAAAACTTAAAAAGGATCATTTGGGTCATCTTGTATAAGCTAAATATAAATTTTAAAATAAATTTGAATAATCGGTAACCGTAATTGAGTGAGATATGATAATTTTTTTAAACACAATACATCAAAATATTTTTAAAAATCATTTAGGGTTAATCAAATTATATCTAAAAATTGAATAAAATTTAAATGGGAACAATCGCCAACGCTATTAGTTCTTATATTTTCTTAACTTTGGTTGTGTTCATGAATAATAGATTGTTGAATAATAGTTGAATAATAGATACCCGTAATTGAGTATATTATGACTATTTTTTTAAAACACAATTCATTAAAAAATTTTAAAAAATTATTTAGGGTTAAACAAATTATATCTACAGATTAAATTGAAATCATATCGGAACAATATCTATAGGTAATAGTAATCGATTTTCTTTATCCTGGTTATGTCCAAAACATAAAAAGGATCATTTGAGTCATCTTGTATAACCTAAATAATAATTTTTAATTATATTTGAATAATAAATAATATTATTCAAATTATATTTGAATAGTACATAAAATTATTTTTAAAAATCATTTAGGCTTAATCAAATTATATCTAAAAATTAAAATAAAATTAAATCGGAACAATCGCCAACGCTATTAGTTATTAGATTTTCTTAATTCTGGTTGTGTTCAAACCGTAAAAAACATCATTTGGCAATCTTGTATATGCGAAATAGTAAATCTAAATTATATTCGAATAATAGATAACAGTAATAGTGTGAAATAATATTATTTTTTTTAAAAACAATACATCAGAAAAATTTTAAAAATAATTTACAGGACATCAAATGAACTTCAAAAATTAAATTGGAATGAAATCGGAAAATGCTATAATGATTAATTGTTCTATTTTCTTAACCCTGGTTATGTCCAAACCGTAAAAAACATCATTTGGCTATCTTGTATATGCGAAATAGTAAATTTAAATTATATTCGAATAATAGATAACAGTAATAGAGTGAGATATAATTATTTTTTTTTAAAACAATACTTAAGAAAAATTTTAAAAATAATTTACAGTACATTAAATGAACTTCAAAAATTAAATTGGAGTCATATCGGACAATGCTATAATGAATAATTGTTTTATTTTCTTAACCCTGGTTATGTCCAAAACTTAAAAAGGATCATTTGGGTCATCTTGTATAACCTAAATATTCATTTTAAAATAAATTTGAATAATAGATAACCGTAATTGAGTGAGATATGATTATTTTTATAAAACACAATACATAAAACTATTTTTAAAAATCATTTAGGGTTCATTAAATTATATCTAAAAATTGAATTAAAATTAAATCGGAACAATCGCCAATGCTATTAGTTATTATATATTCTTAATTCTGGTTGTGTTCAAACCGTAAAAAACATCATTTGGCTATCTCGTATATGCGAAATAGTAAATTTAAATTATATTCGAATAATAGATAACAGTAATAGTGTGAAATATGATTATTTTTTTTAAAAACAATACATCAGAAAAATTTTAAAAATAATTTGCAGGACATCAAATGAACTTCAAAAATAAATTTAAAAAATTCAAAATTCTAAAATAAAATTGAATAATAGATAACCGTAATTGAGTATATTATGACTATTTTTTTAAAACACAATACATTAAAAAATTTTAAAAAATTATTTAGGGTTAAACAAATTATATCTAAAGATTAAATTGAAATCATATCGGAACAATTGCTATAGGTAATAGTAATCGATTTTCTTTATCCTGGTTATGTCCAAAACATAAAAAGGATCATTTGAGTCATCTTGTATAACCTAAATAATAATTTTAAATTATATTTGAAAAATAGATAACCGTAATTCAGTGAGATATGACTATTTTTTTTAAAACATAGTACATAAAACTATTTTTTTAAATCATTTAGGGTTAATCAAATTATATCTAAAAATTGAAATAAAATTAAATCGGAACAATCGCCAACGCTATTAGTTATTATATTTTCTTAATTCTGGTTGTGTTCAAACCGTAAAGAACATCATTTGGCTATTTCGTATATGCGAAATAGTAAATTTAAATTATATTCGAATAATAGATAACAGTAATAGTGTGAAATATGATTATTTTTTTTAAAAACAATACATCAGAAAAATTTTAAAAATAATTTACAGGACATCAAATGAACTTCAAAAATTAAATTGGAGTCAAATCGGACAATGCTATAAAGATTAATTGTTCTATTTTCTAAACCCTTGTTATGTTCAAAATTCAAAAAGGATCATTTGGGTCATCTTGTATAACCTACATATTTAGTTTAAAATAAATTTGAATAATAGATACCCGTAATTGAGTATATTATGACTATTTTTTTAAAACACAATACATTAAAAAATTTTAAAAAATTATTTAGGGTTAAACAAATTATATCTAAAGATTAAATTGAAATCATATCGAAACAATAGCTATAGGAAATAATAATCGATTTTCTTTATCCTGATTATGTCCAAAACATAAAAAGGATCATTTGAGTCATCTTGTATAACCTAAATATTCATTTTAAAATAAATTTCAATAATAGATAACCGTAATTGAGTGAGATATGATTATTTTTCTTAAACACAATACATAAAACTATTTTTAAAAATCATTTAGATTTCATCAAATTATATCTAAAAATTGAATTGAAATTAAATCGGAACAATCGCCAACGCTATTAGTTATTATATTTTCTTAATTCTGGTTGTGCTCAAACCGTAAAAAACATCATTTGGCTATCTCGTATATGCGAAATAGTAAATTTAAATTATATTCGAATAATAGATAACAGTAATAGTGTGAAATATGATTATTTTTTTTAAAAACAATACATCAAAAAAATTTTAAAAATAATTTACAGTACATGAAATAAACTTCAAAAATTAAATTGGAGTCAAATCGGACAATGCTATAATGATTAATTGTTCTATTTTTTTAACCCTGGTTATGTCCAAAACTTAAAAAGGATCATTTGTGTCATCATGTATAACCTAAATATTAATTTTAAAATGAATTTGAATAATAGATAACCGTAATTGAGTGAGATATGATTATTTTTTTTAAACACAATATATAAAACTATTTTTAAAAATCATTTAGGGTTCATCAAATTATATCTAAAAATTGAATTGAAATTAAATCGGAACAATCGCCAACGCTATTAGTTATTATATTTTCTTAATTCTGGTTGTGTTCAAACCGTAAAAAATATCATTTGGCTATCTTGTATATGCGAAATAGTAAATTTAAATTATATTCGAATAATAGATAACAGTAATAGTGTGAAATATGATTATTTTTTTTAAAAACAATACATCAAAAAAATTTTAAAAATAATTTACAGGACATCAAATGAACTTCAAAAATTAAATTGGAATGAAATCGGACAATGCTATAATGATTAATTGTTCTATTTTCTTAACCCTAGTTATGTCCAAGACCTAAAAAGAATCATTTGGGTCATCTTGTATAACCTAAATATGAATTTTAAAATAAATTTGAATAATAGGTAACCGTAATTGAGTAAGATATGATAATTTATTTTAAACACAATACAATAAGATATTTTTAAAAATCATTTAGGGTTAATCAAATTATATATAAAAATTAAATTAAAATTAAATCAAAACAATTGCCACCGCTATTAATTATTATATTTTCTTAACTCTGGCTGTGATCAAACCGTAAAAAACATCATTTGGCTATCTCGTATATGCGAAATAGTAAATTTAAATTATATTCGAATAATACATAACAGTAATAGTGTGAAATATGATTTTTTTTTTAAAACAATACATCTGAAAAACTTTAAAAAAAATTTACAGTACATCAAATGAACTTCAAAAATTAAATTGAAGTCAAATCGGACAATGCTATAATGATTAATTGTTCTATTTTCTTAACCCTAGTTAAGTCCAAAACTTAAAAAGGATCATTTGGGTCATCTTGTATAACCTAAATAATAATTTTAAAATAAATTTGAATAATAGATAACCGTAATTGAGTGAGATATGACAATTTTTTTAAAACACAATACATAAAACTATTTTTTAAAATCATTTATGGTTAATCAATTTATATCTAAAAATTGAATTAAAATTAAATCGGAACAATTGCCAACGCTATTAATAATAATATTTTCTTAACTCTGGTTGTGTTCAAACCGAAAAAAACATCATTTGGCTATCTCGTATATGCGAAATAGTAAATTTAAATTATATTCGAATAATAGATAACAGTAATAGAGTGAGATATAATTATTTTTTTTAAAAACAATTCATAAGAAAAATTTAAAAAATAATTTACAGTACATTAAATGAACTTCAAAAATTAAATTGGAGTCAAATCGGACTAGGCTATATGATTAATTGGTCTATTTTCTTAACCCTGGTTATGTCCAAAACTTAAAAAGGATCATTTGGGTCATCTTGTATAACCTAAATATTAATTTTAAAATAAATTTGAATAATTGAGTGAGATTTGACTATTTTTTGAAACACAATACATTAAAAAACTTTTAAAAATTATTTAGGGTTAATCAAATTATATCTAAAAATTGAATTAAAATTAAGTCGGAACAATCGCTAACGCTATTAGTTATTATATTTCTTAATTCTGGTTGTGTTCAAACCGTAAAAAAACATCATTTGACTATCTTGTATATGCGAAATAGTAAAATTAAATTATATTCGAATAATAGATAACAGTAATAGAGTGAGATATAATTATTTTTTTTAAAAACAATTCATAAAAAAATTTTAAAAAATAATTTACAGTACATTAAATGAACTTCAAAAATTAAATTGGAGTCAAATCGGACAATGCTATAATGATTAATTGTTCTATTTTCTTAACCTTGGTTATGTTCAAAACTTAAATAGGATCATTTAGGTCATCTTGTATAACCTAAATATGAATTTTAAAATAAATTTGATTAATAGATAACCGTAATTGAGTGAGATATGACTATTTTTTTAAAACACAATTCATAAAACTATTTTTAAAAATCATTTAGGGTTAATCAAATTATATCTAAAAATTAAATTATTTCGGAACAATCGCCAACAATATTAGTTATTATATTTTCTTAACTCTGGTTGTGTTCAAACCGTAAAAAACATCATTTAGCTATCTCGTATATGCGAAATAGTAAATTAAAATTATATTCGAATAATAGATAACAGTAATAGTGTGAAATATGATTATTTTTTTTTTAAAACAATACATCAGAAAAATTTAAAAAATAATTTACAGGACATCAAATGAACTTCAAAAATTAAATTGGAATGAAATCGGACAATGCTATAATGATTAATTGTTCTATTTTCTTAACCCTGGTTATGTCCAAAACTTAAAAAGGATCCTTTGGGTCATCTTGTATAACCTAAATATGAATTTTAAAATAAATTTGAATAATTGAGTGAGATTTGACTATTTTTTGAAACACAATACATTAAAAAATTTTTAAAAATTATTTAGGGTTAATCAAATTATATCTAAAAATTGAATTAAAATTAAGTCGGAACAATCGCTAACGCTATTAGTTATTATATTTCTTAATTCTGGTTGTGTTCAAACCGTAAAAAACATCATTTGACTATCTTGTATATGCGAAATAGTAAAATTAAATTATATTCGAATGATAGATAACAGTAATAGAGTGAGATATAATAATTTTTTTTAAAAACAATTCATAAAAAAATTTTTAAAAATAATTTACAGTACATTAAATGAACTTCAAAAATTAAATTGGAGTCAAATCGGACAATGCTATAATGATTAATTGTTCTATTTTCTTAACCTTGGTTATGTTCAAAACTTAAATAGGATTATTTAGGTCATCTTGTATAACCTAAATATGAATTTTAAAATAAATTTGATTAATAGATAACCGTAATTGAGTGAGATATGACTATTTTTTTAAAACACAATTCATAAAACTATTTTTAAAAATCATTTAGGGTTAATCAAATTATATCTAAAAATTAAATTATTTCGGAACAATCGCCAACAATATTAGTTATTATATTTTTTTAACTCTGGTTGTGTTCAAACCGTAAAAAACATCATTTAGCTATCTCGTATATGCGAAATAGTAAATTTAAATTATATTCGAATAATAGATAACAGTATTAGTGTGAAATATGATTATTTTTTTTTAAAACAATACATCAGAAAAATGTTAAAAATAATTTACAGGACATCAAATGAACTTCAAAAATAAAATTGGAATGAAATTGGACAATGCTATAATGATTAATTGTTCTATTTTCTTAACCCTAGTTATGTCCAAAACTTAAAAAGGATCATTTGGGTCATCTCGTATAACCTAAATATGAATTTTAAAATAAATTTGAATAATCGGTAACCGTAATTGAGTGAGATATGATAATTTTTTTAAACCCTATACATAAAACTATTTTTAAAAATCATTTAGGTTTCATCAAATTTTATCTAAAATTTCAATTAAAATTAAATCGGAACAATCGCCAACGCTATTAGTTATTATATTTTCTTAATTATGGTTGTGTTCAAACCGTAAAAAACATCATTTGGCTATCTCGTATATGCGAAATAGTAAATTTAAATTATATTCGTATAATAGATAACAGTAATAGAGTGAGATATAATTATTTTTTTAAAAAACAATTCATAAGAAAAATTTTAAAATTAATTTACAGTACATTAAATGAACTTCAAAAATTAAATTGGAGTCAAATCGGACAATGCTATAATGATTAATTGTTCTATTTTCTTAACCCTGGTTATGTTCAAAACTTAAAAAGGATCATTTGGGTCATCTTGTATAACCTAAATATTCATTTTAAAATAAATTTGAATAATAGATAACCATAATTGAGTGAGATATGATTTTTTTTTAAACACAATACATAAAATTATTTTTAAAAATCATTAAGGGTTCAATAAATTATATCTAAAAATTGAATTGAAATTAAATCGGAACAATCGCCAACGCTATTGGTTATTATATTTTCTTAATTTTGGTTGCGTTCAAACCGTAAAAAACATCATTTGGCTATCTCGTATATGCGAAATAGTAAATTTAAATTATATTCGAATAATAGATAACAGTAATAGAGTGAGATATAATTATTTTTTTAAAAGACAATTCATAAGAAAAATTTTAAAAATAATTTACAGTACATTAAATGAACTTCAAAAATTAAATTGGAGTCAAATCGGATAATGCTATAATCATTAATTGTTCTATTTTCTTAACCCTGGTTATGTCCAAAACTTAAAAAGGATCATTTGGGTCATCTTGTATAACCTAAATATGAATTTTAAAATAAATTTGAATAATAGGTAACCGTAATTGAGTGAGATATGATAATTTTTGTTAAACACAATACATTAAAATATTTTTAAAAATCATTTAGGGTTAATCAAATTATATCTAAAAATTAAATTAAAATTAAATCGGAACAATCGCCAACGCTATTAGTTATTATATTTTCTTAATTCTGGTTGTGTTCAAACCGTAAAAAAGATCATTTGGCTATCTCGTATATGCGAAATAGTAAATTTAAATTATATTCGAATAATAGATAACAGTAATAGAGTGAGATATAATTATTTTTTTAAAAAACAATTCATTAGAAAAATTTTAAAAATAGTTTACAGTACATTAAATGAACTTCAAAAATTAAATTGGAATGAAATCGGACAATGCTATAATGATTAATTGTTCTTAACCCTATTTGTGTGAGATATGATAATTTTTGTTAAACACAATGCATTAAAATATTTTTAAAAATCATTTAGGGTTCATCAAATTATATCTACAATTTGAATTAAAATTAAATCGGAACAATCGCCAACGCTATTAGTTATTATATTTTCTTAAATCTGGTTGTGGTCAAACCGTAAAAAACATAATTTGGCTATCTCGTATATGCGAAATAGTAAATTTAAATTATATTCGAATAATGGGTAACAGTAATAGTGTGAAATATGATTATTGTTTTTAAAAACATTACATCATAAAAATTTCCAAAATAATTTACAGTACATTAAATGAACTTCAAAAATTAAATTGGAATGAAATCGGACAATGCTATAATGATTAATTGTTCTTAACCCTATTTGTGTGAGATATGATAATTTTTGTTAAACACAATGCATTAAAATATTTTTAAAAATCATTTAGGGTTCATCAAATTATATCTAAAATTTGAATTAAAATTAAGTCGGAACAATCGCTAACGCTATTAGTTATTATATTTTCTTAATTCTGGTTGTGTTCAAACCGTAAAAAAGTTCATTTGGCTATCTCGTATATGCGAAATAGTAAATTTAAATTATATTCGTATAATAGATAACAGTAATAGAGTGAGATATAATTATTTTTTTAAAAAACAATTCATAAGAAAAATTTTAAAATTAATTTACAGTACATTATTTAATTGTTCTATTTTCTTAACCCTGGTTATGTCCAAAACTTAAAAAGGATCATTTGGGTCATCTTGTATAACCTAAATATTCATTTTAAAATAAATTTGAATAATAGATAACCATAATTGAGTGAGATATGATTTTTTTTTATACACAATACATAAAACTATTTTTAAAAATCATTAAGGGTTCAATAAATTATATCTAAAAATTTGATCATTTTCAAAAGTTTGATCATTTGGGTCATCCTGTATAAACTAAGTATGAATTTTAAAATAAATTTTAATAATCGGTAACCGTATTTGTGTGAGATATGATAATTTTTGTTAAACACAATACATTAAAATATTTTTAAAAATCATTTAGGGTTCATCAAATTATATCTAAAATTTGAATTAAAATTAAATCGGAACAATCGCCAACGCTATTAGTTATTATATTTTCTTAATTCTGGTTGTGGTCAAACCGTAAAAAACATAATTTGGCTATCTCGTATATGCGAAATAGTAAATTTAAATTATATTCGAATAATAGATAACAGTAATAGTGTGAAATATGAATATTCTTTTTAAAAACAATTCATCAGAAAAATTGTAAAAATAATTTACAGAACATCAAATGAACTTCAAAAATTAAATTGGAATGAAATCGGACAATGCTATAATGATTAATTGTTCTATTTTCTTAACCCTGGTTTTGTCCAAAACATAAAAAGGATCATTTGAGTCATCCTGTATAAACTAAGTATGAATTTTAAAATAAATTTTAATAATCGGTAACCGTAATTGTGTGAGATATGATAATTTTTTTTAAACACAATACATTAAAATATTTTTAAAAATCATTAAGGGTTAATAAAATTATATCTAAAAATTAAATTAAAATTAGGTCGGAACAATCGTTAACGCTATTAGTCATTATATTTTCTTAATTCTGGTTGTGTTCAAACCGTAAAAAACATCATTTGGCTATCTCGTATATGCGAAATAGTAAATTTAAATTATATCCGAATAATAGATAACAGTAATAGAGTGAGATATAATTATTTTTTTAAAAAACAATTCATAAGAAAAATTTTAATAATAATTTACAGTACATTAAATGAACTTCAAAAATTAAATTGGAGTCAGATCGGATAATGCTATAATGATTAATTCTTCTATTTTCTTAACCCTGGTTATGTCCAAAACTTAAAAAGGATCATTTGGGTCATCTCGTATAACCTAAATATGAATTTTAAAATAAATTTGAATAATCGGTAACCGTAATTGAGTGAGATATGATAATTTTTTTAAACCCAATACATAAAACTATTTTTAAAAATCATTTAGGTTTCATCAAATTTTATCTAAAATTTGAATTAAAATTAAATCGGAATAATCGCCAACGCTATTAGTTATTATATTTTCTTAATTATGGTTGTGTTCAAACCGTAAAAAACATCATTTGGCTATCTCGTATATGCGAAATAGTAAATTTAAATTATATTCGTATAATAGATAACAGTAATAGAGTGAGATATAATTATTTTTTTAAAAAACAATTCATAAGAAAAATTTTAAAATTAATTTACAGTACATTAAATGAACTTCAAAAATTAAATTGGAGTCAAATCGGACAATGCTACAATGATTAATTGTTCTATTTTCTTAACCCTGGTTATGTTCATAACTTAAAAAGGATCATTTGGGTCATCTTGTATAATCTAAATATTCATTTTAAAATAAATATGAATAATAGATAACCATAATTGAGTGAGATATGATTTTTTTTTAAACACAATACATAAAATTATTTTTAAAAATCATTAAGGGTTCAATAAATTATATCTAAAAATTGAATTAAAATTAAATCGGAACAATCGCCAACGCTATTAGTTATTATATTTTCTTAATTCTGGTTGTGTTCAAACCGTAAAAAACATCATTTGGCTATCTCGTATATGCGAAATAGTAAATTTAAATTATATTCGAATAATAGATAACAGTAATAGAGTGAGATATAATTATTTTTTTAAAAAACAATTCATAAGAAAAATTTTAAAAATAATTTACAGTACATTAAATGAACTTCAAAAATTAAATTGGAGTCAAATCAGATAATGCTATAATGATTAATTGTTCTATTTTCTTTCCCTTTCCCAACCCAACCCAACTCAACCCAACCCAACCCAACCCAACCCAACCCAACCCAACCCAACCCAACCCAACCCAACCCAACCCAACCCAACCCAACCCAACCCAACCCTGGTTATGTCCAAAACTTAAAAAGGATCATTTGGGTCATCTTGTATAACCTAAATATGAATTTTAAAATAAATTTGAATAATAGGTAACCGTAATTGAGTGAGATATGATAATTTTTGTAAAAAACAATACATAAAACTGTTTTTAAAAATCATTTAGGGTTCATCAAATTATATCTAAAAATTGAATTAAAATTAAATCCGAACAATCGCCAACGCTATTAGTTATTATATTTTCTTAATTCTGGTTGTGTTCAAACCGTAAAAAAGATCATTTGGCTATCTTGTGTATGCGAAATAGTAAATTTAAATTATATTCGAATAATAGATAACAGTAATAGAGTGAGATATAATTATTTTTTTAAAAAACAATTCATAAGGAAAATTTTAAAAATAATTTACAGTACATTAAATGAACTTTAAAAATTAAATTGGAGTCAAATCGGATAATGCTATAATGATTAATTGTTCTATTTTCTTAACCCTGGTTATGTCCAAAACTTAAAAAGGATCATTTGGGTCATCTTGTATGACCTAAATATTCATTTTAAAATAAATTTGAATAATAGATAACCGTAATTGAGTGAGATATGATTATTTTTTTTTAAACACAATACATAAAACTGTTTTTAAAAATCATTTAGAGTTCATCAAATTATATCTAAAAATTGAATTAAAATGAAATCGGAACAATCGCCAACGCTATTAGTTATTATATTTTCTTAATTCTGGTTGTGTTCAAACCGTAAAAAAGATCATTTGGCTATCTCGTATATGCGAAATAGTAAATTTAAATTATATTCGAATAATAGATAACAGTAATAGAGTGAGATATAATTATTTTTTTAAAAAACAATTCATTAGATAAATTTTAAAAATAGTTTACAGTACATTAAATGAACTTCAAAAATTAAATTGGAATGAAATCGGACAATGCTATAATGATTAATTGTTCTATTTTCTTAACCCTGGTTTTGTCCAAAACATAAAAAGGATCATTTGAGTCATCCTGTATAAACTAAGTATGAATTTTAAAATAAATTTTAATAATCGGTAACCGTAATTGTGTGAGATATGATAATTTTTTTTAAACACAATACATTAAAATATTTTTAAAAATCATTAAGGGTTAATAAAATTATATCTAAAAATTAAATTAAAATTAGGTCGGAACAATCGTTAACGCTATTAGTTATTATATTTTCTTAATTATGGTTGTGTTCAAACCGTAAAAAACATCATTTGGCTATCTTGTATATGCGAAATAGTAAATTTAAATTATATTCGAATAATAGATAACAGTAATAGAGTGAGATATAATTATTTTTTTAAAAAACAATTCATAAGAAAAATTTTAATAATAATTTACAGTACATTAAATGAACTTCAAAAATTAAATTGGAGTCAGATCGGATAATGCTATAATGATTAATTCTTCTATTTTCTTAACCCTGGTTATGTCCAAAACTTAAAAAGGATCATTTGGGTCATCTTGTATAACCTAAATATGAATTTTAAAATAAATTTAAATAATAGGTAACCGTAATCGAGTGAGATATGATAATTTTTTTTAGTCACAATACATTAAAATATTTTTAAAAATCATTTAGGGTTAATCAAATTATATCTAAAAATTAAATTAAAATTAAATCGGAACAATCGTTAACGCTATTAGTTATAATATTTTCTTAATTCTGGTTGTGTTCAAAACGTAAAAAACATCATTTGGCTATCTCGTATATGCGAAATAGTAAATTTAAATTATATTCGAATAATGGATAACAGTAATAGTGTGAAATATGATTATTTTTTTTTAAAACAATACATCAGAAAAATGTTAAAAATAATTTATAGGACATCAAATGAACTTCAAAAATAAAATTGGAATGAAATTGGACAATGCTATAATGATTAATTGTTCTATTTTCTTAACCCTAGTTATGTCCAAAACTTAAAAAGGATCATTTAAGTCATCTCGTATAACCTAAATATGAGTTTTAAAATAAATTTGAATAATCGGTAACCGTAATTGAGTGAGATATGATAATTTTTTTTAAACCCAATACATAAAACTATTTTTAAAAATCATTTAGGTTTCATCAAATTTTATCTAAAATTTGAATTAAAATTAAATCGGAATAATCACCAACGCTATTAGTTATTATATTTTCTTAATTATGGTTGTGTTCAAACCGTAAAAAACATCATTTGGCTATCTCGTATATGCGAAATAGTAAATTTAAATTATATTCGTATAATAGATAACAGTAATAGAGTGAGATATAATTATTTTTTTAAAAAACAATTCATAAGAAAAATTTTAAAATTAATTTACAGTACATTAAATGAACTTCAAAAATTAAATTGGAGTCAAATCGGACAATGCTATAATGATTAATTGTTCTATTTTCTTAACCCTGGTTATGTTCATAACTTAAAAAGGATCATTTGGGTCATCTTGTATAATCTAAATATTCATTTTAAAATAAATATGAATAATACATAACCATAATTGAGTGAGATATGATTTTTTTTTAAACACAATACATAAAATTATTTTTAAAAATCATTAAGGGTTCAATAAATTATATCTAAAAATTGAATTAAAATTAAATCGGAACAATCGCCAACGCTATTAGTTATTATATTTTCTTAATTCTGGTTGTGTTCAAACCGTAAAAAACATCATTTGGCTATCTCGTATATGCGAAATAGTAAATTTAAATTATATTCGAATAATAGATAACAGTAATAGAGTGAGATATAATTATTTTTTTAAAAAACAATTCATAAGAAAAATTTTAAAAATAATTTACAGTACATTAAATGAACTTCAAAAATTAAATTGGAGTCAAATCGGATAATGCTATAATGATTAATTGTTCTATTTTCTTAACCCTGGTTATGTCCAAAACTTAAAAAGGATCATTTGGGTCATCTTGTATAACCTAAATATGAATTTTAAAATAAATTTGAATAATAGATAACCGTAATTGAGTGAGATATGATAATTTTTTTTTAAACACAATACATAAAACTGTTTTTAAAAATCATTTAGGGTTCATCAAATTATATCTAAAAATTGAATTAAAATTAAATCGGAACAATCGCCAACGCTATTAGTTATTATATTTTCTTAATTCTGGTTGTGTTCAAACCGTAAAAAAGATCATTTGGCTATCTCGTATATGCGAAATAGTAAATTTAAATTATATTCGAATAATAGATAACAGTAATAGAGTGAGATATAATTATTTTTTTAAAAAACAATTCATTAGAAAAATTTTAAAAATAGTTTACAGTACATTAAATGAACTTCAAAAATTAAATTGGAATGAAATCGGACAATGCTATAATGATTAATTGTTCTATTTTCTTAACCCTGGTTTTGTCCAAAACATAAAAAGGATCATTTGAGTCATCCTGTATAAACTAAGTATGAATTTTAAAATAAATTTTAATAATCGGTAACCGTAATTGTGTGAGACATGATAATTTTTTTTAAACACAATACATTAAAATATTTTTAAAAATCATTAAGGGTTAATAAAATTATATCTAAAAATTAAATTAAAATTAGGTCGGAACAATCGTTAACGCTATTAGTTATTATATTTTCTTAATTCTGGTTGTGTTCAAACCGTAAAAAACATCATTTGGCTATCTCGTATATGCGAAATAGTAAATTTAAATTATATTCGAATAATAGATAACAGTAATAGAGTAAGATATAATTATTTTTTTAAAAAACAATTCATAAGAAAAATTTTAAAAATAATTTACAGTACATTAAATGAACTTCAAAAATTAAATTGGAGTCAAATCGGACAATGCTATAAGGATTAATTGTTCTATTTTCTTAACCCTGGTTATGTCCAAAACTTAAAAAGGATCATTTGGGTCATCTTGTATAACCTAAATATGAATTTTAAAATAAATTTGAATAATAGGTAACCGTAATTAAGTTAGATATGATAATTTTTTTTAAACCCAATACATAAAACTATTTTTAAAAATCATTTAGGGTTCATCAAATTATATCTAAAATTTGAATTAAAATTAAATCGGAACAATCGCCAACGCTATTAGTTATTATATTTTCTTAATTCTGGTTGTGGTCAAACCGTAAAAAACATAATTTGGCTATCTCGTATATGCGAAATAGTAAATTTAAATTATATTCGAATAATAGATAACATTAATAGAGTGAGATATAATTATTTTTTTAAAAAACAATTCATTAGAAAAATTTTAAAAATAATTTACAGTACATTAAAGGAACTTCAAAAATTAAATTGGAGTCAAATCGGACAATGCTATAATGATTAATTGTTCTATTTTCTTAACCCTGGTTATGTTCAAAACTTAAAAAGGATCATTTGGGTCATCTTGTATAACCTAAATATTAATTTTAAAATAAATTTGAGTAATAGATAACCGCAATTAAGTGAGATATGATTTTTTTTTAAACACAATACATAAAACTATTTTTAAAAATCATTTAGGGTTCAATAAATTATATCTAAAAATTGAATTAAAATTAAATCGGAACAATCGCCAACGCTGTTAGTTATTATATTTTCTTAATTCTGGTTGTGTTCAAACCGTAAAAAACATCATTTGGCTATCTCGTATATGCGAAATAGTAAATTTAAATTCTATTCGAATAATAGATGACAGAAATAGTGTGAAATATGATTATTTTTTTTTTTTAAATAATACATCAGAAAAATTTTAAAAATAATTTACAGGACATCAAATAAACTTCAAAAATTAAATTGGAATGAAATCGGACAATGCTATAATGATTAAATGTTCTATTTTCTTAACCCTGGTTTTGTCCAAAACATAAAAAGGATCATTTGGGTCATCCTGTATAAACTAAGTATGAATTTTAAAATAAATTTTAATAATCGGTAACCGTAATTGTGTGAGATATGATAATTTTTTTTTAAACACAATACATTAAAATATTTTTAAAAATCATTAAGGGTTAATAAAATTATATCTAAAAATTAAATTAAAATTAGGTCGGAACAATCGTTAACGCTATTAGTTATTATATTTTCTTAATTCTGGTTGTGTTCAAACCGTAAAAAACATTATATGGCTATCTCGTATATGCGAAATAGAAAATTTAAATTATATTCGAATAATAGATAACAGTAATAAAGTGAGATATAATTATTTTTTTAAAAAACAATTCATTAGAAAAATTTTAAAAATAATTTACAGTACATTAAATGAACTTTAAAAATTAAAATGGAGTCAAATCGGACAATGCTATAATGATTAATTGTTCTATTTTCTTAACCCTGGTTATGTTCAAAACTTAAAAAGGATCATTTGGGTCATCTTGTATAACCTAAATATTCATTTTAAAATAAATTTGCATAATAGATAACCGCAATTGAGTGAGATATGATAATTTTTTTAAACACAATACATAAAACTATTTTTAAAAATCATTTAGAATTAAAATTAATTCGGAACAATCGCCAACGCTATTAGTTATTATATTTTCTTAATTCTGGTTGTGTTCAAACCGTAAAAAACATCATTTGGCTATCTCGTATATGCAAAATAGTAAATTCAAATTATATTCGAATAATAGATAACAGTAATAGTGTGAAATATGATTAGTTTTTTTAAAAACAATACATCAGAAAAATTTTAAAAATAATTTACAGGACATCAAATGAACTTCAAAAATTAAATTGGAATGAAATTGGACAATGCTATAATGATTAATTATTCTATTTTCTTTACCCTAGTTAAGTCCAAAACTTAAAAAGGATCATTTGGGTCATCTTGTATAACCTAAATATAAATTTTAAAATAAATTTGAATAATCGGTAACCGTAATTGAGTGAGATATAATTTTTTTTACACACAATACATAAAACTATTTTTAAAAATCATTTAGGGTTCATCAAATTATATCTAAAAATTGAATTAAAATTAAATCGGAACAATCGCCAACGCTATTAGTTATTATATTTTCTTAATTCTGGTTGTGTTCAAACCGTAAAAAACATCATTTGGCTATTTCGTATATGCGAAATAGTAAATTTAAATTATATTCGAATAATAGATAACAGTAATAGTGTGAAATATGATTATTGTTTTTAAAAACATTACATCATAAAAATTTCCAAAATAATTTACAGTACATTAAATGAACTTCAAAAATTAAATTGGAGTCAAATCGGACAATGCTATAATGATTAATTGTTCGATTTTCTTAACCCTGGTTATGTCCAAAACTTAAAAAGGATCATTTGTGTAATCTTGTGTAACCTAAATATTAATTTTAAAATAAATTTGAATAATAGATAACCGTAATTGAGTGAGATATGATTGTTTTTTTTAAACACATCACATAAAACTATTTTTAAAAATAATTTACGGTTTATCAAATTATATCTAAAAATTGAATTAAAATTAAATCGGAACAATCGCCAACGCTATTAGTTATTATATTCTCTTAATTCTGGTTGTGTTTAAACCGTAAAAAACATCATTTGGCTATCTCGTATATGCGAAATAGTAAAATTAAATTATATTCGAATAATAGATAACAGTAATAGTGTGAAATATGATTATTTTTTTTTAAAACAATACATCAGAAAAATTTTTAAAATAATTTACAGGACATCAAATGAACTTCAATAATAAAATTGGAATGAAATTAAACAATGCTATAATGATTAATTCTTCTATTTTCTTAACCCTAGTTATGTCCAAAACTTAAAAAGGATCATTTGGGTCATCTTGTATAACCTAAATATAAATTTTAAAATAAATTTAAATAATAGGTAACCGTAATTGAGTGAGATATGATAATTTTTTTTAATCACAATACATTAAAATATTTTTAAAAATTATTTAGGGTTAATCAAATTATATCTAAAAATTAAATTAAAATTAAATCGGAACAATCGTTAACGCTATTAGTTATAATATTTTCTTAATTCTGGTTGTGTTCAAACCGTAAAAAACATCATTTGGCTATCTCGTATATGCGAAATAGTAAATTTAAATTATATTCGAATAATAGATAACAGTAATAGTGTGAAATATGATTATTTTTTTTTAAAACAATACATCAGAAAAATTTTAAAAATAATTTACAGGACATCAAATGAACTTCAAAAATAAAATTGGAATGAAATTAAACAATGCTATAATGATTAATTCTTCTATTTCCTTAACCCTAGTTATGTCCAAAACTTAAAAAGGATCATTTGGGTCATCTTGTATAACCTAAATATAAATTTTAAAATTAATTTAAATAATAGGTAACCGTAATTGAGTGAGATATGATAATTTTTTTTAAACACAATACATTAAAATATTTTTAAAAATCATTTAGGGTTAATCAAATTATATCTAAAAATTAAATTAAAATTAAATCGGAACAATCGTTAACGCTATTAGTTATAATATTTTCTTAATTCTGGTTGTGTTCAAATCGTAAAAAACATCATTTGGCTATCTTGTATATGCGAAATAGTAAATTTAAATTATATTCGAATAATGGGTAACAGTAATAGTGTGAAATATGATTATTCTTTTTAAAAACAATTCATCAGAAAAATTTTAAAAATAATTTACAGCACATCAAATGAACTTCAAAAATTAAATTGGAGTCAAATCGGACAATGCTATATTGATTAACTGTTCTATTTTCTTAACCTTGGTTATGTCCAAAACTTAAAAAGGATCATTTGGGTCATCTTGTATAACCTTAATATTCATTTTAAAATAAATTTGAATAATAGATAACCGTAATTGAGTGAGATATGATTATTTTTTTTAAACACAATACATAAAACTGTTTTTAAAAATCATTTAGGGTTCATTAAATTATATCTAAAAATTGAATTAAAATTAAATCGGAACAATCGCCAACGCTATTAGTTATTATATTTTCTTAATTCTGGTTGTGTTCAAACCGTAAAAAACATCATTTGGCTATCTCGTATATGCGAATTAGTAAATTTAAATTATATTCGAATAATAGATAACAGTAGTAAAGTGAGATATAATAATTTTTTCAAAAAACAATTCATTAGAAAAATTTTAAAAATAGTTTACAGTACATTAAATGAACTTCAAAAATTAAATTGGAGTCAAATCGGACAATGCTATAATGATTAATTGTTCTATTTTCTTAACCCTGGTTATGTTCAAAACTTAAAAAGGATCATTTGTGTCGTCTTGTATAACCTAAATATTAATTTTAAAATAAATTTGAATAATAGATAACCATAATTGAGTGAGAAATGATTATTTTTTTTAAACATAATACATAAAACTATTTTTAAAAATCATTTAGGGTTCATCAAATTATATCAAAATTTAAATTAAAATTAAATCGGAACAATCGCCAACGCTATTAGTTATTATATTTTCTTAATTCTGGTTGTGTTCAAACCGTTAAAAACATCATTTGGCTATCTCGTATATGCGAAATAGTAAATTTAAATTATATTCGAATAATAGATAACAGTAGTAAAGTGAGATATAATTATTTTTTTAAAAAACAATTTATAAGAAAAATTTTAAAAATAATTTACAGTACATTAAATGAACTTCAAAAATTAAATTGGAGTCAAGTCGGACAATGCTATAATGATTAATTGTTCTATTTTCTTAACCCTGGTTATGTCCAAAACTTAAAAAGGATCATTTGGGTCATCTTGTATAACCTAAATATGAATTTTAAAATAAATTTGAATAATAGGTAACCGTAATTGAGTGAGATATGGTAATTTTTTTTAAACACAATACATAAAACTGTTTTTAAAAATCATTTAGGGTTCATCAAATTATATCTAAAAATTGAATTAAAATTAAATCGGAACAATCGCCAACGCTATTAGTTATTATATTTTCTTAATTCTGGTTGTGTTCAAACCGAAAAAACATCATTTGGCTATCTCGTATATGCAAAATAGTAAATTTAAATTATATTCGAATAATAGATAACAGTAATAGTGTGAAATATGATAATTTTTTTTAAAACCAATACATCAGAAAAATTTTAAAAATAATTTACAGGACATCAAATAAACTTCAAAAATTAAATTGGAATGAAATCGGACAATGCTATAATGATTAATTGTTCTATTTCCTTAACCCTGGTTTTGTCCAAAACATAAAAAGGATCATTTGGGTCATCCTGTATAAACTAAGTATGAATTTTAAAATAAATTTTAATAATCGGTAACCGTAATTGTGTGAGATATGATAATTTTTTTTAAACACAATACCATAAAATATTTTTTTAAATCATTAAGGGTTAATAAAACTATATCTAAAAATTAAATTAAAATTGGGTCGGAACAATCGTTAACGCTATTAGTTATTATATTTTCTTAATTCTGGTTGTGTTCAAACCGTAAAAAACATTATTTGGCTATCTCGTATATGCGAAATAGTAAATTTAAATTATATTCGAATAATAGATAACAGTAATAGAGTGAGATATAATTATTTTTTTAAAAAACAATTCATTAGAAAAATTTTATAAATAATTTACAGTACATTAAATGAACTTCATAAATTAAATTGGAGTCAACTCGGACAATGCTATAATGATTAATTGTTCTATTTTCTTAACCCTGGTTATGTTCAAAACTTAAAAAGTATCATTTGGGTCATCTTGTATAACCTAAATATGAATTTTAAAATAAATTTGAATAATAGGTAACCGTAATTGAGTGAGATATGATAATTTTTTAAACACAATACATAAAACTATTTTTAAAAATCGTTTAGGGTTCACTAATTATATCTAAAAATTGAATTTAAATTAAATCGGAACAATCGTTAACCCTATTAGTTATAATATTTTCTTAATTCTGGTTGTGTTCAAACCGTAAAAAACATCATTTGGCTATCTCGTATATGCGAAATAGTAAATTTAAATTATATTCGAATAATAGATAACAGTAATAGTGTGAAATATGATTATTTTTTTTAAAACAATACATCAGAAAAATTTTAAAAATAATTTACAGGACATCAAATGAACTTCAATAATAAAATTGGAATGAAATTAAACAATGCTATAATAATTAATTCTTCTATTTTCTTAACCCTAGTTATGTCCAAAACTTAAAAAGGATCATTTGGGTCATCTTGTATAACCTAAATATAAATTTTAAAATAAATTTAAATAATAGGTAACCGTAATTGAGTGAGATATGATAATTTTTTTTAAACACAATACATAAAACTATTTTTAAAAATCATTTAGGGTTCATCAAATTATATCAAAATTTAAATTAAAATTAAATCGGAACAATCGCCAACGCTATTAGTTATTATATTTTCTTAATTCTGGATGTGGTCAAACCGTAAAAAACATAATTTGGCTATCTCGTATATGCGAAATAGTAAATTTAAATTATATTCGAATAATGGGTAACAGTAATAGTGTGAAATATGATTATTCTTTTTAAAAACAATTCATCAGAAAAATTTTAAAAATAATTTACAGCACATCAAATGAACTTCAAAAATTAAATTGGAGTCAAATCGGACAATGCTATATTGATTAACTGTTCTATTTTCTTAACCCTGGTTATGTCCAAAACTTAAAAAGGATCATTTGGGTCATCTTGTATAACCTAAATATTCATTTTAAAATAAATTTGAATAATAGATAACCGTAATTGAGTGAGATATGATTATTTTTTTTTAACACAATACATAAAACTGTTTTTAAAAATCATTTAGGGTTCATCAAATTATATCTAGAAATTAAATTAAAATTAAATCGGAACAATCGTTAACGCTATTAGTTATAATATTTTTTTAATTCTGGTTGTGTTCAAACCGTAAAAAACATCATTTGGCTATCTCGTATATGCGAATTAGTAAATTTAAATTATATTCGAATAATTGTTAACAGTAATAGAGTGAGATATAATAATTTTTTCAAAAAACAATTCATTAGAAAAATTTTAAAAATAGTTTACAGTACATTAAATGAACTTCAAAAATTAAATTGGAGTCAAATCGGACAATGCTATAATGATTAATTGTTCTATTTTCTTAACCCTGGTTATGTTCAAAACTTAAAAAGGATCATTTGTGTCGTCTTGTATAACCTAAATATTAATTTTAAAATAAATTTGAATAATAGATAACCATAATTGAGTGAGATATGATTATTTTTTTTAAACATAATACATAAAACTATTTTTAAAAATCATTTAGGGTTCATCAAATTATATCAAAATTTAAATTAAAATTAAATCGGAACAATCGCCAACGCTATTAGTTATTATATTTTCTTAATTCTGGTTGTGTTCAAACCGTTAAAAACATCATTTGGCTATCTCGTATATGCGAAATAGTAAATTTAAATTATATTCGAATAATAGATAACAGTAGTAAAGTGAGATATAATTATTTTTTTAAAAAACAATTCATAAGAAAAATTTTAAAAATAATTTACAGTACATTAAATGAACTTCAAAAATTAAATTGGAGTCAAGTCGGACAATGCTATAATGATTAATTGTTCTATTTTCTTAACCCTGGTTATGTCCAAAACTTAAAAAGGATCATTTGGGTCATCTTGTATAACCTAAATATGAATTTTAAAATAAATTTGAATAATAGGTAACCGTAATTGAGTGAGATATGATAATTTTTTTTTAACACAATACATTAAAATATTTTTAAAAATCATTTAGGGTTAATCAAATTATATCTAAAAATTAAATTAAAATTAAATCGGAACAATCGTTAACGCTATTAGTTATAATATTTTTTTAATTCTGGTTGTGTTCAAACCGTAAAAAACATCATTTGGCTATCTTGTATTTGCGAAATAGTAAATTTAAATTATATTCGAATAATAGATAACAGTAGTAAAGTGAGATATAATTATTTTTTTTAAAAACAATTCATAAGAAAAATTTTAAAAATAATTTACAGTACATTAAATGAACTTCAAAAATTAAATTGGAGTCAAATCGGACAATGCTATAATGATTAATTGTTCTATTTTCTTAACCCTGGTTATGTCCAAAACTTAAAAAGGACCATTTGGGTCATCTTGTATAACCTAAATATTCATTCTAAAATAAATTTGAATAATAGATAACCGTAATTGAGTGAATATGATTATTTTTTTTAAACAAAATACATAAAACTATTTTTAAAAATCATTTAGGGTTCATCAAATTATATCTAAAATTTGAATTAAAATTAAATCGGAACAATCGCCAACGCTATTAGTTATTATATTTTCTTAATTCTGGTTGTGTTCAAACCGTAAAAAACATCATTTGGCTATCTCGTATATGCGAAATAGTAAATTTAAATTATATTCGAATAATAGATAACAGTAATAGTGTGAAATATGATAATTTTTTTTAAAACCAATACATCAGAAAAATTTTAAAAATAATTTACAGGACATCAAATAAACTTCAAAAATTAAATTGGAGTCAAATCGGACAATGCTATAATGATTAATTGTTCTATTTTCTTAACCCTGGTTATGTTCAAAACTTAAAAAGGATCATTTGGGTCATCTTGTATAACCTAAATATGAATTTTAAAATAAATTTGAATAATAGGTAACCGTAATTGAGTGAGATATGATAATTTTTTAAACACAATACATAAAACTATTTTTAAAAATCGTTTAGGGTTCACTAATTATATCTAAAAATTAAATTAAAATTAAATCGGAACAATCGTTAACGCTATTAGTTATAATATTTTCTTAATTCTGGTTGTGTTCAAACCGTAAAAAACATCATTTGGCTATCTCGTATATGCGAAATAGTAAATTTAAATTATATTCGAATAATAGATAACAGTAATAGTGTGAAATATGATTTTTTTTTTTTAAAACAATACATCAGAAAAAGTTTAAAAATAATTTACAGGACATCAAATGAACTTCAAAAATAAAATTGGAATGAAATTGGACAATGCTATAATGATTAATTCTTCTATTTTCTTAACCCTAGTTATGTCCAAAACTTAAAAAGGATCATTTGGGTCATCTTGTATAACCTAAATATAAATTTTAAAATAAATTTTAATAATAGGTAACCGTAATTGAGTGAGATATGATAATTTTTTTTAAACACAATACATTAAAATATTTTTAAAAATCATTTAGGGTTAATCAAATTATATCTAAAAATTAAATTAAAATTAAATCGGAACAATCGTTAACGCTATTAGTTATAATATTTTCTTAATTCTGGTTGTGTTCAAATCGTAAAAAACATCATTTGGCTATCTTGTAAATGCGAAATAGTAAATTTAATTTATATTCGAATAATAGAGAACAGTAATAGATTGAGATATAATTATTTTTTTAAAAAACAATTCATAAGAAAAATTTTAAAAATAATTTACAGTACATTAAATGAACTTTAAAAAATAAATTGGAGTCAAATCGGACAATGCTATAATGATTAATTGTTCTATTTTCTTAACCCTGGTTATGTCCAAAACTTGAAAAGGATCATTTGGGTCATCTTGTATAACCTAAATATGAATTTTAAAATAAATTTGAATATTCGGTAACCGTAATTGAGTGAAATATAATATTTTTTTTTAAACACAATACATAAAACTATTTTTAAAAATCATTTAGGGTTCATCAAATTATATCTAAAATTTTAATTAAAATTAAATCGGAACAATCGCCAACGCTATTAGTTATTATATTTTCTTAATTCTGGTTGTGTTCAAACCGTAAAAAACATCATTTGGCTATCTCGTATATGCGAATTAGTAAATTTAAATTATATTCGAATAATAGTTAACAGTAATAGAGTGAGATATAATTATTTTTTTAAAAAACAATTCATAAGAAAAATTTTAAAATTAATTTACAGTACATTAAATGAACTTCAAAAATTAAATTGGAGTCAAATCGGATAATGCTATAATGATTAATTCTTCTATTTTCTTAACCCTGGATATGTCCAAAACTTAAAAAGGATCATTTGGATCATCTTGTATAACCTAAATATGAATTTTAAAATAAATTTGAATAATAGGTAACCGTAATTGAGTGAGATATGATTATTTTTTTTAACACAATACATAAAACTGTTTTTAAAAATCATTTAGGGTTAATCAAATTATATCTAAAAATTAAATTAAAATTAAATCGGAACAATCGCCAACGCTATTAGTTATTATATTTTCTTAATTCTGGTTGTGTTCAAACCGTAAAAAACATCATTTGGCTATCTCGTATATGCGAAATAGTAAAATTAAATTATATTCGAATAATAGATAACAGTAATAGTGTGAAATATGATTTTTTTTTTAAACAATACATCAGAAAAATTTTAAAAATAATTTACAGGACATCAAATGAACTTCAAAAATAAAATTGGAATGAAATTGGACAATGCTATAATGATTAATTCTTCTATTTTCTTAACCCTAGTTATGTCCAAAACTTAAAAAGGATCATTTGGGTCATCTTGTATAACCTAAATATAAATTTTAAAATAAATTTTAATAATAGGTAACCGTAATTGAGTGAGATATGATAATTTTTTTTAAACACAATACAGTAAAATATTTTTAAAAATCATTTAGGGTTAATCAAATTATATCTAAAAATTAAATTAAAATTAAATCGGAACAATCGTTAACGCTATTAGTTATAATATTTTCCTAATTCTGGTTGTGTTCAAATCGTAAAAAACATCATTTGGCTATCTTGTATATGCGAAATAGTAAATTTAAATTATATTCGAATAATAGAGAACAGTAATAGATTGAGATATAATTATTTTTTTAAAAAACAATTCATAAGAAAAATTTTAAAAATAATTTACAGTACATTAAATGAACTTTAAAAATTAAATTGGAGTCAAATCGGACAATGCTATAATGATTAATTGTTCTATTTTCTTAACCCTGGTTATGTCCAAATCTTGAAAAGGATCATTTGGGTTATCTTGTATAACCTAAATATAAATTTTAAAATAAATTTGAATATTCGGTAACCGTAATTGAGTGAAATATGATATTTTTTTTTAAACACAATACATAAAACTATTTTTAAAAATCATTTAGGGTTCATCAAATTATATCTAAAAATTAAATTAAAATTAAATCGGAACAATCGCCAACGCTATTAGTTATTATATTTTCTTAATTCTGGTTGTGTTCAAACCGTAAAAAACATCATTTGGCTATCTCGTATATGCGAAATAGTAAATTTAAATTATATTCGAATAATAGATAACAGTAATAGAGTGAGATATAATTATTTTTTTTAAAAACAATTCATTAGAAAAATTTTGAAAATAGTTTACAGTACATTAAATGAACTTCAAAAATTAAATTGGAGTCAAATCGGACAATGCTATAATGATTAATTGTTCTATTTTCTTAACCCTGGTTATGTTCAAAACTTAAAAAGGATCATTTGTGTCATCTTGTATAACCTAAATATTAATTTTAAAATAAATTTGAAGAACTATAAAATAAAACTATTTTTAAAAATCATTTAGGGTTCATCAAATTATATCTAAAAATTGAATTAAAATTAAATCGGAAAAATCGCCAACGCTATTAGTTATTATATTTTCTTAATTCTGGTTGTGTTCAAACCGTAAAAAACATCATTTGGCTATCTCGTATATGCGAAATAGTAAATTTAAATTATATTCGAATAATAGATAACAGTAATAGTGTGAAATATGATTATTTTTTTTAAAAACAATACATCAGAAAAATTTTAAAATAATTTACAGGACATCAAATGAACTTCAAAAATTAAATTAGAATGAAATCGGACAATGCTATAATGATTAATCGTTCTGTTTTCTTAACCCTGGTTATGTCCAAAACTTAAAAAGGATCATTTGGGTCATCTTGTATAACCTAAATATTCATTTTAAAATAAATTTGAATAATAGATAACCGTAATTGAGTGAGATATGATTTTTTTTTTTAAACACAATACATAAAACTGTTTTTAAAAAACATTTAGGGTTCATCAAATTATATCTAAAAATTGAATTAAAATTAAATCGGAACAATCGCCAACGCTATTAGTTATTATATTTTCTTAATTCTGGTTGTGTTCAAACCGTAAAAATTATCATTTGGCTATCTCGTATATGCGAATTAGTAAATTTAAATTATATTCGAATAATAGTTAACAGTAATAGAGTGAGATATAATTAATTTAAAAAAAAAAAAAAAAAAATTAGAAAAATTTTAAAAATAGTTTACAGTACATTAAATGAACTTCAAAAATTAAATTGGAGTCAAATCGGACAATGCTATAATGATTAATTGTTCTATTTTCTTAATCCTGGTTATGTTCAAAACTTAAAAAGGATCATTTGGGTCATCTTGTATAACCTAAATATTCATTTTAAAATAAATTTGAATAATAGATAACCGTAATTGAGTGAGATATGATTTTTTTTTTTAAACACAATACATAAAACTGTTTTTAAAAATCATTTAGGGTTCATCAAATTATATCTAAAAATTGAATTAAAATTAAATCGGAACAATCGCCAACGCTATTAGTTATTATATTTTCTTAATTCTGGTTGTGTTTAAACCGTAAAAAACATCATTTGGCTATCTCGTATATGCGAAATAGTAAATTTAAATTATATTTAAATAATAGATAACAGTAATAGTGTGAAATATGATTATTTTTTTTAAAAACAATACATCAGAAAAATTTTAAAAATAATTTACAGGACATCAAATAAACTTCAAAAATTAAATTAGAATGAAATCGGACAATGCTATAATGATTAATTGTTCTGTTTTCTTAACCCTGGTTATGTCCAAAACTTAAAAAGGATCATTTGGGTCATCCTGTATAACCTAAATATGAATTTTAAAATAAATTTGAATAATCGGTAACCGTAATTGAGTAAGATATGATAATTTTTTTTAAACACAATACATTAAAATATTTTTAAAAATCATTAAGGGTAAATAAAATTATATCTAAAAATTAAATCGGAGCAATCGTTAACGCTATTAGTTATTATATTTTCTTAATTCTGGTTGTGTTCAAACCGTAAAAAACATTATTTGGCTATCTCGTATATGCGAAATAGTAAATTTAAATTATATTCGAATAATAGATAACAGTAATAGAGTGAGATATAATTATTTTTTTAAAAAACAATTCATAAGAAAAATTTTAAAATTAATTTACAGTACATTAAATGAACTTCAAAAATTAAATTGGAGTCAAATCGGATAATGATTAATTCTTCTATTTTCTTAACCCTGGATATGTCTAAAACTTAAAAAGGATCATTTGGATCATCTTGTATAACCTAAATATGAATTTTAAAATAAATTTGAATAATAGGTAACCGTAATTGAGTGAGATATGATAATTTTTTTAATCACCATACATTAAAATATTTTTAAAATTCATTTAGGGTTAATCAAATTATATCTAAAAATTAAATTAAAATTAAATCGGAACAATCGTTAACGCTATTAGATATAATATTTTCTTAATTCTGGTTGTGTTCAAACCGTAAAAAACATCATTTGGCTATCTCGTATATGCGAAATAGTAAATTTAAATTATATTCGAATAATAGATAACAGTAATAGTGTGAAATATGATTATTTTTTTTAAAAACAATACATCAGAAAAATTTTAAAATAATTTACAGGACATCAAATGAACTTCAAAAATTAAATTAGAATGAAATCGGACAATGCTATAATGATTAATCGTTCTGTTTTCTTAACCCTGGTTATGTCCAAAACTTAAAAAGGATCATTTGGGTCATCTTGTATAACCTAAATATTCATTTTAAAATAAATTTGAATAATAGATAACCGTAATTGAGTGAGATATGATTTTTTTTTTAAACACAATACATAAAACTGTTTTTAAAAAACATTTAGGGTTCATCAAATTATATCTAAAAATTGAATTAAAATTAAATCGGAACAATCGCCAACGCTATTAGTTATTATATTTTCTTAATTCTGGTTGTGTTCAAACCGTAAAAATTATCATTTGGCTATCTCGTATATGCGAATTAGTAAATTTAAATTATATTCGAATAATAGTTAACAGTAATAGAGTGAGATATAATTAATTTAAAAAAAAAAAAAAAAAAATTAGAAAAATTTTAAAAATAGTTTACAGTACATTAAATGAACTTCAAAAATTAAATTGGAGTCAAATCGGACAATGCTATAATGATTAATTGTTCTATTTTCTTAATCCTGGTTATGTTCAAAACTTAAAAAGGATCATTTGGGTCATCTTGTATAACCTAAATATTCATTTTAAAATAAATTTGAATAATAGATAACCGTAATTGAGTGAGATATGATTTTTTTTTTTAAACACAATACATAAAACTGTTTTTAAAAATCATTTAGGGTTCATCAAATTATATCTAAAAATTGAATTAAAATTAAATCGGAACAATCGCCAACGCTATTAGTTATTATATTTTCTTAATTCTGGTTGTGTTTAAACCGTAAAAAACATCATTTGGCTATCTCGTATATGCGAAATAGTAAATTTAAATTATATTTAAATAATAGATAACAGTAATAGTGTGAAATATGATTATTTTTTTTAAAAACAATACATCAGAAAAATTTTAAAAATAATTTACAGGACATCAAATAAACTTCAAAAATTAAATTAGAATGAAATCGGACAATGCTATAATGATTAATTGTTCTGTTTTCTTAACCCTGGTTATGTCCAAAACTTAAAAAGGATCATTTGGGTCATCCTGTATAACCTAAATATGAATTTTAAAATAAATTTGAATAATCGGTAACCGTAATTGAGTAAGATATGATAATTTTTTTTAAACACAATACATTAAAATATTTTTAAAAATCATTAAGGGTAAATAAAATTATATCTAAAAATTAAATCGGAGCAATCGTTAACGCTATTAGTTATTATATTTTCTTAATTCTGGTTGTGTTCAAACCGTAAAAAACATTATTTGGCTATCTCGTATATGCGAAATAGTAAATTTAAATTATATTCGAATAATAGATAACAGTAATAGAGTGAGATATAATTATTTTTTTTAAAAACAATTCATTAGAAAAATTTTAAAAATAATTTACAGTACATTAAATGAACTTCAAAAATTAAATTGGAGTCAAATCGGACAATGCTATAATGATTAATTGTTCTATTTTCTTAACCCTGGTTATGTTCAAAGCTTAAAAAGGATCATTTGGGTCATAATTCATAACCTAAATATGAATTTTAAAATAAATTTGAATAATAGGTAACCGTAATTGAGTGAGATATGATAATTTTTTAAACACAATACATAAAACTATTTTTAAAAATCGTTTAGGGTTCACTAATTATATCTAAAAATTGAATTAAAATTAAATCGGAACAATCGCCAACGCTATTAGTTATTATATTTTCTTAATTCTGGTTGTGTTCAAACCGTAAAAAACATCATTTGGCTATCTCGTATATGCGAAATAGTAAATTTAAATTATATTCGAATAATAGATAACAGTAATAGAGTGAGATATAATTATTTTTTTAAAAAACAATTCATAAGAAAAATTTTAAAATTAATTTACAGTACATTAAATGAACTTCAAAAATTAAATTGGAGTCAAATCGGATAATGATTAATTCTTCTATTTTCTTAACCCTGGATATGTCTAAAACTTAAAAAGGATCATTTGGATCATCTTGTATAACCTAAATATGAATTTTAAAATAAATTTGAATAATAGGTAACCGTAATTGAGTGAGATATGATAATTTTTTTAATCACCATACATTAAAATATTTTTAAAATTCATTTAGGGTTAATCAAATTATATCTAAAAATTAAATTAAAATTAAATCGGAACAATCGTTAACGCTATTAGATATAATATTTTCTTAATTCTGGTTGTGTTCAAACCGTAAAAAACATCATTTGGCTATCTCGTATATGCGAAATAGTAAATTTAAATTATATTCGAATAATAGATAACAGTAATAGTGTGAAATATGATTATTTTTTTTAAAAACAATACATCAGAAAAATTTTAAAATAATTTACAGGACATCAAATGAACTTCAAAAATTAAATTAGAATGAAATCGGACAATGCTATAATGATTAATCGTTCTGTTTTCTTAACCCTGGTTATGTCCAAAACTTAAAAAGGATCATTTGGGTCATCTTGTATAACCTAAATATTCATTTTAAAATAAATTTGAATAATAGATAACCGTAATTGAGTGAGATATGATTTTTTTTTTAAACACAATACATAAAACTGTTTTTAAAAAACATTTAGGGTTCATCAAATTATATCTAAAAATTGAATTAAAATTAAATCGGAACAATCGCCAACGCTATTAGTTATTATATTTTCTTAATTCTGGTTGTGTTCAAACCGTAAAAATTATCATTTGGCTATCTCGTATATGCGAATTAGTAAATTTAAATTATATTCGAATAATAGTTACCAGTAATAGAGTGAGATATAATTAATTTAAAAAAAAAAAAAAAAAAATTAGAAAAATTTTAAAAATAGTTTACAGTACATTAAATGAACTTCAAAAATTAAATTGGAGTCAAATCGGACAATGCTATAATGATTAATTGTTCTATTTTCTTAATCCTGGTTATGTTCAAAACTTAAAAAGGATCATTTGGGTCATCTTGTATAACCTAAATATTCATTTTAAAATAAATTTGAATAATAGATAACCGTAATTGAGTGAGATATAATTTTTTTTTTAAACACAATACATAAAACTGTTTTTAAAAATCATTTAGGGTTCATCAAATTATATCTAAAAATTGAATTAAAATTAAATCGGAACAATCGCCAACGCTATTAGTTATTATATTTTCTTAATTCTGGTTGTGTTTAAACCGTAAAAAACATCATTTGGCTATCTCGTATATGCGAAATAGTAAATTTAAATTATATTTAAATAATAGATAACAGTAATAGTGTGAAATATGATTATTTTTTTTAAAAACAATACATCAGAAAAATTTTAAAAATAATTTACAGGACATCAAATAAACTTCAAAAATTAAATTAGAATGAAATCGGACAATGCTATAATGATTAATTGTTCTGTTTTCTTAACCCTGGTTATGTCCAAAACTTAAAAAGGATCATTTGGGTCATCCTGTATAACCTAAATATGAATTTTAAAATAAATTTGAATAATCGGTAACCGTAATTGAGTAAGATATGATAATTTTTTTTAAACACAATACATTAAAATATTTTTAAAAATCATTAAGGGTAAATAAAATTATATCTAAAAATTAAATCGGAGCAATCGTTAACGCTATTAGTTATTATATTTTCTTAATTCTGGTTGTGTTCAAACCGTAAAAAACATTATTTGGCTATCTCGTATATGCGAAATAGTAAATTTAAATTATATTCGAATAATAGATAACAGTAATAGAGTGAGATATAATTATTTTTTTTAAAAACAATTCATTAGAAAAATTTTAAAAATAATTTACAGTACATTAAATGAACTTCAAAAATTAAATTGGAGTCAAATCGGACAATGCTATAATGATTAATTGTTCTATTTTCTTAACCCTGGTTATGTTCAAAGCTTAAAAAGGATCATTTGGGTCATAATTCATAACCTAAATATGAATTTTAAAATAAATTTGAATAATAGGTAACCGTAATTGAGTGAGATATGATAATTTTTTAAACACAATACATAAAACTATTTTTAAAAATCGTTTAGGGTTCACTAATTATATCTAAAAATTGAATTAAAATTAAATCGGAACAATCGCCAACGCTATTAGTTATTATATTTTCTTAATTCTGGTTGTGTTCAAACCGTAAAAAACATCATTTGGCTATCTCGTATATGCGAAATAGTAAATTTAAATTATATTCGAATAATAGATAACAGTAATAGAGTGAGATATAATTATTTTTTTAAAAAACAATTCATAAGAAAAATTTTAAAATTAATTTACAGTACATTAAATGAACTTCAAAAATTAAATTGGAGTCAAATCGGATAATGATTAATTCTTCTATTTTCTTAACCCTGGATATGTCTAAAACTTAAAAAGGATCATTTGGATCATCTTGTATAACCTAAATATGAATTTTAAAATAAATTTGAATAATAGGTAACCGTAATTGAGTGAGATATGATAATTTTTTTAATCACCATACATTAAAATATTTTTAAAATTCATTTAGGGTTAATCAAATTATATCTAAAAATTAAATTAAAATTAAATCGGAACAATCGTTAACGCTATTAGATATAATATTTTCTTAATTCTGGTTGTGTTCAAACCGTAAAAAACATCATTTGGCTATCTCGTATATGCGAAATAGTAAATTTAAATTATATTCGAATAATAGATAACAGTAATAGTGTGAAATATGATTTTTTTTTTAAAACAATACATCAGAAAAATTTTAAAAATAATTTACAGGACATCAAATGAACTTCAAAAATAAAATTGGAATGAAATTGGACAATGCTATAATGATTAATTCTTCTATTTTCTTAACCCTAGTTATGTCCAAAACTTAAAAAGGATCATTTGGGTCATCTTGTATAACCTAAATATTAATTTTAAAATAAATTTGAATAATAGATTAGCATAATTGAGTGAGATATAATTATTTTTTTCAACACAATACATAAAACTGTTTCTAAAAATCATTTAGGGTTCATCAAATTATATCTAAAAATTGAATTAAAATTAAATCAGAACAATCGCCAACGCTATTAGTTATATTTTCTTAATTCTGGTTGTGTTCAAACCGTAAAAAACATCATTTGGCTATCTCGTATATGCGAAATAGTAAATTTAACCTATATTCGAATAATAGATAACAGTAATAGAGTGAGATATAATATTTTTTTTAAAAACAATACATCAGAAAAATTTTAAAAATAATTTACAGGACATCAAATGAACTTCAAAAATTAAATTGGAATGAAATTAGACAATGCTATAATGATTAATTGTTCTATTTTCTTAACCCTAGTTATGTCCAAAACTTAAAAAGGATCATTTGGGTCATCTTGTATAACCTAAATATGAATTTAAAAATAAATTTGAATAATCGGTATCCGTAATTGAGTGAGATATGACAATTTTTTTTAAACACAATACATAAAACTATTTTTAAAAATCATTTAGGGTTCATCAAATTATATCTAAAAATTGAATTAAAATTAAATCGAAACAATCGCCAACGCTATTAGTTATTATATTTTCTTAATTCTGGTTGTGTTCAAACCGTAAAAAACATCATTTGGCTATCTCGTATATGCAAAATAGTAAATTTAAATTATATTCGAATAATAGATAACAGTAGTAAAGTGAGATATAATTATTTTTTTAAAAAACAATTCATAAGAAAAATTTTAAAAATAATTTACAGGACATCAAATAAACTTCAAAAATTAAATTGGAATGAAATCGGACAATGCTATAATGATTAATTGTACTATTTCCTTAACCCTGGTTTTGTCCAAAACATAAAAAGGATCATTTGGGTCATCCTGTATAAACTAAGTATGAATTTTAAAATAAATTTTAATAATCGGTAACCGTAATTGTGTGAGATATGATAATTTTTTTTAATCACAATACCATAAAATATTTTTAAAAATCATTAAGGGTTAATAAAATTATATCTAAAAATTAAATTAAATTTAGGTCGGAACAATCGTTAACGCTATTAGTTATTATATTTTCTTAATTCTGGTTTTGTTCAAACCGTAAAAAACATTATTTGGCTATCTTGTATATGCGAAATAGTAAATTTAAATTATATTCGAATAATAGATAACAGTAATAGAGTGAGATATAATTATTTTTTTAAAAAACAATTCATTAGAAAAAATTAAAAATAATTTACAGTACATTAAATGAACTTCAAAAATTAAATTGGAGTCAAATCGGACAATGCTATAATGATTAATTGTTCTATTTTCTTAACCCTGGTTATGTTCAAAACTTAAAAAGGATCATTTGGGTCATCTTGTATAACCTAAATATTCATTTTAAAATAAATTTGAATAATAGATAACCGCAATTGAGTGAGATATGATTTTTTTTTTAACACAATACATAAAACTACTTTTAAAAATCATTTAGGGTTCAATAAATTATATCTAAAAATTGAATTAAAATTAAATCGGAACAATCGCCAACGCTATTAGTTATTATATTTTCTTAATTCTGGTTGTGTTCAAACCGTAAAAAACATCATTTGGCTATCTCGTATATGCGAAATAGTAAATTTAAATTATATTCGAATAATAGATAACAGTAATAGAGTGAGATATAATTATTTTTTTTTAAAACAATTCATAAGAAAAATTTTAAAATTTATTTACAGTACATTAAATGAACTTCAAAAATTAAATTAGAATGAAATCGGACAATGCTATAATGATTAATTGTTCTGTTTTCTTAACCCTGGTTATGTCCAAAACTTAAAAAGGATCATTTGGGTCATCCTGTATAACCTAAATATGAATTTTAAAATAAATTTGAATAATCGGTAACCGTAATTGAGTGAGATATGATAATTTTTTTTAAACACAATACTTTAAAATATTTTTAAAAATCATTAAGGGTAAATAAAATTATATCTAAAAATTAAATCGGAACAATCGTTAACGCTATTAGTTATTATATTTTCTTATTTCTGGTTGTGTTCAAACCGTAAAAAACATTATTTGGCTATCTTGTAAATGCGAAATAGTAAATTTAAATTATATTCGAATAATAGATAACAGTAATAGAGTGAGATATAATTATTTTTTTAAAAAACAATTCATTAGAAAAATTTTAAAAATAGTTTACATTACATTAAATGAACTTCAAAAATTAAATTGGAGTCAAATCGGAAAATGCTATAATGATTAATTGTTCTATTTTCTTAACCCTGGTTATGTTCAAAACTTAAAAAGGATCATTTGTGTCATCTTGTATAACCTAAATATTAATTTTAAAATAAATTTGAATAATAGATAACCATAATTGAGTGAGATATAATTATTTTTTTAACACAATACATAAAACTATTTTTAAAAATCATTTAGGGTTCATCAAATTATATCTAAAAATTGAATTAAAATTAAATCGGAACAATCGCCAACGCTATTAATTATTATATTTTCTTAATTCTGGTTGTGTTCAAACCGTAAAAAACATCATTTGGCTATCACGTATATGCGAATTAGTAAATTTAAATTATATTCGAATAATAGATAACAGTAATAGTGTGAAATATGATTATTTTTTTTTAAAAACAATACATCAGAAAAATTTTAAAAATAATTTACAGGACATCAAATGAACTTCAAAAATTAAATTAGAATGAAATCGGACAATGCTATAATGATTAATCGTTCTGTTTTCTTAACCCTGGTTATGTCCAAAACTTAAAAAGGATCATTTGGGTCATCCTGTATAACCTAAATATGAATTTTAAAATAAATTTAAATAATCGGTAACCGTAATTGAGTGAGATATGATAATTTTTTTTAAACACAATACATTAAAATATTTTTAAAAATCATTAAGGGTAAATAAAATTATATCTAAAAATTAAATTAAAATTAAATCGGAACAATCGTTAACGCTATTAGTTATTATATTTTCCTAATTCTGGTTGTGTTCAAACCGTAAAAAACATTATTTGGCTATCTTGTAAATGCGAAATAGTAAATTTAACTTATATTCGAATAATAGATAACAGTAATAGAGTGAGATATAATAATTTTTTTAAAAACAATACATCAGAAAAATTTTAAAAATAATTTACAGGACATCAAATGAACTCCAAAAATTAAATTGGAATGAAATTAGACAATGCTATAATGATTAATTGTTCTATTTTCTTAACCCTAGTTATGTCCAAAATTTAAAAAGGATCATTTGGGTCATCTTGTATAACCTAAATATGAATTTTAAAATAAATTTGAATAATAGATAACCGTAATTGAGTGAGATAAAAAAATAAATTTGAATAATAGATAACCGTAATTGAGTGAGATATGATAATTTTTTTTAATCACAATACATAAAACTATTTTTAAAAATCATTTAGGGTTCATCAAGTTATATCTAAAATTTGAATTAAAATTAAATCGAAACAATCGCCAACGCTATTAGTTATTATATTTTTTTTAATTCTGGTTGTGTTCAATCCGTAAAAACCATCATTTGGCTATCTCGGATATGCGAAATAGTAAATTTAAATTATATTCGAATAATAGATAACAGTAATAGTGTGAAATATGATTATTTTTTTTAAAAACAATACATCAGAAAAATTTTTAAAATAATTTACAGGACATCAAATAAACTTCAAAAATTAAATTGGAATGAAATCGGACAATGCTCTAATGATTAATTGTTCTATTTTCTTAACCCTGGTTTTGTCCAAAACATAAAAAGGATCATTTGGGTCATCCTGTATAAACTAAGTATGAATTTTAAAATAAATTTTAAAAATCGGTAACCGTAATTGTGTGAGATATGATAATTTTTTTTAAACACAATACATTAAAATATTTTTAAAAATCATTAAGGGTTAATAAAATTATATCTAAAAATTAAATTAAAATTAGGTCGGAACAATCGTTAACGCTATTAGTTATTATATTTTCTTAATTCTGGTTGCGTTCAAACCATAAAAAACATCATTTGGCTATCTTGTATTTGCGCAATAGTAAATTTAAATTATATTCGAATAATAGATAACAGTAGTAAAGTGAGATATAAATATTTTTTTAAAAAACAATTCACAAGAAAAATTTTAAAAATAATTTACAGTACATTAAATGAACTTCAAAAATTAAATTGGAGTCAAATCGGACAATGCTATAATGATTAATTGTTCTATTTTCTTAACCCTGGTTATGTCCAAAACTTAAAAAGGATCATTTATGTCATCTTATATAACCTAAATATGAATTTTAAAATAAATTTGAATAATAGGTAACCGTAATTGAGTGAGATATGATAATTTTTTTTAAACACAATATATTAAAATATTTTTAAAAATCATTTAGGGTTAATCAAATTATACCTAAAAATTAAATTAAAATTAAATCGGAACAATCGTTAACGCTATTAGTTATAATATTTTCTTAATTCTGGTTGTGTTCAAATCGTAAAAAACATCATTTGGCTATCTTGTATATGCGAAATAGTAAATTTAAATTATATTCGAATAATAGAGAACAGTAATAGAGTGAGATATAATTATTTTTTTAAAAAACAATTCATAAGAAAAATTTTAAAAATAATTTACAGTACATTAAATGAACTTTAAAAATTAAATTGGAGTCAAATCGGATAATGCTATAATGATTAATTCTTCTATTTTCTTAACCCTGGTTATATCCAAAACTTAAAAAGGATCATTTGGGTCATGTTGTATAACCTAAATATGAATTTTAAAATAAATTTGAATATTCGGTAACCGTAATTGAGTGAGATATGATAATTTTTTTTAAACACAATACATAAAACTATTTTTAAAAATCATTTAGGGTTCATCAAATTATATCAAAATTTAAATTAAAATTAAATCGGAACAATCGCCAACGCTATTAGTTATTATATTTTCTTAATTTTGGTTGTGGTCAAACCGTAAAAAACATAATTTGGCTATCTCGTATATGCGAAATAGTAAATTTAAATTATATTCGAATAATGGGTAACAGTAATAGTGTGAATTATGATTATTCTTTTTAAAAACAATTCATCAGAAAAATTTTAAAAATAATTTACAGCACATCAAATGAACTTCAAAAATTAAATTGGAGTCAAATCGGACAATGTTATAATGATTAATTGTTTTATTTTCTTAACCCTGGTTATGTCCAAAACTTAAAAAGGATCATTTGTGTCATCTTGTATAACCTAAATATTAATTTTAAAATCAATTTGAATAATAGATAACCATAATTGAGTGAGATATGATAATTTTTTAAACACAATACATAAAACTATTTTTAAAATTCATTTAGGGTTCATCAAATTATATCTAAAATTTGAATTAAAATTAAATCGGAACAATCGCCAACGCTATTAGTTATTATATTTTCTTAATTCTGGTTGTGTTCAAACCGTAAAAAACATCATTTGGCTATCTCGTATATGCGAATTAGTAAATTTAAATTATATTCGAATAATAGTTAACAGTAATAGAGTGAAATATAATTATTTTTTTAAAAAACAATTCATTAGAAAAATTTTAAAAATAGTTTACAGTACATTAAATGAACTTCAAAAATTAAATTGGAGTCAAATCGGACAATGCTATAATGATTAATTGTTCTATTTTCTTAACCCTGGTTATGTTCAAAACTTAAAAAGGATCATTTGTGTCATCTTGTATAACCTAAATATTAATTTTAAAATAAATTTGAATAATAGATAACCATAATTGAGTGAGATATAATTATTTTTTTTAACACAATACATAAAACTGTTTTTAAAAATCATTTAGGGTTCATCAAATTATATCTAAAAATTGAATTAAAATTAAATCGGAACAATCGCCAACGCTATTAGTTATTATATTTTCTTAATTCTGGTTGTGTTCAAACCGTAAAAAACATCATTTGGCTATCTCGTATATGCGAAATAGTAAATTTAAATTATATTCGAATAATAGATAACAGTAATAGAGTGAGATATAATAATTTTTTTAAAAAACAAATCATTAGAAAAATTTTAAAAATAGTTTACAGTACAATAAATGAACTTCAAAAATTAAATTGGAGTCAAATCGGACAATGCTATAATGATTAATTGTTCTATTTTCTTAACCCTGGTTATGTTCAAAACTTAAAAAGGATCATTTGTGTCATCTTGTATAACCTAAATATTAATTTTAAAATGAATTTGAATAATAGATAACCATAATTGAGTGAGATATGATTATTTTTTTTAAACACAATACATAAAACTATTTTTAAAAATCATTTAGGGTTCATCAAATTATATCTAAAAATTGAATTAAAATTAAATCGGAAAAATCGCCAACGCTATTAGTTATTATATTTTCTTCATTCTGGTTGTGTTCAAACCGTAAAAAAAATCATTTGGCTATCTCGTATATGCGAAATAGTAAATTTAAATTATATTCGAATAATAGATAACAGTAATAGTGTTAAATATGATTATTTTTTTTAAAAACAATACATCAGAAAAATTTTAAAATAATTTACAGGACATCAAATGAACTTCAAAAATTAAATTAGAATAAAATCGGACAATGCTATAATGATTAATCGTTCTGTTTTCTTAACCCTGGTTATGTCCAAAACTTAAAAAGGATCATTTGGGTCATCCTGTATAACCTAAATATGAATTTTAAAATAAATTTGAATAATCGGAAACCGTAATTGTGTGAGATATGATTATTTTTTTTAAACACAATACATTAAAATATTTTTAAAAATCATTAAGGGTAAATAAAATTATATCTAAAAATTAAATTAAAATTAAATCGGAACAATCGTTAACGCTATTAGTTATTATATTTTCTTAATTCTGGTTGTGTTCAAACCGTAAAAAACATTATTTGGCTATCTTATAAATGCGAAATAGTAAATTTAAATTATATTCGAATAATAGATAACAGTAATAGAGTGAGATATAATATTTTTTTTAAAAACAATACATCAGAAAAATTTTAAAAATAATTTACAGGACATCAAATGAACTTCAAAAATTAAATTGGAATTAAATTAGACAGTGTTATAATGATTAATTGTTCTATTTTCTTAACCCTAGTTATGTCCAAAACTTAAAAAGGATCATTTGGGTCATCTTGTATAACCTAAATATGAATTTTAAAATAAATTTGAATAATCGGTATCCGTAATTGAGTGAGATATGATAATTTTTTTTAAACACAATACATAAAACTATTTTTAAAAATCATTTAGGGTTCATCAAATTATATCTAAAAATTGAATTAAAATTAAATCGGAACAATCGCCAACGCTATTAGTTATTATATTTTCTTAATTCTGGTTGTGTTCAAACCGTAAAAAACATCATTTGGCTATCTCGTATATGCGAAATAGTAAATTTAAATTATATTCGAATAATAGATAACAGTAGTAAAGTGAGATATAATTATTTTTTTAAAAAACAATTCATTAGAAAAATTTTAAAAATAGTTTACATTACATTAAATGAACTTCAAAAATTAAATTGGAGTCAAATCGGACAATGCTATAATGATTACTTGTTCTATTTTCTTAACCCTGGTTATGTCCAAAACTTAAAAAGGATCATTTGGGTCATCTTGTATAACCTAAATATGAATTTTAAAATAAATTTGAATAATAGGTAACCGTAATTGAGTGAGATATGATAATTTTTTTTAAACACAATACATTAAAATATTTTTAAAAATCATTTAGGGTTAATCAAATTATATCTAAAAATTAAATTAAAATTAAATCGGAACAATCGTTAACGCTATTAGTTATTATATTTTCTTAATTCTGGTTGTGTTCAAACCGTAAAAAACATCATTTGGCTATCTTGTATTTGCGAAATAGTAAATTTAAATTATATTCGAATAATAGATAACAGTAGTAAAGTGAGATATAATTATTTTTTTTTAAAAACAATTCATAAGAAAAATTTTTAAAATAATGTACAGTACATTAAATGAACTTCAAAAATTAAATTGGAGTCAAATCGGACAATGCTATAATGATTAATTGTTCTATTTTCTTAACCCTGGTTATGTCCAAAACTTAAAAAGGACCATTTGGGTCATCTTATATAACCTAAATATTCATTCTAAAATAAATTTGAATAATAGATAACCGTAATTGAGTGAATATGATTATTTTTTTTTAAACAAAATATATAAAACTATTTTTAAAAATCATTTAGGGTTCATCGTATATGCGAATTAGTAAATTTAAATTATATTCGAATAATAGTTAACAGTAATAGAGTGAAATATAATTATTTTTTTAAAAAACAATTCATTAGAAAAATTTTAAAAATAGTTTACAGTACATTAAATGAACTTCAAAAATTAAATTGGAGTCAAATCGGACAATGCTATAATGATTAATTGTTCTATTTTCTTAACCCTGGTTATGTTCAAAACTTAAAAAGGATCATTTGTGTCATCTTGTATAACCTAAATATTAATTTTAAAATAAATTTGAATAATAGATAACCATAATTGAGTGAGATATAATTATTTTTTTTAACACAATACATAAAACTGTTTTTAAAAATCATTTAGGGTTCATCAAATTATATCTAAAAATTGAATTAAAATTAAATCGGAACAATCGCCAACGCTATTAGTTATTATATTTTCTTAATTCTGGTTGTGTTCAAACCGTAAAAAACATCATTTGGCTATCTCGTATATGCGAAATAGTAAATTTAAATTATATTCGAATAATAGATAACAGTAATAGAGTGAGATATAATAATTTTTTTAAAAAACAAATCATTAGAAAAATTTTAAAAATAGTTTACAGTACAATAAATGAACTTCAAAAATTAAATTGGAGTCAAATCGGACAATGCTATAATGATTAATTGTTCTATTTTCTTAACCCTGGTTATGTTCAAAACTTAAAAAGGATCATTTGTGTCATCTTGTATAACCTAAATATTAATTTTAAAATGAATTTGAATAATAGATAACCATAATTGAGTGAGATATGATTATTTTTTTTAAACACAATACATAAAACTATTTTTAAAAATCATTTAGGGTTCATCAAATTATATCTAAAAATTGAATTAAAATTAAATCGGAAAAATCGCCAACGCTATTAGTTATTATATTTTCTTCATTCTGGTTGTGTTCAAACCGTAAAAAAAATCATTTGGCTATCTCGTATATGCGAAATAGTAAATTTAAATTATATTCGAATAATAGATAACAGTAATAGTGTTAAATATGATTATTTTTTTTAAAAACAATACATCAGAAAAATTTTAAAATAATTTACAGGACATCAAATGAACTTCAAAAATTAAATTAGAATAAAATCGGACAATGCTATAATGATTAATCGTTCTGTTTTCTTAACCCTGGTTATGTCCAAAACTTAAAAAGGATCATTTGGGTCATCCTGTATAACCTAAATATGAATTTTAAAATAAATTTGAATAATCGGTAACCGTAATTGTGTGAGATATGATTATTTTTTTTAAACACAATACATTAAAATATTTTTAAAAATCATTAAGGGTAAATAAAATTATATCTAAAAATTAAATTAAAATTAAATCGGAACAATCGTTAACGCTATTAGTTATTATATTTTCTTAATTCTGGTTGTGTTCAAACCGTAAAAAACATTATTTGGCTATCTTATAAATGCGAAATAGTAAATTTAAATTATATTCGAATAATAGATAACAGTAATAGAGTGAGATATAATATTTTTTTTAAAAACAATACATCAGAAAAATTTTAAAAATAATTTACAGGACATCAAATGAACTTCAAAAATTAAATTGGAATTAAATTAGACAGTGTTATAATGATTAATTGTTCTATTTTCTTAACCCTAGTTATGTCCAAAACTTAAAAAGGATCATTTGGGTCATCTTGTATAACCTAAATATGAATTTTAAAATAAATTTGAATAATCGGTATCCGTAATTGAGTGAGATATGATAATTTTTTTTAAACACAATACATAAAACTATTTTTAAAAATCATTTAGGGTTCATCAAATTATATCTAAAAATTGAATTAAAATTAAATCGGAACAATCGCCAACGCTATTAGTTATTATATTTTCTTAATTCTGGTTGTGTTCAAACCGTAAAAAACATCATTTGGCTATCTCGTATATGCGAAATAGTAAATTTAAATTATATTCGAATAATAGATAACAGTAGTAAAGTGAGATATAATTATTTTTTTAAAAAACAATTCATTAGAAAAATTTTAAAAATAGTTTACATTACATTAAATGAACTTCAAAAATTAAATTGGAGTCAAATCGGACAATGCTATAATGATTACTTGTTCTATTTTCTTAACCCTGGTTATGTCCAAAACTTAAAAAGGATCATTTGGGTCATCTTGTATAACCTAAATATGAATTTTAAAATAAATTTGAATAATAGGTAACCGTAATTGAGTGAGATATGATAATTTTTTTTAAACACAATACATTAAAATATTTTTAAAAATCATTTAGGGTTAATCAAATTATATCTAAAAATTAAATTAAAATTAAATCGGAACAATCGTTAACGCTATTAGTTATTATATTTTCTTAATTCTGGTTGTGTTCAAACCGTAAAAAACATCATTTGGCTATCTTGTATTTGCGAAATAGTAAATTTAAATTATATTCGAATAATAGATAACAGTAGTAAAGTGAGATATAATTATTTTTTTTTAAAAACAATTCATAAGAAAAATTTTTAAAATAATGTACAGTACATTAAATGAACTTCAAAAATTAAATTGGAGTCAAATCGGACAATGCTATAATGATTAATTGTTCTATTTTCTTAACCCTGGTTATGTCCAAAACTTAAAAAGGACCATTTGGGTCATCTTATATAACCTAAATATTCATTCTAAAATAAATTTGAATAATAGATAACCGTAATTGAGTGAATATGATTATTTTTTTTTAAACAAAATATATAAAACTATTTTTAAAAATCATTTAGGGTTCATCAAATTATATCTAAAATTTGAATTAAAATTAAATCGGAACAATCCTATAATTTTTTAAACACAATACATAAAACTATTTTTAAAAATCGTTTAGGGTTCACTAATTATATCTAAAAATTGAATTAAAATTAAATCGGAACAATCGCCAACGCTATTAGTTATTATATTTTCTTAATTCTGGTTGTGTTCAAACCGTAAAAAACATCATTTGGCTATCTCTTATATGCGAAATAGTAAATTTAAATTATATTCGAATAATAGATAACAGTAATAGAGTGAGATATAATTATTTTTTTAAAAAACAATTCATAAGAAAAATTTTAAAATTAATTTTCAGTACATTAAATGAACTTCAAAAATTAAATTGGAGTCAAATCGGATAATGCTATAATGATTAATTCTTCTATTTTCTTAACCCTGGATATGTCCAAAACTTAAAAAGGATCATTTGGATCATCTTGTATAACCTAAATATGAATTTTAAAATAAATTTGAATAATAGGTAACCGTAATTGAGTGAGATATGATAATTTTTTTTAATCACAATACATTAAAATATTTTTAAAAATCATTTGGGGTTAATCAAATTATATCTAAAAATTAAATTAAAATTAAATCGGAACAATCGTTAACGCTATTAGTTATAATATTTTCTTAATTCTGGTTGTGTTCAAACCGTAAAAAACATCATTTGGCTATCTCGTATATGCGAAATAGTAAATTTAAATTATATTCGAATAATAGATAACAGTAATAGTGTGAAATATGATTTTTTTTTTTTTAAACAATACATCAGAAAAATTTTAAAAATAATTTACAGGACATCAAATGAACTTCAAAAATAAAATTGGAATGAAATTGGACAATGCTATAATGATTAATTCTTCTATTTTCTTAACCCTAGTTATGTCCAAAACTTAAAAAGGATCATTTGGGTCATCTTGTATAACCTAGATATAAATTTTAAAATAAATTTTAATAATAGGTAACCGTAATTGAGTGAGATATGATAATTTTTTTTAAACACAATACATTAAAATATTTTTAAAAATCATTTAGGGTTAATCAAATTATATCTAAAAATTAAATTAAAATTAAATCGGAACAATCGTTAACGCTATTAGTTATAATATTTTCTTAATTCTGGTTGTGTTCAAATCGTAAAAAACATCATTTGGCTATCTTGTATATGTGAAATAGTAAATTTAATTTATATTCGAATAATAGAGAACAGTAATAGATTGAGATATAATTATTTTTTTAAAAAACAATTCATAAGAAAAATTTTAAAAATAGTTTACAGTACATTAAATGAACTTTAAAAATTAAATTGGAGTCAAATCGGACAATGCTATAATGATTAATTGTTCTATTTTCTTAACCCTGGTTATGTCCAAAACTTGAAAAGGATCATTTGGGTCATCTTGTATAACCTAAATATGAATTTTAAAATAAATTTGAATATTCGGTAACCGTAATTGAGTGAAATATGATATTTTTTTTTAAACACAATACATAAAACTATTTTTAAAAATCATTTAGGGTTCATCAAATTATATCTAAAATTTGAATTAAAATTAAATCGGAACAATCGCCAACGCTATTAGTTATTATATTTTCTTAATTCTGGTTGTGTTCAAACCGTAAAAAACATCATTTGGCTATCTCGTATATGCGAATTAGTAAATTTAAATTATATTCGAATAATAGTTAACAGTAATAGAGTGAGATATAATTATTTTTTTAAAAAACAATTCATAAGAAAAATTTTAAAATTAATTTACAGTACATTAAATGAACTTCAAAAATTAAATTGGAGTCAAATCGGATAATGCTATAATGATTAATTCTTCTATTTTCTTAACCCTGGATATGTCCAAAACTTAAAAAGGATCATTTGGATCATCTTGTATAACCTAAATATGAATTTTAAAATAAATTTGAATAATCGGTAACCGTAATTGAGTGAGATATGATTATTTTTTTTAACACAATACATAAAACTGTTTTTAAAAATCATTTAGGGTTCATCAAATTATATCTAAAAATTAAATTAAAATTAAATCGGAACAATCGCCAACGCTATTAGTTATTATATTTTCTTAATTCTGGTTGTGTTCAAACCGTAAAAAACATCATTTGGCTATCTCGTATATGCGAAATAGTAAATTTAAATTATATTCGAATTATAGATAACAGTAATAGAGTGAGATATAATTATTTTTTTTAAAAACAATTCATTAGAAAAATTTTGAAAATAGTTTACAGTACATTAAATGAACTTCAAAAATTAAATTGGAGTCAAATCGGACAATGCTATAATGATTAATTGTTCTATTTTCTTAACCCTGGTTATGTTCAAAACTTAAAAAGGATCATTTGTGTCATCTTGTATAACCTAAATATTAATTTTAAAATAAATTTGAAGAACTATAAAATAAAACCATTTTTAAAAATCATTTAGGGTTCATCAAATTATATCTAAAAATTGAATTAAAATTAAATCGGAAAAATCGCCAACGCTATTAGTTATTATATTTTCTTAATTCTGGTTGTGTTCAAACCGTAAAAAACATCATTTGGCTATCTCGTATATGCGAAATAGTAAATTTAAATTATATTCGAATAATAGATAACAGTAATAGTGTGAAATATGATTATTTTTTTTAAAAACAATACATCAGAAAAATTTTAAAATAATTTACAGGACATCAAATGAACTTCAAAAATTAAATTAGAATGAAATCGGACAATGCTATAATGATTAATCGTTCTGTTTTCTTAACCCTGGTTATGTCCAAAACTTAAAAAGGATCATTTGGGTCATCTTGTATAACCTAAATATTCATTTTAAAATAAATTTGAATAATAGATAACCGTAATTGAGTGAGATATGATTTTTTTTTTAAACACAATACATAAAACTGTTTTTAAAAATCATTTAGGGTTCATCAAATTATATCTAAAAATTGAATTAAAATTAAATCGGAACAATCGCCAACGCTATTAGTTATTATATTTTCTTAATTCTGGTTGTGTTCAAACCGTAAAAATTATCATTTGGCTATCTCGTATATGCGAATTAGTAAATTTAAATTATATTCGAATAATAGTTAGCAGTAATAGAGTGAGATATAATTAATTTTTTTAAAAACAATTCATTAGAAAAATTTTAAAAATAGTTTACAGTACATTAAATGAACTTCAAAAATTAAATTGGAGTCAAATCGGACAATGCTATAATGATTAATTGTTCTATTTTCTTAATCCTGGTTATGTTCAAAACTTAAAAAGGATCATTTGTGTCATCTTGTATAACCTAAATATTAATTTTAAAATAAATTTGAATAATAGATAACCATAATTGAGTGAGATATGATTATTTTTTTTAAACACAATACATAAAACTATTTTTAAAAATCATTTAGGGTTCATCAAATTATATCTAAAAATTGAATTAAAATTAAATCGGAACAATCGCCAACGCTATTAGTTATTATATTTTCTTAATTCTGGTTGTGTTTAAACCGTAAAAAACATCATTTGGCTATCTCGTATATGCGAAATAGTAAATTTAAATTATATTTAAATAATAGATAACAGTAATAGTGTGAAATATGATTATTTTTTTTAAAAACAATACATCAGAAAAATTTTAAAAATAATTTACAGGACATCAAATAAACTTCAAAAATTAACTTAGAATGAAATCGGACAATGCTATAATGATTAATTGTTCTGTTTTCTTAACCCTGGTTATGTCCAAAACTTAAAAAGGATCATTTGGGTCATCCTGTATAACCTAAATATGAATTTTAAAATAAATTTGAATAATCGGTAACCGTAATTGAGTAAGATATGATAATTTTTTTTAAACACAATACATTAAAATATTTTTAAAAATCATTAAGGGTAAATAAAATTATATCTAAAAGTTAAATCGGAGCAATCGTTAACGCTATTAGTTATTATATTTTCTTAATTCTGGTTGTGTTCAAACCGTAAAAAACATTATTTGGCTATCTCGTATATGCGAAATAGTAAATTTAAATTATATTCGAATAATAGATAACAGTAATAGAGTGAGATATAATTATTTTTTTTAAAAACAATTCATTAGAAAAATTTTAAAAATAATTTACAGTACAATAAATAAACTTCAAAAATTAAATTGGAGTCAAATCGGACAATGCTATAATGATTAATTGTTCTATTTTCTTAACCCTGGTTATGTTCAAAGCTTAAAAAGGATCATTTGGGTCATAATTCATAACCTAAATATGAATTTTAAAATAAATTTGAATAATAGGTAACCGTAATTGAGTGAGATATGATAATTTTTTAAACACAATACATAAAACTATTTTTAAAAATCGTTTAGGGTTCACTAATTATATCTAAAAATTGAATTAAAATTAAATCGGAACAATCGCCAACGCTATTAGTTATTATATTTTCTTAATTCTGGTTGTGTTCAAACCGTAAAAAACATCATTTGGCTATCTCGTATATGCGAAATAGTAAATTTAAATTATATTCGAATAATAGATAACAGTAATAGAGTGAGATATAATTATTTTTTTAAAAAACAATTCATAAGAAAAAATTTAAAATTAATTTACAGTACATTAAATGAACTTCAAAAATTAAATTGGAGTCAAATCGGATAATGCTATAATGATTAATTCTTCTATTTTCTTAACCCTGGATATGTCTAAAACTTAAAAAGGATCATTTGGATCATCTTGTATAACCTAAATATGAATTTTAAAATAAATTTGAATAATAGGTAACCGTAATTGAGTGAGATATGATAATTTTTTTAATCACCATACATTAAAATATTTTTAAAATTCATTTAGGGTTAATCAAATTATATCTAAAAATTAAATTAAAATTAAATCGGAACAATCGTTAACGCTATTAGATATAATATTTTCTTAATTCTGGTTGTGTTCAAACCGTAAAAAACATCATTTGGCTATCTCGTATATGCGAAATAGTAAATTTAAATTATATTCGAATAATAGAGAACAGTAATAGAGTGAGATATAAATATTTTTTTAAAAAACAATTCATAAGAAAAATTTTAAAAATAATTTACAGTACATTAAATGAACTTTAAAAATTAAATTGGAGTCAAATCGGATAATGCTATAATGATTAATTCTTCTATTTTCTTAACCCTGGTTATGTCCAAAATTTAAAAAGGATCATTTGGGTCATGTTGTATAACCTAAATATGAATTTTAAAATAAATTTGAATATTCGGTAACCGTAATTGAGTGAGATATGATAATTTTTTTTAAACACAATACATAAAACTATTTTTAAAAATCATTTAGGGTTCATCAAATTATATCAAAATTTAAATTAAAATTAAATCGGAATAATCGCCAACGCTATTAGTTATTATATTTTCTTAATTCTGGTTGTGGTCAAACCGTAAAAAACATAATTTAGCTATCTCGTATATGCGAAATAGTAAATTTAAATTATATTCGAATAATGGGTAACAGTAATAGTGTGAAATATGATTATTCTTTTTAAAAACAATTCATCAGAAAAATTTTAAAAATAATTTACAGCACATCAAATGAACTTCAAAAATTAAATTGGAGTCAAATCGGACAATGCTATAATGATTAATTGTTCTATTTTCTTAACCCTGGTTATGTTCAAAACTTAAAAAGGATCATTTGTGTCATCTTGTATAACCTAAATATTAATTTTAAAATAAATTTGAATAATAGATAACCATAATTGAGTGAGATATGATTATTTTTTTTAAACACAATACATAAAACTATTTTTAAAAATCATTTAGGGTTCATCAAATTATATCTAAAAATTGAATTAAAATTAAATCGGAACAATCGCCAACGCTATTAGTTATTATATTTTCTTAATTCTGGTTGTGTTCAAACCGTAAAAAACATCATTTGGCTGTCTCGTATATGCGAAATAGTAAATTTAAATTATATTTAAATAATAGATAACAGTAATAGTGTGAAATATGATTATTTTTTTTAAAAACAATACATCAGAAAAATTTTAAAAATAATTTACAGGACATCAAATAAACTTCAAAAATTAAATTAGAATGAAATCGGATAATGCTATAATGATTAATTGTTCTGTTTTCTTAACCCTGGTTATGTCCAAAACTTAAAAAGGATCATTTGGGTCATCTTGTATAACCTAAATATGAATTTTAAAATAAATTTGAATAATCGGTAACCATAATTGAGTGAGATATGATTATTTTTTTTAAACACAATACATAAAACTATTTTTAAAAATCATTTAGGGTTCATCAAATTATATCAAAATTTAAATTAAAATTAAATCGGAATAATCGCCAACGCTATTAGTTATTATATTTTTTTAATTCTGGTTGTGTTCAAACCGTAAAAAAACATCATTTGGCTATCTCGTATATGCGAAATAGTAAATTTAAATTATATTCGTATAATAGATAACAGTAATACAGTGACATATAATTATTTTTTTTTAAAACAATTCATAAGAAAAATTTTAAAATAATTTACAGTACATTAAAAGAACTTCAAAAATTTATATGGAGTCAAATCGGACAATGCTATAATGATTAATTGTTCTATTTTCTTAACCCTGGTTATGTTCAAAACTTAAAAAGGATCATTTGGGTCATCTTGTATAACCTAAATATTCATTTTAAAATAAATTTGAATAATAGATAACCGTAATTGAGTGAGATATGATTATTTTTTTTAAACACAATACATAAAACTATTTTTAAAAATCATTTGGGGTTCGTCAAATTATATCTAAAAATTGAATTAAAATTAAATTGGAACAATCGCCAACGCTATTAGTTATTATATTTTCTTAATTCTGGTTGTGTTCAAACCGTAAAAAACATCATTTGGCTATCTCGTATATGCGAAATAGTAAATTTAAATTATATTCGAATATTAGATAACAGTAATAGTGCGAAATATGATTATTTTTTTTAAAAACAATTCATAAGAAAAATTTTAAAAATAATTTTCAGGACATTAAATGAACTTCAAAAATTAAATTGGAATGAAATTGGACAATGCTATAATGATTAATTGTTCTATTTTCTTAACCCTAGTTATGTCCAAAACTTAAAAAGGATCATTTGGGTCATCTTGTATAACCTAAATAGGAATGTTAAAATAAATTGAATGTTAAAGTAATTGAGTGAGATATGATAATTTTTTTTAAACACAATATGTTAAACTATTTTTAAAAATCATTTAGGGTTCATTAAATTATATCTTAAAATTGAATTAAAATTAAATCGGAACAATCGCCAACGCTATTAGTTATTATATTTTCTTAATTCTGGTTGTGTTCAAACCGTAAAAAACATCATTTGGCTATCTCATATATGCGAATTAGTAAATTTAAATTATATTCGAATAATAGTTAACCGTAATAGAGTCAGATATAATTATTTTTTTAAAAAACAATTCATTAGAAAAATTTTAAAAATAGTTTACAGTACATTAAATGAACTTCAAAAATTAAATTGGAGTCAAATCGGACAATGCTATAATGATTAATTGTTCTATTTTCTTAACCCTGGTTATGTTCAAAACTTAAAAAGGATCATTTGTGTCATCTTGTATAACCTAAATATTAATTTTAAAATAAATTTGAATAATAGATTAGCATAATTGAGTGAGATATAATTATTTTTTTCAACACAATACATAAAACTGTTTTTAAAAATCATTTAGGGTTCATCAAATTATATCTAAAAATTGAATTAAAATTAAATCGGAACAATCGCCAACGCTATTAGTTATATTTTCTTAATTCTGGTTGTGTTCAAACCGTAAAAAACATCATTTGGCTATCTCGTATATGCGAAATAGTAAATTTAACCTATATTCGAATAATAGATAACAGTAATAGAGTGAGATATAATAATTTTTTTAAAAACAATACATCAGAAAAATTTTAAAAATAATTTACAGGACATCAAATGAACTTCAAAAATTAAATTGGAATGAAATTAGACAATGCTATAATGATTAATTGTTCTATTTTCTTAACCCTAGTTATGTCCAAAACTTAAAAAGGATCATTTGGGTCATCTTGTATAACCTAAATATGAATTTTAAAATAAATTTGAATAATCGGTATCCGTAATTGAGTGAGATATGACAATTTTTTTTAAACACAATACATAAAACTATTTTTAAAAATCATTTAGGGTTCATCAAATTATATCTAAAAATTGAATTAAAATTAAATCGAAACAATCGCCAACGCTATTAGTTATTATATTTTCTTAATTCTGGTTGTGTTCAAACCGTAAAAAACATCATTTGGCTATCTCGTATATGCAAAATAGTAAATTTAAATTATATTCGAATAATAGATAACAGTAGTAAAGTGAGATATAATTATTTTTTTAAAAAACAATTCATAAGAAAAATTTTAAAAATAATTTACAGGACATCAAATAAACTTCAAAAATTAAATTGGAATGAAATCGGACAATGCTATAATGATTAATTGTACTATTTCCTTAACCCTGGTTTTGTCCAAAACATAAAAAGGATCATTTGGGTCATCCTGTATAAACTAAGTATGAATTTTAAAATAAATTTTAATAATCGGTAACCGTAATTGTGTGAGATATGATAATTTTTTTTAATCACAATACCATAAAATATTTTTAAAAATCATTAAGGGTTAATAAAATTATATCTAAAAATTAAATTAAAATTAGGTCGGAACAATCGTTAACGCTATTAGTTATTATATTTTCTTAATTCTGGTTTTGTTCAAACCGTAAAAAACATTATTTGGCCATCTTGTATATGCGAAATAGTAAATTTAAATTATATTCGAATAATAGATAACAGTAATAGAGTGAGATATAATTATTTTTTTAAAAAACAATTCATTAGAAAAATTTTAAAAATAATTTACAGTACATTAAATGAACTTTAAAAATTAAATTGGAGTCAAATCGGACAATGCTATAATGATTAATTGTTCTATTTTCTTAACCCTGGTTATGTTCAAAACTTAAAAAGAATCATTTGGGTCATCTTGTATAACCTAAATATTCATTTTAAAATAAATTTGAATAATAGATAACCGCAATTGAGTGAGATATGATTTTTTTTTTAACACAATACATAAAACTACTTTTAAAAATCATTTAGGGTTCAATAAATTATATCTAAAAATTGAATTAAAATTAAATCGGAACAATCGCCAACGCTATTAGTTATTATATTTTCTTAATTCTGGTTGTGTTCAAACCGTAAAAAACATCATTTGGCTATCTCGTATATGCGAAATAGTAAATTTAAATTATATTCGAATAATAGATAACAGTAATAGAGTGAGATATAATTATTTTTTTAAAAAACAATTCATAAGAAAAATTTTAAAATTTATTTACAGTACATTAAATGAACTTCAAAAATTAAATTGGAGTCAAATCGGATAATGCTATAATGATTAATTCATCTATTTTCTTAACCCTGGTTATGTCCAAAACTTAAAAAGGATCATTTGGGTCATCTTGTATAACCTAAATATGAATTTTAAAATAAATTTGAATAATAGGTAACCGTAATTGAGTGAGATATGATAATTTTTTTTAATCAGAATACATTAAAAAATATTTTTGAAAATCATTTAGGGTTAATCAAATTATATCTAAAAATTAAATTAAAATTAAATCGGAACAATCGTTAACGCTATTAGTTATAATATTTTCTTAATTCTGGTTGTGTTCAAACCCTAAAAAACATCATTTGGCTATCTCGTATATGCGAAATAGTAAATTTAAATTATAGTCGAATAATAGATAACAGTAATAGTGTGAAATATGATTTTTTTTTTTAAACAATACATCAGAAAAATTTTAAAAATAATTTACTGGACGTCAAATGAACTTCAAAAATAAAATTGGAATGAAATTGGACAATGTTATAATGATTAATTCTTCTATTTTCTTAACCCTAGTTATGTCCAAAACTTAAAAAGGATCATTTAGGTCATCTTGTATAACCTAAATATAAATTTTAAAATAAATTTGAATAATAGGTAACCGTAATTGAGTGAGATATGATAATTTTTTTTAAACACAATACATTAAAATATTTTTAAAAATCATTTAGGGTTAATCAAATTATATCTAAAAATTAAATTAAAATTAAATCGGAACAATCGTTAACGCTATTAGTTATAATATTTTCTTAATTCTGGTTGTGGTCAAACCGTAAAAAACATAATTTGGCTATCTCGTATATGCGAAATAGTAAATTTAAATTATATTCGAATAATGGGTAACAGTAATAGTGTGAAATATTATTATTTTTTTTAAAAACAATTCATCAGAAAAATTTTAAAAATAATTTACAGCACATCAAATGAACTTTAAAAATTAAATTGGAGTCAAATCGGATAATGCTATAATGATTAATTCTTCTATTTTCTTAACCCTGGTTATGTCCAAAACTTAAAAAGGATCATTTGGGTCATGTTGTATAAGCTAAATATGAATTTTAAAATAAATTTGAATATTCGGTAACCGTAATTGAGTGAGATATGATAATTTTTTTTAATCAGAATACATTAAAAAATATTTTTAAAAATCATTTAGGGTTAATCAAATTATATCTAAAAATTAAATGAAAATTAAATCGGAACAATCGTTAACGCTATTAGTTATAATATTTTCTTAATTCTGGTTGTGTTCAAACCGTAAAAAACATCATTTGGCTATCTCGTATATGCGAAATAGTAAATTTAAATTATATTCGAATAATAGATAACAGTAATAGTGTGAAATATGATTTTTTTTTTTTTTAAAACAATACATCAGAAAAATTTTAAAAATAATTTACTGGACGTCAAATGAACTTCAAAAATAAAATAGGAATGAAATTGGACAATGCTATAATGATTAATTCTTCTATTTTCTTAACCCTAGTTATGTCCAAAACTTAAAAAGGATCATTTGGGTCATCTTGTATAACCTAAATATAAATTTTAAAATAAATTTGAATAATAAGTAACCGTAATTGAGTGAGATATGATAATTTTTTTTAAACACAATACATTAAAATATTTTTAAAAATCATTTAGGGTTAATCAAATTATATCTAAAAATTAAATTAAAATTAAATCGGAACAATCGTTAACGCTATTAGTTATAATATTTTCTTAATTCTGGTTGTGGTCAAACCGTAAAAAACATAATTTGGCTATCTCGTATATGCGAAATAGTAAATTTAAATTATATTCGAATAATGGGTAACAGTAATAGTGTGAAATATAATTATTCTTTTTAAAAACAATTCATCAGAAAAATTTAAAAAATAATTTACAGCACATCAAATGAACTTTAAAAATTAAATTGGAGTCAAATCGGATAATGCTATAATGATTAATTCTTCTATTTTCTTAACCCTGGTTATGTCCAAAACTTAAAAAGGATCATTTGGGTCATGTTGTATAAGCTAAATATGAATTTTAAAATAAATTTGAATATTCGGTAACCGTAATTGAGTGAGATATGATAATTTTTTTTAATCAGAATACATTAAAAAATATTTTTAAAAATCATTTAGGGTTAATCAAATTATATCTAAAAATTAAATTAAAATTAAATCGGAACAATCGTTAACGCTATTAGTTATAATATTTTCTTAATTCTGGTTGTGTTCAAACCGTAAAAAACATCATTTGGCTATCTCGTATATGCGAAATAGTAAATTTAAATTATATTCGAATAATAGATAACAGTAATAGTGTGAAATATGATTTTTTTTTTTTTTAAAACAATACATCAGAAAAATTTTAAAAATAATTTACTGGACGTCAAATGAACTTCAAAAATAAAATAGGAATGAAATTGGACAATGTTATAATGATTAATTCTTCTATTTTCTTAACCCTAGTTATGTCCAAAACTTAAAAAGGATCATTTAGGTCATCTTGTATAACCTAAATATAAATTTTAAAATAAATTTGAATAATAGGTAACCGTAATTGACTGAGATATGATAATTTTTTTTAAACACAATACATTAAAATATTTTTAAAAATCATTTAGGGTTAATCAAATTATATCTAAAAATTAAATTAAAATTAAATCGGAACAATCGTTAACGCTATTAGTTATAATATTTTCTTAATTCTGGTTGTGGTCAAACCGTAAAAAACATAATTTGGCTATCTCGTATATGCGAAATAGTAAATTTAAATTATATTCGAATAATGGGTAACAGTAATAGTGTGAAATATAATTATTTTTTTTAAAAACAATTCATCAGAAAAATTTTAAAAATAATTTACAGCACATCAAATGAACTTTAAAAATTAAATTGGAGTCAAATCGGATAATGCTATAATGATTAATTCTTCTATTTTCTTAACCCTGGTTATGTCCAAAACTTAAAAAGGATCATTTGGGTCATGTTGTATAAGCTAAATATGAATTTTAAAATAAATTTGAATATTCGGTAACCGTAATTGAGTGAGATATGATAATTTTTTTTAATCAGAATACATTAAAAAATATTTTTAAAAATCATTTAGGGTTAATCAAATTATATCTAAAAATTAAATGAAAATTAAATCGGAACAATCGTTAACGCTATTAGTTATAATATTTTCTTAATTCTGGTTGTGTTCAAACCGTAAAAAACATCATTTGGCTATCTCGTAATAGTGTGAAATATGATTTTTTTTTTTTTTAAAACAATACATCAGAAAAATTTTAAAAATAATTTACTGGACGTCAAATGAACTTCAAAAATAAAATAGGAATGAAATTGGACAATGCTATAATGATTAATTCTTCTATTTTCTTAACCCTAGTTATGTCCAAAACTTAAAAAGGATCATTTGGGTCATCTTGTATAACCTAAATATAAATTTTAAAATAAATTTGAATAATAGGTAACCGTAATTGAGTGAGATATGATAATTTTTTTTAAACACAATACATTAAAATATTTTTAAAAATCATTTAGGGTTAATCAAATTATATCTAAAAATTAAATTAAAATTAAATCGGAACAATCGTTAACGCTATTAGTTATAATATTTTCTTAATTCTGGTTGTGGTCAAACCGTAAAAAACATAATTTGGCTATCTCGTATATGCGAAATAGTAAATTTAAATTATATTCGAATAATGGGTAACAGTAATAGTGTGAAATATAATTATTCTTTTTAAAAACAATTCATCAGAAAAATTTAAAAAATAATTTACAGCACATCAAATGAACTTTAAAAATTAAATTGGAGTCAAATCGGATAATGCTATAATGATTAATTCTTCTATTTTCTTAACCCTGGTTATGTCCAAAACTTAAAAAGGATCATTTGGGTCATGTTGTATAAGCTAAATATGAATTTTAAAATAAATTTGAATATTCGGTAACCGTAATTGAGTGAGATATGATAATTTTTTTTAATCAGAATACATTAAAAAATATTTTTAAAAATCATTTAGGGTTAATCAAATTATATCTAAAAATTAAATTAAAATTAAATCGGAACAATCGTTAACGCTATTAGTTATAATATTTTCTTAATTCTGGTTGTGTTCAAACCGTAAAAAACATCATTTGGCTATCTCGTATATGCGAAATAGTAAATTTAAATTATATTCGAATAATAGATAACAGTAATAGTGTGAAATATGATTTTTTTTTTTTTTAAAACAATACATCAGAAAAATTTTAAAAATAATTTACTGGACGTCAAATGAACTTCAAAAATAAAATAGGAATGAAATTGGACAATGCTATAATGATTAATTCTTCTATTTTCTTAACCCTAGTTATGTCCAAAACTTAAAAAGGATCATTTGGGTCATCTTGTATAACCTAAATATAAATTTTAAAATAAATTTGAATTTTAGGTAACCGTAATTGAGTGAGATATGATAATTTTTTTTAAACACAATACATTAAAATATTTTTAAAAATCATTTAGGGTAAATCAAATTATATCTAAAAATTAAATTAAAATTAAATCGGAACAATCGTTAACGCTATTAGTTATAATATTTTCTTAATTGTGGTTGTGGTCAAACCGTAAAAACATAATTTGGCTATCTCGTATATGCGAAATAGTAAATTTAAATTATATTCGAATAATGGGTAACAGTAATAGTGTGAAATATAATTATTCTTTTTAAAAACAATTCATCAGAAAAATTTTAAAAATAATTTACAGCACATCAAATGAACTTTAAAAATTAAATTGGAGTCAAATCGGATAATGCTATAATGATTAATTCTTCTATTTTCTTAACCCTGGTTATATCCAAAACTTAAAAAGGATCATTTGGGTCATGTTGTATAAGCTAAATATGAATTTTAAAATAAATTTGAATATTCGGTAACCGTAATTGAGTGAGATATGATAATTTTTTTTAAACACAATACATAAAACTATTTTTAAAAATCATTTAGGGTTCATCAAATTATATCAAAATTTAAATTAAAATTAAATCGGAACAATCGCCAACGCTATTAGTTATTATATTTTCTTAATTCTGGTTGTGATCAAACCGTAAAAAACATAATTTGGCTATCTCGTATATGCGAAATAGTAAATTTAAATTATATTCGAATAATGGGTAACAGTAATAGTGTGAAATATGATTATTCTTTTTAAAAACAATTCATCAGAAAAATTTAAAAAATAATTTACAGCACATCAAATGAACTTCAAAAATTAAATTGGAGTCAAATCGGACAATGTTATAATGATTAATTGTTCTATTTTCTTAACCCTGGTTATGTCCAAAACTTAAAAAGGATCATTTGGGTCATCTTGTATAACCTAAATATTCATTTTAAAATAAATTTGAATAATAGATAACCGTAATTGAGTGAGATATGATTATTTTTTTTAAACACAATACATAAAACTGTTTTTAAAAATCATTTAGGGTTCATCAAATTATATCTAAAAATTGAATTAAAATTAAATCGGAACAATCGCCAACGCTATTAGTTATTATATTTTCTTAATTCTGGTTGTGTTCAAACCGTAAAAAACATCATTTGGCTATCTCGTATATGCGAATTAGTAAATTTAAATTATATTCGAATAAAAGTTAACAGTAATAGAGTGAGATATAATTAATTTTTTTAAAAACAATTCATTAGAAAAATTTTAAAAATAGTTTACAGTACATTAAATGAACTTCAAAAATTAAATTGAAGTCAAATCGGACAATGCTATAAAGATTAATTGTTCTATTTTCTTAACCCTGGTTATGTTCAAAACGTAAAAAGGATCATTTGTGTCATCTTGTATAACCTAAATATTAATTTTAAAATAAATTTGAATAATAGATAACCATAATTGAGTGAGATATGATTATTTTTTTTAAACGCAATACATTAAAATATTTTTAAAAATCATTTAGGGTAAATCAAATTATATCTAAAAATTAAATTAAAATTAAATCGGAACAATCGTTAACGCTATTAGTTATAATATTTTCTTAATTCTGGTTGTGGTCAAACCGTAAAAACATAAGTTGGCTATCTCGTATATGCGAAATAGTAAATTTAAATTATATTCGAATAATGGGTAACAGTAATAGTGTGAAATATAATTATTCTTTTTAAAAACAATTCATCAGAAAAATTTTAAAAATAATTTACAGCACATCAAATGAACTTTAAAAATTAAATTGGAGTCAAATCGGATAATGCTATAATGATTAATTCTTCTATTTTCTTAACCCTGGTTATATCCAAAACTTAAAAAGGATCATTTGGGTCATGTTGTATAAGCTAAATATGAATTTTAAAATAAATTTGAATATTCGGTAACCGTAATTGAGTGAGATATGATAATTTTTTTTAAACACAATACATAAAACTATTTTTAAAAATCATTTAGGGTTCATCAAATTATATCAAAATTTAAATTAAAATTAAATCGGAACAATCGCCAACGCTATTAGTTATTATATTTTCTTAATTCTGGTTGTGATCAAACCGTAAAAAACATAATTTGGCTATCTCGTATATGCGAAATAGTAAATTTAAATTATATTCGAATAATGGGTAACAGTAATAGTGTGAAATATGATTATTCTTTTTAAAAACAATTCATCAGAAAAATTTTAAAAATAATTTACAGCACATCAAATGAACTTCAAAAATTAAATTGGAGTCAAATCGGACAATGTTATAATGATTAATTGTTCTATTTTCTTAACCCTGGTTATGTCCAAAACTTAAAAAGGATCATTTGGGTCATCTTGTATAACCTAAATATTCATTTTAAAATAAATTTAAATAATAGATAACCGTAATTGAGTGAGATATGATTATTTTTTTTAAACACAATACATAAAACTGTTTTTAAAAATCATTTAGGGTTCATCAAATTATATCTAAAAATTGAATTAAAATTAAATCGGAACAATCGCCAACGCTATTAGTTATTATATTTTCTTAATTCTGGTTGTGTTCAAACCGTAAAAAACATCATTTGGCTATCTCGTATATGCGAATTAGTAAATTTAAATTATATTCGAATAAAAGTTAACAGTAATAGAGTGAGATATAATTAATTTTTTTAAAAACAATTCATTAGAAAAATTTTAAAAATAGTTTACAGTACATTAAATGAACTTCAAAAATTACATTGAAGTCAAATCGGACAATGCTATAATGATTAATTGTTCTATTTTCTTAACCCTGGTTATGTTCAAAACGTAAAAAGGATCATTTGTGTCATCTTGTATAACCTAAATATTAATTTTAAAATAAATTTGAATAATAGATAACCATAATTGAGTGAGATATGATTATTTTTTTTAAACACAATACATAAAACTATTTTTAAAAATCATTTAGGGTTCATCAAATTATATCTAAAAATTGAATTAAAATTAAATCGGAACAATCGCCAACGCTATTAGTTATTATATTTTCCTAATTCTGGTTGTGTTCAAACCGTAAAAAACATCATTTGGCTATCTCGTATATGCGAAATAGTAAATTTAAATTATATTTAAATAATAGATAACAGTAATAGTGTGAAATATGATTATTTTTTTTAAAAACAATACATTAGAAAAATTTTAAAAATAATTTACAGGACATCAAATGAACTTCAAAAATTAAATTAGAATGAAATCGGACAATGCTATAATGATTAATTGTTCTGTTTTCTTAACCCTGGTTATGTCCAAAACTTAAAAAGGATCATTTGGGTCATCCTGTATAACCTAAATATGAATTTTAAAATAAATTTGAATAATCGGTAACCGTAATTGAGTGAGATATGATAATTTTTTTTAAACACAATACATTAAAATATTTTTAAAAATCATTAAGGGTAAATAAAATTATATCTAAAAATTAAATCGGAACAATCGTTAACGCTATTAGTTATTATATTTTCTTATTTCTGGTTGTGTTCAAACCGTAAAAAACATTATTTGGCTATCTTGTAAATGCGAAATAGTAAATTTAAATTATATTCGAATAATAGATAACAGTAATAGAGTGAGATATAATTATTTTTTTAAAAAACAATTCATTAGAAAAATTTTAAAAATAGCTTACATTACATTAAATGAACTTCAAAAATTAAATTGGAGTCAAATCGGACAATGCTATAATGATTAATTGTTCTATTTTCTTAACCCTGGTTATGTTCAAAACTTAAAAAGGATCATTTGTGTCATCTTGTATAACCTAAATATTAATTTTAAAATAAATTTGAATAATAGATAACCATAATTGAGTGAGATATAATTATTTTTTTAACACAATACATAAAACTATTTTTAAAAATCATTTAGGGTTCATCAAATTATATCTAAAAATTGAATTAAAATTAAATCGGAACAATCGCCAACGCTATTAATTATTATATTTTCTTAATTCTGGTTGTGTTCAAACCGTAAAAAACATCATTTGGCTATCACGTATATGCGAATTAGTAAATTTAAATTATATTCGAATAATAGATAACAGTAATAGTGTGAAATATGATTATTTTTTTTTAAAAACAATACATCAGAAAAATTTTAAAAATAATTTACAGGACATCAAATGAACTTCAAAAATTAAATTATAATGAAATCGGACAATGCTATAATGATTAATCGTTCTGTTTTCTTAACCCTGGTTATGTCCAAAACTTAAAAAGGATCATTTGGGTCATCCTGTATAACCTAAATATGAATTTTAAAATAAATTTAAATAATCGGTAACCGTAATTGAGTGAGATATGATAATTTTTTTTAAACACAATACATTAAAATATTTTTAAAAATCATTAAGGGTAAATAAAATTATATCTAAAAATTAAATTAAAATTAAATCGGAACAATCGTTAACGCTATTAGTTATTATATTTTCCTAATTCTGGTTGTGTTCAAACCGTAAAAAACATTATTTGGCTATCTTGTAAATGCGAAATAGTAAATTTAACTTATATTCGAATAATAGATAACAGTAATAGAGTGAGATATAATAATTTTTTTAAAAACAATACATCAGAAAAATTTTAAAAATAATTTACAGGACATCAAATGAACTCCAAAAATTAAATTGGAATGAAATTAGACAATGCTATAATGATTAATTGTTCTATTTTCTTAACCCTAGTTATGTCCAAAATTTAAAAAGGATCATTTGGGTCATCTTGTATAACCTAAATATGAATTTTAAAATAAATTTGAATAATAGATAACCGTAATTGAGTGAGATATGATTATTTTTTTAAACACAATACATAAAACTGTTTTTAAAAATCACTTAGGGTTCATCAAATTAAATCTAAAAATTGAATTAAAATTAAATCGGAACAATCGCCAACGCTATTAGTTATTATATTTTCTTAATTCTGGTTGTGTTCAAACCGTAAAAAACATCATTTGGCTATCTCGTATATGCGAAATAGTAAATTTAAATTATATTCGAATAATAGATAGAGTTTGGGTTTCATTTTCATTTGGGTCATCTTGTATAACCTAAATATGAATTTTAAAATAAATTTGAATAATAGATAACCGTAATTGAGTGAGATATGATAATTTTTTTTAATCACAATACATAAAACTATTTTTAAAAATCATTTAGGGTTCATCAAATTATATCTAAAATTTGAATTAAAATTAAATCGAAACAATCGCCAACGCTATTAGTTATTATATTTTTTTAATTCTGGTTGTGTTCAATCCGTAAAAAACATCATTTGGCTATCTTGGATATGCGAAATAGTAAATTTAAATTATATTCGAATAATAGATAACAGTAATAGTGTGAAATATGATTATTTTTTTTAAAAACAATACATCAGAAAAATTTTTAAAATAATTTACAGGACATCAAATAAACTTCAAAAATTAAATCGGAATGAAATCGGACAATGCTCTAATGATTAATTGTTCTATTTTCTTAACCCTGGTTTTGTCCAAAACATAAAAAGGATCATTTGGGTCATCCTGTATAAACTAAGTATGAATTTTAAAATAAATTTTAATAATCGGTAACCGTAATTGTGTGGGATATGATAAATTTTTTTAATCACAATACCATAAAATATTTTTAAAAATCATTAAGGGTTAATAAAATTATATCTAAAAATTAAATTAAAATTAGGTCGGAACAATCGTTAACGCTATTAGTTATTATATTTTCTTAATTCTGGTTTTGTTCAAACCGTAAAAAACATTATTTGGCTATCTTGTATATGCGAAATAGTAAATTTAAATTATATTCGAATAATAGATAACAGTAATAGAGTGAGATATAATTATTTTTTTAAAAAACAATTCATTAGAAAAATTTTAAAAATAATTTACAGTACATTAAATGAACTTCAAAAATTAAATTGGAGTCAAATCGGACAATGCTATAATGATTAATTGTTCTATTTTCTTAACCCTGGTTATGTTCAAAACTTAAAAAGGATCATTTGGGTCATCTTGTATAACCTAAATATTCATTTTAAAATAAATTTGAATAATAGATAACCGCAATTGAGTGAGATATGATTTTTTTTTTAACACAATACATAAAACTACTTTTAAAAATCATTTAGGGTTCAATAAATTATATCTAAAAATTGAATTAAAATTAAATCGGAACAATCGCCAACGCTATTAGTTATTATATTTTCTTAATTCTGGTTGTGTTCAAACCGTAAAAAACATCATTTGGCTATCTCGTATATGCGAAATAGTAAATTTAAATTATATTCGAATAATAGATAACAGTAATAGAGTGAGATATAATTATTTTTTTAAAAAACAATTTATAAGAAAAATTTTAAAATTTATTTACAGTACATTAAATGAACTTCAAAAATTAAATTGGAGTCAAATCGGATAATGCTATAATGATTAATTCATCTATTTTCTTAACCCTGGTTATGTCCAAAACTTAAAAAGGATCATTTGGGTCATCTTGTATAACCTAAATATGAATTTTAAAATAAATTTGAATAATAGGTAACCGTAATTGAGTGAGATATGATAATTTTTTTTAATCAGAATACATTAAAAAATATTTTTGAAAATCATTTAGGGTTAATCAAATTATATCTAAAAATTAAATTAAAATTAAATCGGAACAATCGTTAACGCTATTAGTTATAATATTTTCTTAATTCTGGTTGTGTTCAAACCCTAAAAAACATCATTTGGCTATCTCGTATATGCGAAATAGTAAATTTAAATTATATTCGAATAATAGATAACAGTAATAGTGTGAAATATGATTTTTTTTTTTTAAACAATACATCAGAAAAATTTTAAAAATAATTTACTGGACGTCAAATGAACTTCAAAAATAAAACTGGAATGAAATTGTACAATGTTATAATGATTAATTCTTCTATTTTCTTAACCCTAGTTATGTCCAAAACTTAAAAAGGATCATTTGGGTCATCTTGTATAACCTAAATATAAATTTTAAAATAAATTTGAATAATAGGTAACCGTAATTGAGTGAGATATGATAATTTTTTTTAAACACAATACATTAAAATATTTTTAAAAATCATTTAGGGTTAATCAAATTATATCTAAAAATTAAATTAAAATTAAATCGGAACAATCGTTAACGCTATTAGTTATAATATTTTCTTAATTCTGGTTGTGGTCAAACCGTAAAAAACATAATTTGGCTATCTCGTATATGCGAAATAGTAAATTTAAATTATATTCGAATAATGGGTAACAGTAATAGTGTGAAATATAATTATTCTTTTTAAAAACAATTCATCAGAAAAATTTTAAAAATAATTTACAGCACATCAAATGAACTTTAAAAATTAAATTGGAGTCAAATCGGATAATGCTATAATGATTAATTCTTCTATTTTCTTAACCCTGGTTATGTCCAAAACTTAAAAAGGATCATTTGGGTCATGTTGTATAAGCTAAATATGAATTTTAAAATAAATTTGAATATTCGGTAACCGTAATTGAGTGAGATATGATAATTTTTTTTAATCAGAATACATTAAAAAATATTTATAAAAATCATTTAGGGTTAATCAAATTATATCTAAAAATTAAATTAAAATTAAATCGGAACAATCGTTAACGCTATTAGTTATAATATTTTCTTAATTCTGGTTGTGTTCAAACCGTAAAAAACATCATTTGGCTATCTCGTATATGCGAAATAGTAAATTTAAATTATATTCGAATAATAGATAACAGTAATAGTGTGAAATATGATTTTTTTTTTTTTAAAACAATACATCAGAAAAATTTTAAAAATAATTTACTGGACGTCAAATGAACTTCAAAAATAAAATAGGAATGAAATTGGACAATGCTATAATGATTAATTCTTCTATTTTCTTAACCCTAGTTATGTCCAAAACTTAAAAAGGATCATTTGGGTCATCTTGTATAACCTAAATATAAATTTTAAAATAAATTTGAATTTTAGGTAACCGTAATTGAGTGAGATATGATAATTTTTTTTAAACACAATACATTAAAATATTTTTAAAAATCATTTAGGGTAAATCAAATTATATCTAAAAATTAAATTAAAATTAAATCGGAACAATCGTTAACGCTATTAGTTATAATATTTTCTTAATTCTGGTTCTGGTCAAACCGTAAAAACATAATTTGGCTATCTCGTATATGCGAAATAGTAAATTTAAATTATATTCGAATAATGGGTAACAGTAATAGTGTAAAATATAATTATTCTTTTTAAAAACAATTCATCAGAAAAATTTTAAAAATAATTTACAGCACATCAAATGAACTTTAAAAATTAAATTGGAGTCAAATCGGATAATGCTATAATGATTAATTATTCTATTTTCTTAACCCTGGTTATATCCAAAACTTAAAAAGGATCATTTGGGTCATGTTGTATAAGCTAAATATGAATTTTAAAATAAATTTGAATATTCGGTAACCGTAATTGAGTGAGATATGATAATTTTTTTTAAACACAATACATAAAACTATTTTTAAAAATCATTTAGGGTTCATCAAATTATATCAAAATTTAAATTAAAATTAAATCGGAACAATCGCCAACGCTATTAGTTATTATATTTTCTTAATTCTGGTTGTGATCAAACCGTAAAAAACATAATTTGGCTATCTCGTATATGCGAAATAGTAAATTTAAATTATATTCGAATAATGGGTAACAGTAATAGTGTGAAATATGATTATTCTTTTTAAAAACAATTCATCAGAAAAATTTTAAAAATAATTTACAGCACATCAAATGAACTTCAAAAATTAAATTGGAGTCAAATCGGACAATGCTATAATGATTAATTGTTCTATTTTCTTAACCCTGGTTATGTTCAAAACCTAAAAAGGATCATTTGTGTCATCTTGTATAACCTAAATATTAATTTTAAAATGAATTTGAATAATAGATAACAGTAATAGTGTGAAATATGATTATTTTTTTTAAAAACAATACATCAGAAAAATTTTAAAATAATTTACAGGACATCAAGTGAACTTCAAAAATTAAATTAGAATGAAATCGGACAATGCTATAATGATTAACCGTTCTGTTTTCTTAACCCTGGTTATATCCAAAACTTAAAAAGGATCATTTGGGTCATCCTGTATAACCTAAATATAAATTTTAAAATAAATTTGAATAATCGGTAACCGTAATTGAGTGAGATATGACTATTTCTTTTAACCACAATACATTAAAATATTTTTAAAAATCAATTAAGGGTTAATCATATTATATCTAAAAATTGAATTAAAATTAAATCGGAACAATCGCCAACGCTATTAGTTATTATATTTTCTTAATTCTGGTTGTGTTCAAACCGTAAAAAACATCATTTGGCTATCTCGTATATGCGAATTAGTAAATTTAAATTATATTCGAATAAAAGTTAACAGTAATAGAGTGAGATATAATTAATTTTTTTAAAAACAATTCATTAGAAAAATTTTAAAAATAGTTTACAGTACATTAAATGAACTTCAAAAATTACATTGAAGTCAAATCGGACAATGCTATAATGATTAATTGTTCTATTTTCTTAACCCTGGTTATGTTCAAAACGTAAAAAGGATCATTTGTGTCATCTTGTATAACCTAAATATTAATTTTAAAATAAATTTGAATAATAGATAACCATAATTGAGTGAGATATGATTATTTTTTTTAAACACAATACATAAAACTATTTTTAAAAATCATTTAGGGTTCATCAAATTATATCTAAAAATTGAATTAAAATTAAATCGGAACAATCGCCAACGCTATTAGTTATTATATTTTCCTAATTCTGGTTGTGTTCAAACCGTAAAAAACATCATTTGGCTATCTCGTATATGCGAAATAGTAAATTTAAATTATATTTAAATAATAGATAACAGTAATAGTGTGAAATATGATTATTTTTTTTAAAAACAATACATTAGAAAAATTTTAAAAATAATTTACAGGACATCAAATGAACTTCAAAAATTAAATTAGAATGAAATCGGACAATGCTATAATGATTAATTGTTCTGTTTTCTTAACCCTGGTTATGTCCAAAACTTAAAAAGGATCATTTGGGTCATCCTGTATAACCTAAATATGAATTTTAAAATAAATTTGAATAATCGGTAACCGTAATTGAGTGAGATATGATAATTTTTTTTAAACACAATACATTAAAATATTTTTAAAAATCATTAAGGGTAAATAAAATTATATCTAAAAATTAAATCGGAACAATCGTTAACGCTATTAGTTATTATATTTTCTTATTTCTGGTTGTGTTCAAACCGTAAAAAACATTATTTGGCTATCTTGTAAATGCGAAATAGTAAATTTAAATTATATTCGAATAATAGATAACAGTAATAGAGTGAGATATAATTATTTTTTTAAAAAACAATTCATTAGAAAAATTTTAAAAATAGTTTACATTACATTAAATGAACTTCAAAAATTAAATTGGAGTCAAATCGGACAATGCTATAATGATTAATTGTTCTATTTTCTTAACCCTCGTTATGTTCAAAACTTAAAAAGGATCATTTGTGTCATCTTGTATAACCTAAATATTAATTTTAAAATAAATTTGAATAATAGATAACCATAATTGAGTGAGATATAATTATTTTTTTAACACAATACATAAAACTATTTTTAAAAATCATTTAGCGTTCATCAAATTGTATCTAAAAATTGAATTAAAATTAAATCGGAACAATCGCCAACGCTATTAATTATTATATTTTCTTAATTCTGGTTGTGTTCAAACCGTAAAAAACATCATTTGGCTATCACGTATATGCGAATTAGTAAATTTAAATTATATTCGAATAATAGATAACAGTAATAGTGTGAAATATGATTATTTTTTTTTAAAAACAATACATCAGAAAAATTTTAAAAATAATTTACAGGACATCAAATGAACTTCAAAAATTAAATTATAATGAAATCGGACAATGCTATAATGATTAATCGTTCTGTTTTCTTAACCCTGGTTATGTCCAAAACTTAAAAAGGATCATTTGGGTCATCCTGTATAACCTAAATATGAATTTTAAAATAAATTTAAATAATCGGTAACCGTAATTGAGTGAGATATGATAATTTTTTTTAAACACAATACATTAAAATATTTTTAAAAATCATTTAGGGTAAATAAAATTATATCTAAAAATTAAATTAAAATTAAATCGGAACAATCGTTAACGCTATTAGTTATTATATTTTCCTAATTCTGGTTGTGTTCAAACCGTAAAAAACATTATTTGGCTATCTTGTAAATGCGAAATAGTAAATTTAACTTATATTCGAATAATAGATAACAGTAATAGAGTGAGATATAATAATTTTTTTAAAAACAATACATCAGAAAAATTTTAAAAATAATTTACAGGACATCAAATGAACTCCAAAAATTAAATTGGAATGAAATTAGACAATGCTATAATGATTAATTGTTCTATTTTCTTAACCCTAGTTATGTCCAAAATTTAAAAAGGATCATTTGGGTCATCTTGTATAACCTAAATATGAATTTTAAAATAAATTTGAATAATAGATAACCGTAATTGAGTGAGATATGATTATTTTTTTAAACACAATACATAAAACTGTTTTTAAAAATCACTTAGGGTTCATCAAATTAAATCTAAAAATTGAATTAAAATTAAATCGGAACAATCGCCAACGCTATTAGTTATTATATTTTCTTAATTCTGGTTGTGTTCAAACCGTAAAAAACATCATTTGGTTATCTCGTATATGCGAAATAGTAAATTTAAATTATATTCGAATAATAGATAGAGTTTGGGTTTCATTTTCATTTGGGTCATCTTGTATAACCTAAATATGAATTTTAAAATAAATTTGAATAATAGATAACCGTAATTGAGTGAGATAAAAAAATAAATTTGAATAATAGATAACCGTAATTGAGTGAGATATGATAATTTTTTTTAATCACAATACATAAAACTATTTTTAAAAATCATTTAGGGTTCATCAAATTATAACTAAAATTTGAATTAAAATTAAATCGAAACAATCGCCAACGCTATTAGTTATTATATTTTTTTAATTCTGGTTGTGTTCAATCCGTAAAAAACATCATTTGGCTATCTCGGATATGCGAAATAGTAAATTTAAATTATATTCGAATAATAGATAACAGTAATAGTGTGAAATATGATTATTTTTTTTAAAAACAATACATCAGAAAAATTTTTAAAATAATTTACAGGACATCAAATAAACTGCAAAAATTAAATTGGAATGAAATCGGACAATGCTCTAATGATTAATTGTTCTATTTTCTTAACCCTGGTTTTGTCCAAAACATAAAAAGGATCATTTGGGTCATCCTGTATAAACTAAGTATGAATTTTAAAAAAAATTTTAAAAATCGGTAACCGTAATTGTGTGAGATATGATAATTTTTTTTAAACACAATACATTAAAATATTTTTAAAAATCATAAAGGGTTAATAAAATTATATCTAAAAATTTAATTAAAATTAGGTCGGAACAATCGTTAACGCTATTAGTTATTATATTTTCTTAATTCTGGTTGTGTTCAAACCATAAAAAACATCATTTGGCTATCTTGTATTTGCGCAATAGTAAATTTAAATTATATTCGAATAATAGATAACAGTAGTAAAGTGAGGTATAATTATTTTTTTAAAAAACAATTCATAAGAAAAATTTTAAAAATAATTTACAGTACATTAAATGAACTTCAAAAATTAAATTGGAGTCAAATCGGATAATGCTATAATGATTAATTCTTCTATTTTCTTAACCCTGGTTATATCCAAAACTTAAAAAGGATCATTTGGGTCATGTTGTATAACCTAAATATGAATTTTAAAATAAATTTGAATATTCGGTAACCGTAATTGAGTGAGATATAATAATTTTTTTTAAACACAATACATAAAACTATTTTTAAAAATCATTTAGGGTTCATCAAATTATATCAAAATTTAAATTAAAATTAAATCGGAACAATCGCCAACGCTATTAGTTATTATATTTTCTTAATTTTGGTTGTGGTCAAACCGTAAAAAACATAATTTGGCTATCTCGTATATGCGAAATAGTAAATTTAAATTATATTCGAATAATGGGTAACAGTAATAGTGTGAAATATGATTATTCTTTTTAAAAACAATTCATCAGAAAAATTTTAAAAATAATTTACAGCACATCAAATGAACTTCAAAAATTAAATTGGAGTCAAATCGGACAATGTTATAATGATTAATTGTTTTATTTTCTTAACCCTGGTTATGTCCAAAACTTAAAAAGGATCATTTGTGTCATCTTGTATAACCTAAATATTAATTTTAAAATCAATTTGAATAATAGATAACCATAATTGAGTGAGATATGATTATTTTTTTTAAACACAATACATAAAACTATTTTTAAAAATCATTTAGGGTTCATCAAATTATATCTAAAAATTGAATTAAAATTAAATCGGAACAATCGCCAACGCTATTAGTTATTATATTTTCTTAATTCTGGTTGTGTTCAAACCGTAAAAAACATCATTTGGCTATCTCGTATATGCGAATTAGTAAATTTAAATTATATTCGAATAATAGTTAACAGTAATAGAGTGAGATATAATTATTTTTTTAAAAAACATTTCATTAGAAAAATTTTAAAAATAGTTTACAGTACATTAAATGAACTTCAAAAATTAAATTGGAGTCAAATCGGACAATGCTATAATGATTAATTGTTCTATTTTCTTAACCCTGGTTATGTTCAAAACCTAAAAAGGATCATTTGTGTCATCTTGTATAACCTAAATATTAATTTTAAAATGAATTTGAATAATAGATAACAGTAATAGTGTGAAATATGATTATTTTTTTTAAAAACAATACATCAGAAAAATTTTAAAATAATTTACAGGACATCAAGTGAACTTCAAAAATTAAATTAGAATGAAATCGGACAATGCTATAATGATTAACCGTTCTGTTTTCTTAACCCTGGTTATATCCAAAACTTAAAAAGGATCATTTGGGTCATCCTGTATAACCTAAATATAAATTTTAAAATAAATTTGAATAATCGGTAACCGTAATTGAGTGAGATATGATAATTTTTTTTAAACACAATACATTAAAATATTTTTAAAAATCATTAAGGGTAAATAAAATTATATCTAAAAATTAAATTAAAATTAAATCGGAACAATCGTTAACGCTATTAGTTATTATATTTTCTTATTTCTGGTTGTGTTCAAACCGTAAAAAACAGTATTTGGCTATTTTGTAAATGCGAAATAGTAAATTTAAATTGTATTCGAATAATAGATAACAGTAATAGAGTGAGATATAATATTTTTTTTAAAAACAATACATCAGAAAAATTTTAAAAATAATTTACAGGACATCAAATGAACTTCAAAAATTAAATTGGAATGAAATTAGACAGTGCTATAATGATTAATTGTTCTATTTTCTTAACCCTAGTTATGTCCAAAACTTAAAAAGGATCATTTGGGTCATCTTGTATAACCTAAATATGAATTTTAAAATAAATTTGAATAATCGGTATCCGTAATTGAGTGAGATATGATAATTTTTTTTAAACACAATACATAAAACTATTTTTAAAAATCATTTAGGGTTCATCAAATTATATCTAAAAATTGAATTAAAATTAAATCGGAACAATCGCCAACGCTATTAGTTATTATATTTTCTTAATTCTGGTTGTGTTCAAACCGTAAAAAACATCATTTGGCTATCTCGTATATGCGAAATAGTAAATTTAAATTATATTCGAATAATAGATAACAGTAGTAAAGTGAGATATAATTATTTTTTTAAAAAACAATTCATTAGAAAAATTTTAAAAATAGTTTACAGTACATTAAATAAACTTCAAAAATTAAATTGGAGTCAAATCGGACAATGCTATAATGATTCTTTGTTCTATTTTCTTAACCCTGGTTATGTCCAAAACTTAAAAAGGATCATTTGGGTCATCTTGTATAACCTAAATATGAATTTTAAAATAAATTTGAATATTTGGTAACCGTAATTGAGTGAGATATGATATTTTTTTTTAAACACAATACATAAAACTATTTTTAAAAATCATTTAGGGTTCATCAAATTATATCTAAAATTTGAATTAAAATTAAATCGGAACAATCGCCAACGCTATTAGTTATTATATTTTCTTAATTCTGGTTGTGTTCAAACCGTAAAAAACATCATTTGGCTATCTCGTATATGCGAATTAGTAAATTTAAATTATATTCGAATAATAGTTAACAGTAATAGAGTGAAATATAATTATTTTTTTAAAAAACAATTCATTAGAAAAATTTTAAAAATAGTTTACAGTACATTAAATGAACTTCAAAAATTAAATTGGAGTCAAATCGGACAATGCTATAATGAATAATTGTTCTATTTTCTTAACCCTGGTTATGTTCAAAACTTAAAAAGGATCATTTGTGTCATCTTGTATAACCTAAATATTAATTTTAAAATGAATTTGAATAATAGATAACCATAATTGAGTGAGATATGATTATTTTTTTTAAACACAATACATAAAACTATTTTTAAAAATCATTTAGGGTTCATCAAATTATATCTAAAAATTGAATTAAAATTAAATCGGAACAATCGCCAACGCTATTAGTTATTATATTTTCTTAATTCTGGTTGTGTTCAAACCGTAAAAAACATCATTTGGCTATCTCGTATATGCGAAATAGTAAATTTAAATTATATTCAAATAATAGATAACAGTAATAGTGTGAAATATGATTAATTTTTTTAGAAATAATACATCAGAAAAATTTTAAAATAATTTACAGGATATCAAATGAACTTCAAAAATTAAATTAGAATGAAATCGGACAATGCTATAATGATTAATCGTTCTGTTTTCTTAACCCTGGTTATGTCCAAAACTTAAAAAGGATCATTTGGGTCATCCTGTATAACCTAAATATGAATTTTAAAATAAATTTGAATAATCGGTAACCGTAATTAGTTAAATTAGTTATTATATTATTTTAATTCTGGTTGTGTTCAAACCGTAAAAAACATCATTTGGCTATCTCGTATATGCGAAATAGTAAATTTAAATTATATTCGAATAATAGAGAACAGTAATAGAGTGAGATATAATTATTTTTTTAAAAAACAATTCATTAGAAAAATTTTAAAAATAGTTTACAGTACATTAAATGAACTTCAAAAATTAAATTGGAGTCAAATCGGACAATGCTATAATGATTACTTGTTCTATTTTCTAAACCCTGGTTATGTCCAAAACTTAAAAAGGATCATTTGGGTCATCCTGTATAACCTAAATATGAATTTTAAAATAAATTTGAATAATCGGTAACCGTAATTGAATGAGACATGATAATTTTTTTTAAACACAATACATTAAAATATTTTTAAAAATCATTAAGGGTAAATAAAATTATATCTAAAAATTAAATCGGAACAATCGTTAACGCTATTAGTTATTATATTTTCTTAACTCTGGTTGTGTTCAAACCGTAAAAAACATCATTTGGCTATCTCCTATATGCGAAATAGTAAATTTAAATTATATTCGAATAATAGATAACAGTAATACTGTGAAATATAATTATTTTTTTTAAAAACAATACATCAAAAAAATTTTAAAAATAATTTACAGGACATCAAATGAACTTCAAAAATTAAATTGGAATGAAATCGGACAATGCTATAATGATTAATTGTTCTATTTTCTTAACCCTGGTTATGTCCAAAACTTAAAAAGGATTATTTGGTTCATCTTGTATAACCTAAATATGAATTTTAAAATAAATTTGAATAATCGGTATCCGTAATTGAGTGAGATATGATTATTTTTTTAAACACGTTACATAAAACTATTTTTAAAAATCATTTAGGGTTTATCAAATTATATCTAAAAATTGAATTAAAATTAAATCGGAACAATCGCCAACGCTATTAGTTATTATATTTTCTTAATTCTGGTTGTGTTCAAACCGTAAAAAACATCATTTGACTGTCTCGTATATGCGAAATAGTAAATTTAAATTATATTCGAATAATAGATAACAGTAATAGTGTAAAATATGATAATTTTTTTTAAAAACAATACATCAGAATAATTTTAAAAATAATTTACAGCACATCAAATGAACTTCAAAAATTAAATTGGAGTCAAATCGGACAATGCTATAATGATTAATTGTTCTATTTTCTTAACCCTGGTTATGTTCAAAACTTAAAAAGGATCATTTGTGTCATCTTGTATAACCTAAATATTAATTTTAAAATAAATTTGAATAATAGATAACCATAATTGAGTGAGATATAATTATTTTTTTAACACAATACATAAAACTGTTTTTAAAAATCATTTAGGGTTCATCAAATTATATCTAAAAATTGAATTAAAATTAAATCGGAACAATCGCCAACGCTATTAGTTATTATATTTTCTTAATTCTGGTTGTGTTCAAATCGTAAAAAACATCATTTGGCTATCTCGTATATGCGAAATAGTAAATTTAAATTATATTCGAATAATAGAGAACAGTAATAGAGTGAGATATAATTATTTTTTTAAAAAACAATTCATTAGAAAAATTTTAAAAATAGTTTACAGTACATTAAATGAACTTCCAAAAATTAAATTGGAGTCAAATCGGACAATGCTATAATGATTAATTGTTCTATTTTCTTAACCCTGGTTATGTTCAAAACTTAAAAAGGATCATTTGTGTCATCTTGTATAACCTAAATATTAATTTTAAAATAAATTTGAATAATAGATAACCATAATTGAGTGAGATATGATTATTTTTTTTAAACACAATACATAAAACTATTTTTAAAAATCATTTAGGGTTCATCAAATTATATCTAAAAATTGAATTAAAATTAAATCGGAACAATCGCCAACGCTATTAGTTATTATATTTTCTTAATTCTGGTTGTGTTCAAACCGTAAAAAACATCATTTGGCTATCTCGTATATGCGAAATAGTAAATTTAAATTATATTCGAATAATAGATAACAGTAATAGTGTGAAATATGATTATTTTTTTTAAAAACAATACATCAGAAAAATTTTTAAAATAATTTACAGGACATCAAATAAACTTCAAAAATTAAATTGGAATGAAATCGGACAATGCTATAATGATTAATTGTTCTATTTTCTTAACCCTGGTTATGTCCAAAACTTAAAAAGGATCATGTGTGTCATCTTGTATAACCTAAATATTAATTTTAAAATAAATTTGAATAATAGATAACCGTAATTGAGTGAGATATGATTATTTTTTTTAAACAATTACATAAAACTACTTTTAAAAATCATTTAGGGTTTATCAAATTATATCTAAAAATTGAATTAAAATTAAATCGGAACAATCGCCAATGCTATTAGTTATTATATTTTCTTAATTCTGGTTGTGTTCAAACCGTAAAAAACATCATTTGGCTATCTCGTATATGCAAAATAGTAAATTTAAATTATATTCGAATAATAGATAACAGTAATAGTGTGAAATATGATTATTTTTTTTAAAAACAATACATCAGAACAATTTTAAAAATAATTTACAGAACATCAAATGAGCTTCAAAAATTAAATTGGAATGAAATTGGACAATGCTATAATGATTAATTGTTTTATTTTCTTAACCCTGGTTATGTCCAAAACTTAAAAAGGATCATTTGGGTCATCTTGTATAACCTAAATATGAATTTTAAAATAAATTTGAAAAATAGGTAACCGTAATTGAGTGAGATATGATAATTTTTTTTAAACACAATACATTAAAATATTTTTGAAAATCATTAAGGGTTAACAAAATTATATCTAAAAATTAAATTAAAATTAAATCGGAGCAATCGTTAACGCTATTAGTTATTATATTTTCTTAATTCTGGTTGTGTTCAAACCGTAAAAAACATCAATTGGCTATCTTGTATATGCGAAATAGTAAATTTAAATTATAATCGAATAATAGATAACAGAAATAGAGTAAAATATGATTTTTTTTTTAAACAATTCATCAGAAAAATTTCGAAAATAATTTACAGTACATTAAATGAACTTCAAAAATTAAATTGGAGTCAAATCGGACATTGCTATAATGATTAATTGTTCTATTTTCTTAACCCTGATTATGTCCAAAACTTAAAAAGGAACATTTGTGTCATCTTGTATAACCTAAATGTTAATTTTAAAATAAATTTGAATAATAGATAACCGTAATTGAGTGAGATATGATTTTTTTCTTTAAACACAATACATAAAATATCATTTAGGGTTAATCAAATTATATCTAAAAATTGAATTAAAATTAAATCGAAACAATCGCCAACGCTATTAGTTATTATATTTTCTTAATTCTGGTTGTGTTCAAACCGTAAAAAACATAATTTGGCTATCTTGTATATGCGAAATAGTAAATTTAAATTATATTCGAATAATAGATAACAGTAATAGAGTGAGATATAATTATTTTTTTTAAAAACAATTCATAAGAAAAATTTTAAAAATGATTTACAGTACATTAAATGAACTTCAAAAATTAAATTGGAGTCAAATCAGACAATGCTATAATGATTAATTGATCGATTTTCTTAACCCTGGTTATGTCCAAAACTTAAAAAGGATCATTTGGGTCATCTTGTATAACCTAAATATGAATCTTTAAATAAATTTGAATAATCGGTAACCGTAATTGAGTGAGATATGATTATTTTTTTTAAACACAATACATAAAACTATTTTTAAAAATCATTTAGGGTTCATCAAATTATATCTAAAATTTGAATTAAAATTAAATCGAAACAATCGCCAACGCTATTAGTTATTATATTTTCTTAATTCGGGTTGTGTTCAAACCGTAAAAAACATCATTTGGCTATCTCGTATATGCGAAATAGTAAATTTAAATTATATTCGAATAATAGATGACAGTAATAGTGTGAAATATGATTATTTTTTTTAAAAACAATACATCAGAAAAATTTTTAAAATAATTTACAGGACATCAAATAAACTTCAAAATTTTAATTGGAATGAAATCGGACAATGCTATAATGATTAATTGTTCTATTTTTTTAACCTAAGTTTTGTCCAAAACATAAAAAGGATCATTTAAGTCATCCTGTATAAACTAAGTATAAATTTTAAAATAAATTTCAATAATCGGTAACCGTAATTGTGTGAGATATAATAATTTTTTTTAAACACAATACATTAAAATATTTTTAAAAATCATTAAGGGTTAATAAAATTATATCTAAAAATTAAATTAAAATTAGGTCGGAACAATCGTTAACGCTATTAGTTATTATATTTTCTTAATTCTGGTTGTGTTCAAACCGTAAAAAACATCATTTGGCTATCTTGTATTTGCGCAATAGTAAATTTAAATTATATTCGAATCATAGATAACAGTAGTAAAGTGAGATATAATTATTTTTTTAAAAAACAATTCATAAGAAAAATTTTAAAAATAATTTACAACAGTACATTAAATGAACTTCAAAAATTAAATTGGAATGAAATTGGACAATGCTATAATGATTAATTATTCTATTTTCTTAACCCTAGTTATGTCCAAAACTTAAAAAGGATCATTTGGGTCATCTTGTATAACCCAAATATGAATTTTAAAATAAATTTGAATAATCGGTAAAAGTAATTGAGTGAGATATAATTTTTTTTAAACACAATACATAAAACTATTTTTAAAAATCATTTAGGGTTCATCAAATTATATCTAAAAATTAAATTAAAATTAAATCGGAACAATCGTTAACGCTATTAGTTATAATATTTTCTTAATTCTGGTTGTGTTCAAACCGTAAAAAACATCATTTGGCTATCTCGTATATGCGAAATAGTAAATTTAAATTATATTCGAATAATAGATAACAGTAGTAAAGTGAGATATAATTATTTTTTTTTAAAAACAATTCATGAGAAAAATTTTAAAATTAATTTACAGTATATTAAATGAACTTCAAAAATTAAATTGGAGTCAAATCGGACAATGCTATAATGATTAATTGTTCTATTTTCTTAACCCTGGTTATGTCCAAAACTTAAAAAGGATCATGTGTGTCATCTTGTATAACCTAAATATTAATTTTAAAATAAATTTGAATAATAGATAACCGTAATTGAGTGAGATATGATTATTTTTTTTAAACAATTACATAAAACTACTTTTAAAAATCATTTAGGGTTTATCAAATTATATCTAAAAATTGAATTAAAATTAAATCGGAACAATCGCCAATGCTATTAGTTATTATATTTTCTTAATTCTGGTTGTGTTCAAACCGTAAAAAACATCATTTGGCTATCTCGTATATGCAAAATAGTAAATTTAAATTATATTCGAATAATAGATAACAGTAATAGTGTGAAATATGATTATTTTTTTTAAAAACAATACATCAGAACAATTTTAAAAATAATTTACAGAACATCAAATGAGCTTCAAAAATTAAATTGGAATGAAATTGGACAATGCTATAATGATTAATTGTTTTATTTTCTTAACCCTGGTTACGTCCAAAACTTAAAAAGGATCATTTGGGTCATCTTGTATAACCTAAATATGAATTTTAAAATAAATTTGAAAAATAGGTAACCGTAATTGAGTGAGATATGATAATTTTTTTTAAACACAATACATTAAAATATTTTTGAAAATCATTAAGGGTTAACAAAATTATATCTAAAAATTGAATTAAAATTAAATCGGAACAATCGCCAACGCTATTAGTTATTATATTTTCTTAATTCTGGTTGTGTTCAAACCGTAAAAAATATCAATTGGCTATCTTGTATATGCGAAATAGTAAATTTAAATTATATTCGAATAATAGATAACAGTAATAGTGTGAAATATGATTATTTTTTTTAAAAACAATACATCAGAAAAATTTTAAAAATAATTTACAGAACATCAAATGAACTTCAAAAATTAAATTGGAATGAAATTGGACAATGCTATAATGATTAATTGTTTTATTTTCTTAACCCTGGTTATGTCCAAAACTTAAAAAGGATCATTTGGGTCATCTTGTATAACCTAAATATGAATTTTAAAATAAATTTGAAAAATAGGTAACCGTAATTGAGTGAGATATGATATTTTTTTTTAAACACAATACATTAAAATATTTTTGAAAATCATTAAGGGTTAACAAAATTATATCTAAAAATTAAATTAAAATTAAATCGGAGCAATCGTTAACGCTATTAGTTATTATATTTTTTTAATTCTGGTTGTGTTCAAACCGTAAAAAACATCAATTGGCTATCTTGTATATGCGAAATAGTAAATTTAAATTATAATCGAATAATAGATAACAGTAATAGAGTAAAATATGATTTTTTTTTTTTAACAATTCATCAGAAAAATTTCGAAAATAATTTAAAGTACATTAAATGAACTTCAAAAATTAAATTGGAGTCAAATCGGACATTGCTATAATGATTAATTGTTCTATTTTCTTAACCCTGATAATGTCCAAAACTTAAAAAGGAACATTTGTGTCATCTTGTATAACCTAAATGTTAATTTTAAAATAAATTTGAATAATAGATAACCGTAATTGAGTGAGATATGATTTTTTCTTTAAACACAATACATAAAATATCATTTAGGGTTAATCAAATTATATCTAAAAATTGAATTAAAATTAAATCGGAACAATCGCCAACGCTATTAGTTATTATATTTTCTTAATTCTGGTTGTGTTCAAACCGTAAAAAACATCATTTGGCTATCTTGTATATGCGAAATAGTAAATTTAAATTATATTCGAATAATAGATAACAGTAATAGTGTGAAATATGATTATTTTTTTTTAAACAATACATCAGAAAAATTTTAAAAATAATTTACAGGACATCACATGAAATTCAAAAATTAAATTGGAATGAAATCGGACAATGCTATAATGATTAATTGTTCTTTTTTCTTAACCCTAGTTATGTCCAAAACTTAAAAAGGATCATTTGGGTCATCTTGTATAACCTAAATATGAATGTTAAAATAAATTGGAATAATCGGTAACCGTAATTGAGTGAGATATGATAATTTTTTTTAAACACAATACATAAAACTATTTTTAAAAATCATTTAGGGTTCATCAAATTATCTCTAAAAATTGAATTAAAATTAAATCGGAACAATCGTTAACGCTATTAGTTATAATATTTTCTTAATTCTGGTTGTGTTCAAACCGTAAAAAACATCATTTGGCTATCTCATATATGCGAAATAGTAAATTTAAATTATATTCGAATAATAGATAACAGTAGTAAAGTGAGATATAATTATTTTTTTTTAAAAACAATTCATGAGAAAAATTTTAAAAATAATTTACAGAACATGAAATGAACTTCAAAAATTAAATTGGAATGAAATTGGACAATGCTATAATGATTAATTGTTTTATTTTCTTAACCCTGGTTATGTCCAAAACTTAAAAAGGATCATTTGGGTCATCTTGTATAACCTAAATATGAATTTTAAAATAAATTTGATAAATAGGTAACCGTAATTGAGTGAGATATGATTATTTTTTTTAAACAATTACATAAAACTACTTTTAAAAATCATTTAGGGTTAACAAAATTATATCTAAACATTGAATTAAAATTAAATCGGAACAATCGCCAACGCTATTAGTTATTATATTTTCTTAATTCTGGTTGTGTTCAAACCGTAAAAAACATCATTTGGCTATCTCGTATATGCGAAATAGTAAATTTAAACTATATTCGAATAACAGTAATAGTGTGAAGTATGATTTTTTTTTTTAAAACAAAACAGAAAAATTTTAAAAATAATTTACATTTGGGTCATCCTGCATAACCTAAATATGAATTTTAAAATAAATTTGAATAATAGATAACCGTAATTGAGTGAGATATGACTATTTCTTTTATACACAATACATCAAAATATTTTTAAAAATTATTTAGGGTTAATCAAATTATATCTAAAAATTAATTTAAAATTAAATCGGAACAATCGTTAATGCTATTAGTTATTATATTTTCTTAACCCTGGTTATGTCCAAAACTTAAAAAGGATCATTTGTGTCATCTTGTATAACCTAAATATTAATTTTTAAAAGAAATTTGAATAATGGATAACCGTAATTGAGTGAGATATTACTATTTTTTTTAAACACAATACATCAAAATATTTAAAAAATTATTTAGGGTTAATCAAATTATATCTAAAAATTGAATTAAAATTAAGTCGGAACAAACGCTATTAGTTATTATATTTTCTTAATTCTGGTTGTGTTCAAACCGTAAAAAACATCATTTGGCATTCTTGTATATGCGAAATAGTAAATTTAAATTATATTTGAATAATAAATAACAGTAATAGAGTAAAATATGATTTTTTTTTAAACACAATACATCAGAAAAATTTCAAAAATAATTTACAGTACATTAAATGAACTTCAAAATTAAATTGGAGTCAAATCGGACAATGCTATAATGATTAATTGTTCTATTTTCTTAACCCTAGTTATGTCCAAAACTTGAAAAGGATCATTTGGGTCATCTTGTATAACCTAAATATGAGTTTTAAAAGAAAATTTGAACAATCGGTAACCGTAATTGAGTGAGATATGACTATTTCTTTTAACCACAATACATTAAAATATTTTTAAAAATCAATTAAGGGTTAATCATATTATATCTAAAAATTAAATTAAAATTAAATCGGAACAATCGTTAACGCTATAAGTTATTATATTTTCTTAATTCTGGTTGTGTTCAAACCGTAAAAGAAATCATTTGGCTTTCTTGTATATGCGAAATAGTAAATTTAAATTATATTCGAATAATAGATAACAGTGATAAAATGAGATATAATTATTTTTTTAAAAAACAACTCATAAGAAAAATTTTAAAAATAATTTACAGTACATTAAATGAACTTCAAAATTAAATTGGAGTCAAATCGGACAATGCTATAATGATTAATTGTTCTATTTTTCTTAACCCTGGTTATGTCCAAAACTTAAAAAGGATCATTTGTGTCATCTTGTATAACCTAAATATTAATTTTAAAATAAATTTGAATAATAGATAACCGTAATTGAGTGAGATATGACTATTTTATCTAAACACAATACATCAAAATATTTTAAAAATTCATTTAGGGTTAATCAAATTATATCAAAAAATTAATTTAAAATTAAATCGGAAAAATCGTTAACGGTATTAGTTATTATATTTTCTTAATTCTGGTTGTGTTCAAACCGTAAAAAACATCATTTGGCTATCTTGTATATGCGAAATAGTAAATTTAAATTATATTCGAATAATAGATAACAGTAATAGAGTAAAATATAATTTTTTTTTTTAAAAACAATACATTAGCAAAATTTCAAAAATAATTTACAGTACATTAAATGAACTTCAAAAATTAAATTGGAGTCAAATCGGACAATGCTATAATGATTAATTGTTCTATTTTCTTAACCCTGGTTATGTCCAAAACTTAAAAAGGATCATTTGGGTCATCTTGTATAACCTAAATATTAATTTTAAAATAAATTTAAATAATAGATAACCGTAATTGAGTGAGATATTACTATCTTTTTTAAACACAATACATTAAAATATTTTTAAAAATCATTTAGGGTTAATCAAATTATATCTAAAAATTAATTTAAAATTAAATCGGAACAATCGTTAATGCTATTAGTTATTATATTTTCTTAATTCTGGTTGTGTTCAAACCGTAGAAAACATCATTTGGCTATCTTGTATATGCGAAATAGTAAATTTAAATTATATTCGAATAATAGATAACAGTAATAGAGTAAAATATGATTTTTTTTTCAATACATCAGAAAAATTTCAAAAATAATTTACAGTACATTAAATGAACTTCAAAAATTAAATTGGAGTCAAATCGGACAATGCTATAATGATTAATTGTTCTATTTTCTTAACCCTGATTATGTCCAAAACTTAAAAAGGATCATTTGTGTCATCTTGTATAACCTAAATATTAATTTTAAAATAAATTTGAATAATAGATAACCGTAATTGAGTGAGATATGACTATTTCTTTTAAACACAATACATCAAAATATTTTTAAAAATCATTTAGGGTTAATCAGATTATATCTAAAAATTAATTTAAAATTAAATCGGAACAATCGTTAATGCTATTAGTTATTATATTTTCTTAATTCTGGTTGTGTTCAAACCGTAGAAAACATCATTTGGCTATCTTGTATATGCGAAATAGTAAATTTAAATTATATTCGAATAATAAATAACAGTAATAGGGTAAAATATGATTTTTTTTTTAAAAACAATACATTAGCAAAATTTTAAAAATAATTTACAGTACATTAAATCAAATTCAAAAATTAAATTGGAGTCAAATCAATTGGAAATAGTAAATTTAAATTATATTCGAATAATAGATAACAGTAATACTGTGAAATATAATTATTTTTTTTAAAAACAATACATCAAAAAAATTTTAAAAATAATTTACAGGACATCAAATGAACTTCAAAAATGAAATCGGACAATGCTATAATGATTAATTGTTCCATTTTCTTAACCCTGGTTATGTCCAAAACTTAAAAGGATCATTTGGGTCATCTTGTATAACCTAAATATTCATTTTAAAATAAATTTAAATAATAGATAACCGTAATTGAGTAAGATATGACTATTTTCTTTAAACACAATACATCAAAATATTTTTAAAAATCATTTAGGGTTAATCAAATTATATCTAAAAATTAAATCGGAACAATCGTTAACGCTATTAGTTATTATCTTTTCTTATCTCTGGTTGTGTTCAAACCGTAAAAAACATCATTTGGCTATCTCGTAAATGCGAAATAGTAAATTTAAATTATATTCGAATAATAGATAACAGTAATAGTGTGAAATATGATTATTTTTTTTAAAAACAATACATCAGAAAAATTTTAAAAATAATTTACAGGACATCAAATGAACTTCAAAAATTAAATTGGAATGAAATCGGACAATGCTATAATGATTAATTGTTCTATTTTCTTAACCCTGGTTATGTCCAAAACTTAAAAAGGATCAATTGGGTCATCTTGTATAATTTAAATATGAATTTTAAAATAAGTTTGAATATTAGGTAACCGTAATTGAGTGAGATATGATTATTTTTTTTAAACACAATACATTAAAAAATTTTAGAAAATTATTTAGGGTTAAACAAATTATATCTAAAAATTAAATTGAAATCATATCGGAACATTAGCTATGGGTAATAGTAATCGATTTTCTTTATCCTGGTTATGTCCAAAACATAAAAAGGATCATTTGAGTCATCTTGTATAACCTAAATAATAATTTTAATTTATATTTGAATAAAAGATAACCGTAATTGAGTGAGATATGATTATTTTTTTTAAACACAATACATTAAAAAATTTTAGAAAATTATTTAGGGTTAAACAAATTATATCTAAAAATTAAATTGAAATCATATCGGAACATTAGCTATAGGTAATAGTAATCGATTTTCTTTATCCTGGTTATGTCCAAAACATAAAAAGGATCATTTGAGTCATCTTGTATAACTATCTAAAGGATTATTTGGGTCATCTTGTATAACCTAAATATTAATTTTAAAATAAATTTGAATAATAGATAACCGTAATTAAGTGAGATATGACTATTTTTTTAAAACACAATACATAAAACTATTTTTAAAAATCATTTAGGGTTAATCAAATTATATCTAAAAATTGAATTAAAATTAAATCGGAACAATCGCCAACGCTATTAGTTATTATATTTTCTTAACTTTGGTTGTGTTCAAACCGTAAAAAACATCATTTGGCCATCTCCTATATGCGAAATAGTAAATTTAAATTATATTCGAATAATAGATAACAGTAATAGTGTGAAATATGATTATTTTTTTTTTTAAAAATACATCAGAAAAATTTTAAAAATAATTTACAGGACATCAAATGAACTTCAAAAATTAAATTGGAATGAAATCGGACAATGCTATAATGATTAATTGTTCTATTTTCTTAACCCTGGTTATGTCCAAAACTTAAAAAGGACCATTTGGGTCATCTTGTATATCCTAAATATTCATCTTAAAATAAATTTGAATAATAGATAACCGTAATTGAGTGAGATATGACTATTTTTTTAAAACACAATACATTAAAAAAATTTTAAAAATTATTTAGGGTTAAACAAATTATATCTAAAAATTAAATTGAAATCATATCGGAACATTACCTATAAGTAATAGTAATCGATTTTCTTTATCCTGGTTATGTCCAAAACATAAAAAGGATCATTTGAAGGACAAAATTAAATTGGAATGAAATCGGACAATGCTCTAATGATTAATTGTTCTATTTTCTTAACCCTGGTTATGTCCAAAACTTAAAAAGGACCATTTCGGTCATCTTGTAATATTCATCTTAAAATAAATTTGAATAATAGATAACCGTAATTGAGTGAGATATGACTATTTTTTTAAAACACAATACATTAAAAATTTTTTAAAAATTATTTAGGGTTAAACAAATTATATCTAAAAATTAAATTGAAATCATATCGGAACATTACCTATAAGTAATAGTAATCGATTTTCTTTATCCTGGTTATGTCCAAAACATAAAAAGGATCATTTAAGTCATCTTGTATAACCTAAATAATAATTTTAATTTATATTTGAATAATAGATAACCGTAATTGAGTGAGATATGACTATTTTATTTAAACACAATACATCAAAATATTTTTAAAAATCATTTAGGGTTAATCAAATTATATCTAAAAATTGAATTAAAATTAAATCGGAACAATCGCCAACGCTATTAGTTATTATATTTTCTTAACTCTGGTTGTGTTCAAACCGTAAAAAACATCATTTGGCTATCTCGTATATGCGAAATAGTAAATTTAAATTATATTCGAATAATAGATAACAGTAGTACTGTGAAATATGATTATTTTTTTTTAAAACAATATATCAAAAAAATTTTAAAAATAATTTACAGGACATCAAATGAACTTCAAAAATTAAATTGGAATGAAATCGGACAATGCTATAATGATTAATTGTTCTATTTTCTTAACCCTGGTTATGTCCAAAACTTAAAAAGGATTATTTGGATCAGCTTGTATAACCTAAATATAAATTTTAAAATAAATTCGAATAATAGGTAACCGTAATTGAGTGAGATATGATTATTTTTTTTGAACACAATACATTAAAATATTTTTAAAAATCATATAGGGGTAATCAAATTATATCTAAAAATTTAATCGGAACAATCGTTAACGCTTTTAGTTATTATATTTTCTTAATTCTGGTTGTGTTCAAACCGTAAAAAACATCATTTGGCTATCTCGTATATGCGAAATAGTAAATTTAAATTATATTCGAATAATAGACAACAGTAATACTGTGACATATAATAATTTTTTTTTAAAAACAATACATCAAAAAAATTTTAAAAATAATTTACAGGACATCAAATGAACTTCAAAAATTAAATTAGAATGAAATCGGACAATGCTATAATGATTAATTGTTCTATTTTCTTAACCCTGGTTATGTCCAAAACTTAAAAAGGACCATTTGGGTCATCTTGTATATCCTAAATATTCCTCTTAAAATAAATTTGAATAATAGATAACCGTAATTGAGTGAGATATGCCTATTTTCTTAAACACAATACATTAAAAAATTTGTAAAAATTATTTAGGGTTAAACAAATTATATCTAAAAATTAAATTGAAATCATATCGGAACATTACCTATAAGTAATAGTAATCGATTTTTTTTATCCTGGTTATGTCCAAAACATAAAAAGGATCATTTGAGTCATCTTGTATAACCTAAATAATAATTTTAATTTATATTTGAATAATAGATAACCGTAATTGAGTGAGATATGACTATTTTATTTAAACACAATACATCAAAATATTTTTAAAATTCATTTAGGGTTAATCAAATTATATCTAAAAATTGAATTAAAATTAAATCGGAACAATCGCCAACGCTATTAGTTATTATATTTTCTTAACTTTGGTTGTGTTCAAACCGTAAAAAACATCATTTGGCCATCTCCTATATGCGAAATAGTAAATTTAAATTATATTCGAATAATAGATAACAGTAATAGTGTGAAATATGATTATTTTTTTTTAAAACAATACATCAGAAAAATTTTAAAAATAATTTACAGGACATCAAATGAACTTCAAAAATTAAATTGGAATGAAATCGGACAATGCTATAATGATTAATTGTTCTATTTTCTTAACCCTGGTTATGTCCAAAACTTAAAAAGGACCATTTGGATCATCTTGTATATCCTAAATATTCATCTCAAAATAAATTTGAATAATAGATAACCGTAATTGAGTGAGATATGACTATTTTTTTAAAACACAATACATTAAAAAATTTTTAAAAATTATTTAGGGTTAAACAAATTATATCTAAAAATTAAATTGAAATCATATCGGAACATTACCTATAAGTAATAGTAATCGATTTTCTTTATCCTGGTTATGTCCAAAACATAAAAAGGATCATTTGAAGGACAAAATTAAATTGGAATGAAATCGGACAATGCTCTAATGATTAATTGTTCTATTTTCTTAACCCTGGTTATGTCCAAAACTTAAAAAGGACCATTTCGGTCATCTTGTAATATTCATCTTAAAATAAATTTGAATAATAGATAACCGTAATTGAGTGAGATATGACTATTTTTTTAAAACACAATACATTAAGAAATTTTTTAAAATTATTTAGGGTTAAACAAATTATATCTAAAAATTAAATTGAAATCATATCGGAACATTACCTATAAGTAATAGTAATCGATTTTCTTTATCCTGGTTATGTCCAAAACATAAAAAGGATCATTTGAGTCATCTTGTATAACCTAAATAATAATTTTAATTTATATTTGAATAATAGATAACCGTAATTGAGTGAGATATGACTATTTTATTTAAACACAATCCATCAAAATATTTTTAAAAATCATTTAGGGTTAATCAAATTATATCTAAAAATTGAATTAAAATTAAATCGGAACAATCGCCAACGCTATTAGTTATTATATTTTCTTAACTCTGGTTGTGTTCAAACCGTAAAAAACATCATTTGGCTATCTCGTATATGCGAAATAGTAAATTTAAATTATATTCGAATAATAGATAACAGTAATACTGTGAAATATGATTATTTTTTTTTTAAAACAATACATCAAAAAAATTTTAAAAATAATTTACAGGACATCAAATGAACTTCAAAAATTAAATTGGAATGAAATCGGACAATGCTATAATGATTAATTGTTCTATTTTCTTAACCCTGGTTATGTCCAAAACTTAAAAAGGATTATTTGGATCAGCTTGTATAACCTAAATATAAATTTTAAAATAAATTCGAAAAATAGGTAACCGTAATTGAGTGAGATATGATTATTTTTTTTAAACATAATACATTAAAATATTTTTAAAAATCATATAGGGGTAATCAAATTATATCTAAAAATTTAATCGGAACAATCGTTAACGCTTTTAGTTATTATATTTTCTTAATTCTGGTTGTGTTCAAACCGTAAAAAACATCATTTGGCTATCTTGTATATGCGAAATAGTAAATTTAAATTATATTCGAATAATAGATAACAGTAATAGTGTGAAATATGATTATTTTTTTTTCAAACAATACATCAGAAAAATTTTAAAAATAATTTACAGAACATCAAATGAACTTCAAAAATTAAATTGGAATGAAATCGGACAATGCTATAATGATTATTTGTTCTATTTTCTTAACCCTGGTTATGTCCAAAACTTAAAAAGGATTATTTGGATCAGCTTGTATAACCTAAATATAAATTTTAAAATAAATTCGAATAATAGGTAACCGTAATTGAGTGAGATATGATTATTTTTTTTAAACACAATACATTAAAATATTTTTAAAATTCATATAGGGGTAATCAAATTATATCTAAAAATTTAATCGGAACAATCGTTAACGCTTTTAGTTATTATATTTTCTTAATTCTGGTTGTGTTCAAACCGTAAAAAACATCATTTGGCTATCTCGTATATGCGAAATAGTAAATTTAAATTATATTCGAATAATAGATAACAGTAATACTGTGACATATAATAATTTTTTTTAAAAACAATACATCAAAAAAATTTTAAAAATAATTTACAGGACATCAAATGAACTTCAAAAATTAAATTGGAATGAAATCGGACAATGCTATAATGAATAATTGTTCTATTTTCTTAACCCTGGTTATGTCCAAGACTTAAAAAGGACCATTTGGGTCATCTTGTATATCCTAAATATTCATCTTAAAATAAATTTGAATAATAGATAACCGTAATTGAGTGAGATATGACTATTTTTTTAAAACACAATACATTAAAAAATTTTTAAAAATTATTTAGGGTTAAACAAATTATATCTAAAAATTAAATTGAAATCATATCGGAACATTACCTATAAGTAATAGTAATCGATTTTATTTATATTGGTTATGTCCAAAACATAAAGAGGGTCATTTGAGTCATCTTGTATAACCTAAATAATAATTTTAATTTATATTTGAATAATAGATAACCGTAATTGAGTGAGATATGACTATTTTATTTAAACACAATACATCAAAATATTTTTAAAAATCATTTAGGGTTAATCAAATTATATCTAAAAATTGAATTAAAATTAAATCGGAACAATCGCCAACGCTATTAGGTATTATATTTTCTTAACTTTGGTTGTGTTCAAACCGTAAAAAACATCATTTGGCCATCTCCTATATGCGAAATAGTAAATTTAAATTATATTCGAATAATAGATAACAGTAATAGTGTGAAATATGATTATTTTTTTTTAAAACAATACATCAGAAAAATTTTAAAAATAATTTACAGGACATCAAATGAACTTCAAAAATTAAATTGGAATGAAATCGGACAATGCTATAATGATTAATTGTTCTATTTTCTTAACCCTGGTTATGTCCAAAACTTAAAAAGGACCATTTGGATCATCTTGTATATCCTAAATATTCATCTTAAAATAAATTTGAATAATAGATAACCGTAATTGTGTGAGATATGACTATTTTTTTAAAACACAATACATTAAAAAATTTTTTAAAATTATTTAGGGTTAAACAAATTATATCTAAAAATTAAATTGAAATCATATCGGAACATTACCTATAAGCAATAGTAATCGATTTTCTTTATCCTGGTTATGTCCAAAACATAAAAAGGATCATTTGAAGGACAAAATTAAATTGGAATGAAATCGGACAATGCTCTAATGATTAATTGTTTTATTTTCTTAACCCTGGTTATGTCCAAAACTTAAAAAGGACCATTTCGGTCATCTTGTAATATTCATCTTAAAATAAATTTGAATAATAGATAACCGTAATTGAGTGAGATATGATTATTTTTTTAAAACACAATACATAAACAAATTTTTTAAAATTATTTAGGGTTAAACAAATTATATCTAAAAATTAAATTGAAATCATATCGGAACATTACCTATAAGTAATAGTAATCGATTTTCTTTATCCTGGTTATGTCCAAAACATAAAAAGGATCATTTGAGTCATCTTGTATAAGCTAAATAATAATTTTAATTTATATTTGAATAATAGATAACCGTAATTGAGTGAGATATGACTATTTTATTTAAACACAATACATCAAAATATTTTTAAAAATCATTTAGGGTTAATCAAATTATATCTAAAAATTGAATTAAAATTAAATCGGAACAATCGCCAACGCTATTAGTTATTATATTTTCTTAACTCTGGTTGTGTTCAAACCGTAAAAAACATCATTTGGCTATCTCGTATATGCGAAATAGTAAATTTAAATTATATTCGAATAATAGATAACAGTAATACTGTGAAATTTGATTATTTTTTTTTAAAACAATACATCAACAAAATTTTAAAAATAATTTACAGGACATCAAATGAACTTCAAAAATTAAATTGGAATGAAATCGGACAATGCTATAATGATTAATTGTTCTATTTTCTTAACCCTGGTTATGTCCAAAACTTAAAAAGGACCATTTGGGTCATCTTGTATATCCTAAATATTCATCTTAAAATAAATTTGAATAATAGATAACCGTAATTGAGTGAGATATAACTATTTTTTTAAAACACAATACATTAAAAAAATTTTTAAAATTATTTAGGGTTAAACAAATTATATCTAAAAATTAAATTGAAATCATATCGGAACATTACCTATAAGTAATAGTAATCGATTTTCTTTATCCTGGTTATGTCCAAAACATAAAAAGGATAATTTGAGTCATCTTGTATAACCTAAATAATAATTTTAAAATAAATTTGAATAATAGATAACCGTAATTGAGTGAGATATGACTATTTTTTTAAAACACAATACATAAAACTATTTTTAAACATCATTTAGGGTTAATCAAATTAAATCTAAAAATTGAATTAAAATTAAATCGGAACAATCGCCAACGCTATTAGTTATTATATTTTCTTAACTCTGGTTGTGTTCAAACCGTAAAAAACATCATTTGGCTATCTCGTATATGCGAAATAGTAAATTTAAATTATATTCGAATAATAGATAACAGTAATACTGTGAAATATAATTATTTTTTTTAAAAACAATACATCAAAAAAATTTTAAAAATAATTTACAGGACATCAAATGAACTTCAAAAATGAAATCGGACAATGCTATAATGATTAATTGTTCTATTTTCTTAACCCTGGTTATGTCCAAAACTTAAAAGGATCATTTGGGTCATCTTGTATAACCTGATTATTCATTTTAAAATAAATTTAAATAATAGATAACCGTAATTGAGTGAGATATGACTATTTTCTTTAAACACAATACATCAAAATATTTTTAAAAATCATTTAGGGTTAATCAAATTATATCTAAAAATTAAATTAAAATTAAATCGGAACAATCGTTAACGCTTTTAGTTATTATCTTTTCTTTATTCTGGTTGTGTTCATACCGTAAAAAACATCATTTGGCTATTTTGTATATGCGAAATAGTAAATTTAAATTATATTCGAATAATAGATAACAGTAATAGAGTGAGATATGACTATTTTTTTAAAACACAATACATAAAACTATTTTTAAAAATCATTTAGGGTTAATCAAATTAAATCTAAAAATTGAATTAAAATTAAATCGGAACAATCGCCAACGCTATTAGTTATTATATTTTCTTAACTCTGGTTGTGTTCAAACCGTAAAAAACATCATTTGGCTATCTCGTATAGGCGAAATAGTAAATTTAAATTATATTCGAATAATAGATAACAGTAATAGTGTGAAATATGATTATTTTTTTTAAAAACAATACATCAAAAAAATTTTAAAAATAATTTAGAGGACATCAAATGAACTTCAAAAATTAGATTGGAATGAAATCGGACAATGCTATAATGATTAATTGTTCTATTTTCTTAACCCTGGTTATGTCCAAAACTTAAAAGGATCATTTGGGTCGTCTTGTATAACCTAAATATTAATTTTAAAATAAATTTGAATAATAAATAACCGTAATTGAGTGAGATGACTATTTTTTTAAAACACAATACATAAAACTATTTTTAAAAATCATTTAGGGTTAATCAAATTAAATCTAAAAATTGAATTAAAATTAAATCGGAACAATCGCCAACGCTATTAGTTATTATATTTTCTTAACTCTGGTTGTGTTCAAACCGTAAAAAACATCATTTGGCTATCTCGTATAGGCGAAATAGTAAATTTAAATTATATTCGAATAATAGATAACAGTAATAGTGTAAAATATGATTATTTTTTTTAAAAACAATACATCAAAAAAATTTTAAAAATAATTTAGAGGACATCAAATGAACTTCAAAAATTAGATTGGAATGAAATCGGACAATGCTATAATGATTAATTGTTCTATTTTCTTAACCCTGGTTATGTCCAAAACTAAAAAAGGATTATTTGGGTCATCTTGTATAACCTAAATATTAATTTTAAAATAAATTTGAATAATATATAACCGTAATTGAGTGAGATATGACTATTTTTTTTTTAATTTTTCATAAAACTATTTTTAAAAATCATTTAGGGTTAATCAAATTATATCTAAAAATTGAATTAAATTAAATCGGAACACTCGCCAACGCTAGTAGTTATTATATTTTCTTAACTTTGGTTGTGTTCAAACCGTAAAAAACATCATTTGGCCATCTCGTATATGCGAAATAGTAAATTTAAATTATATTCGAATAATAGATAACAGTAATACTGTGACATATAATAATTTTTTTTTAAAACAATACATCAGAAATATTTTTAAAATAATTTACAGGACATCAAATGAACTTCAAAAATTAAATTGGAATGAAATCGGACAATGCTATAATAATTAATTGTTCTATTTTCTTAACCCTGGTTATGTCCAAAACTTAAAAAGGAATATTTGGGTCAGCTTGTATAACCTAAATATGAATTTTAAAATAAATTCGAATAATAGGTAACCGTAATTGAGTGAGATATGATTATTTTTTTTAAACACAATACATTAAAATATTTTTAAAAATCATATAGGGGTAATCAAATTATATCTAAAAATTTAATCGGAACAATCGTTAACGCTTTTAGTTATTATATTTTCTTAATTCTGGTTGTGTTCAAACCGTAAAAAACATCATTTGGCTATCTTGTATATGCGAAATAGTAAATTTAAATTATATTCGAATAATAGATAACAGTAATAGTGTGAAATATGATTATTTTTTTTTCAAACAATACATCAGAAAAATTTTAAAAATAATTTACAGAACATCAAATGAACTTCAAAAATTAAATTGGAATGAAATCGGACAATGCTATAATGATTATTTGTTCTATTTTCTTAACCCTGGTTATGTCCAAAACTTAAAAAGGATTATTTGGATCAGCTTGTATAACCTAAATATAAATTTTAAAATAAATTCGAATAATAGGTAACCGTAATTGAGTGAGATATGATTATTTTTTTTAAACACAATACATTAAAATATTTTTAAAATTCATATAGGGGTAATCAAATTATATCTAAAAATTTAATCGGAACAATCGTTAACGCTTTTAGTTATTATATTTTCTTAATTCTGGTTGTGTTCAAACCGTAAAAAACATCATTTGGCTATCTCGTATATGCGAAATAGTAAATTTAAATTATATTCGAATAATAGATAACAGTAATACTGTGACATATAATAATTTTTTTTAAAAACAATACATCAAAAAAATTTTAAAAATAATTTACAGGACATCAAATGAACTTCAAAAATTAAATTGGAATGAAATCGGACAATGCTATAATGAATAATTGTTCTATTTTCTTAACCCTGGTTATGTCCAAGACTTAAAAAGGACCATTTGGGTCATCTTGTATATCCTAAATATTCATCTTAAAATAAATTTGAATAATAGATAACCGTAATTGAGTGAGATATGACTATTTTTTTAAAACACAATACATTAAAAAATTTTTAAAAATTATTTAGGGTTAAACAAATTATATCTAAAAATTAAATTGAAATCATATCGGAACATTACCTATAAGTAATAGTAATCGATTTTATTTATATTGGTTATGTCCAAAACATAAAGAGGGTCATTTGAGTCATCTTGTATAACCTAAATAATAATTTTAATTTATATTTGAATAATAGATAACCGTAATTGAGTGAGATATGACTATTTTATTTAAACACAATACATCAAAATATTTTTAAAAATCATTTAGGGTTAATCAAATTATATCTAAAAATTGAATTAAAATTAAATCGGAACAATCGCCAACGCTATTAGGTATTATATTTTCTTAACTTTGGTTGTGTTCAAACCGTAAAAAACATCATTTGGCCATCTCCTATATGCGAAATAGTAAATTTAAATTATATTCGAATAATAGATAACAGTAATAGTGTGAAATATGATTATTTTTTTTTAAAACAATACATCAGAAAAATTTTAAAAATAATTTACAGGACATCAAATGAACTTCAAAAATTAAATTGGAATGAAATCGGACAATGCTATAATGATTAATTGTTCTATTTTCTTAACCCTGGTTATGTCCAAAACTTAAAAAGGACCATTTGGATCATCTTGTATATCCTAAATATTCATCTTAAAATAAATTTGAATAATAGATAACCGTAATTGTGTGAGATATGACTATTTTTTTAAAACACAATACATTAAAAAATTTTTTAAAATTATTTAGGGTTAAACAAATTATATCTAAAAATTAAATTGAAATCATATCGGAACATTACCTATAAGCAATAGTAATCGATTTTCTTTATCCTGGTTATGTCCAAAACATAAAAAGGATCATTTGAAGGACAAAATTAAATTGGAATGAAATCGGACAATGCTCTAATGATTAATTGTTTTATTTTCTTAACCCTGGTTATGTCCAAAACTTAAAAAGGACCATTTCGGTCATCTTGTAATATTCATCTTAAAATAAATTTGAATAATAGATAACCGTAATTGAGTGAGATATGATTATTTTTTTAAAACACAATACATAAACAAATTTTTTAAAATTATTTAGGGTTAAACAAATTATATCTAAAAATTAAATTGAAATCATATCGGAACATTACCTATAAGTAATAGTAATCGATTTTCTTTATCCTGGTTATGTCCAAAACATAAAAAGGATCATTTGAGTCATCTTGTATAAGCTAAATAATAATTTTAATTTATATTTGAATAATAGATAACCGTAATTGAGTGAGATATGACTATTTTATTTAAACACAATACATCAAAATATTTTTAAAAATCATTTAGGGTTAATCAAATTATATCTAAAAATTGAATTAAAATTAAATCGGAACAATCGCCAACGCTATTAGTTATTATATTTTCTTAACTCTGGTTGTGTTCAAACCGTAAAAAACATCATTTGGCTATCTCGTATATGCGAAATAGTAAATTTAAATTATATTCGAATAATAGATAAAAGTAATACTGTGAAATTTGATTATTTTTTTTTAAAACAATACATCAACAAAATTTTAAAAATAATTTACAGGACATCAAATGAACTTCAAAAATTAAATTGGAATGAAATCGGACAATGCTATAATGATTAATTGTTCTATTTTCTTAACCCTGGTTATGTCCAAAACTTAAAAAGGACCATTTGGGTCATCTTGTATATCCTAAATATTCATCTTAAAATAAATTTGAATAATAGATAACCGTAATTGAGTGAGATATAACTATTTTTTTAAAACACAATACATTAAAAAAATTTTTAAAATTATTTAGGGTTAAACAAATTATATCTAAAAATTAAATTGAAATCATATCGGAACATTACCTATAAGTAATAGTAATCGATTTTCTTTATCCTGGTTATGTCCAAAACATAAAAAGGATAATTTGAGTCATCTTGTATAACCTAAATAATAATTTTAAAATAAATTTGAATAATAGATAACCGTAATTGAGTGAGATATGACTATTTTTTTAAAACACAATACATAAAACTATTTTTAAACATCATTTAGGGTTAATCAAATTAAATCTAAAAATTGAATTAAAATTAAATCGGAACAATCGCCAACGCTATTAGTTATTATATTTTCTTAACTCTGGTTGTGTTCAAACCGTAAAAAACATCATTTGGCTATCTCGTATATGCGAAATAGTAAATTTAAATTATATTCGAATAATAGATAACAGTAATACTGTGAAATATAATTATTTTTTTTAAAAACAATACATCAAAAAAATTTTAAAAATAATTTACAGGACATCAAATGAACTTCAAAAATGAAATCGGACAATGCTATAATGATTAATTGTTCTATTTTCTTAACCCTGGTTATGTCCAAAACTTAAAAGGATCATTTGGGTCATCTTGTATAACCTGATTATTCATTTTAAAATAAATTTAAATAATAGATAACCGTAATTGAGTGAGATATGACTATTTTCTTTAAACACAATACATCAAAATATTTTTAAAAATCATTTAGGGTTAATCAAATTATATCTAAAAATTAAATTAAAATTAAATCGGAACAATCGTTAACGCTTTTAGTTATTATCTTTTCTTTATTCTGGTTGTGTTCATACCGTAAAAAACATCATTTGGCTATTTTGTATATGCGAAATAGTAAATTTAAATTATATTCGAATAATAGATAACAGTAATAGAGTGAGATATGACTATTTTTTTAAAACACAATACATAAAACTATTTTTAAAAATCATTTAGGGTTAATCAAATTAAATCTAAAAATTGAATTAAAATTAAATCGGAACAATCGCCAACGCTATTAGTTATTATATTTTCTTAACTCTGGTTGTGTTCAAACCGTAAAAAACATCATTTGGCTATCTCGTATAGGCGAAATAGTAAATTTAAATTATATTCGAATAATAGATAACAGTAATAGTGTGAAATATGATTATTTTTTTTAAAAACAATACATCAAAAATATTTTAAAAATAATTTAGAGGACATCAAATGAACTTCAAAAATTAGATTGGAATGAAATCGGACAATGCTATAATGATTAATTGTTCTATTTTCTTAACCCTGGTTATGTCCAAAACTTAAAAGGATCATTTGGGTCGTCTTGTATAACCTAAATATTAATTTTAAAATAAATTTGAATAATAAATAACCGTAATTGAGTGAGATGACTATTTTTTTAAAACACAATACATAAAACTATTTTTAAAAATCATTTAGGGTTAATCAAATTAAATCTAAAAATTGAATTAAAATTAAATCGGAACAATCGCCAACGCTATTAGTTATTATATTTTCTTAACTCTGGTTGTGTTCAAACCGTAAAAAACATCATTTGGCTATCTCGTATAGGCGAAATAGTAAATTTAAATTATATTCGAATAATAGATAACAGTAATAGTGTGAAATATGATTATTTTTTTTAAAAACAATACATCAAAAAAATTTTAAAAATAATTTAGAGGACATCAAATGAACTTCAAAAATTAGATTGGAATGAAATCGGACAATGCTATAATGATTAATTGTTCTATTTTCTTAACCCTGGTTATGTCCAAAACTAAAAAAGGATTATTTGGGTCATCTTGTATAACCTAAATATTAATTTTAAAATAAATTTGAATAATATATAACCGTAATTGAGTGAGATATGACTATTTTTTTTTTAATTTTTCATAAAACTATTTTTAAAAATCATTTAGGGTTAATCAAATTATATCTAAAAATTGAATTAAATTAAATCGGAACACTCGCCAACGCTAGTAGTTATTATATTTTCTTAACTTTGGTTGTGTTCAAACCGTAAAAAACATCATTTGGCCATCTCGTATATGCGAAATAGTAAATTTAAATTATATTCGAATAATAGATAACAGTAATACTGTGACATATAATAATTTTTTTTTAAAACAATACATCAGAAATATTTTTAAAATAATTTACAGGACATCAAATGAACTTCAAAAATTAAATTGGAATGAAATCGGACAATGCTATAATAATTAATTGTTCTATTTTCTTAACCCTGGTTATGTCCAAAACTTAAAAAGGAATATTTGGGTCAGCTTGTATAACCTAAATATGAATTTTAAAATAAATTCGAATAATAGGTAACCGTAATTGAGTGAGATATGATTATTTTTTTTAAACACAATACATTAAAATATTTTTAAAAATCATATAGGGGTAATCAAATTATATCTAAAAATTTAATCGGAACAATCGTTAACGCTTTTAGTTATTATATTTTCTTAATTCTGGTTGTGTTCAAACCGTAAAAAAACATCATTTGGCTATCTTGTATATGCGAAATAGTAAATTTAAATTATATTCGAATAATAGATAACAGTAATAGTGTGAAATATGATTATTTTTTTTTAAAACAATACATCAGAAAAATTTTAAAAATAATTTACAGAACATCAAATGAACTTCAAAAATTAAATTGGAATAAAATCGGACAAGGCTATAATGATTATTTGTTCTATTTTCTTAACCCTGGTTATGTCCAAAACTTAAAAAGGATTATTTGGATCAGCTTGTATAACCTATATATAAATTTTAAAATAAATTCGAATAATAGGTAACCGTAATTGAGTGAGATATGATTATTTTTTTTAAACACAATACATTAAAATATTTTTAAAAATCATATAGGGGTAATCAAATTATATCTAAAAATTTACTCAGAACAATCGTTAACGCTTTTAGTTATTATATTTTCTTAATTCTGGTTGTGTTCAAACCGTAAAAAACATCATTTGGCTATCTCGTATATGCGAAATAGTAAATTTAAATTATATTAGAATAATAGATAACAGTAATACTGTGACATATAATAATTTTTTTTTAAAACAATACATCAAAAAAATTTTAAAAATAATTTACAGGACATCAAATGAACTTCAAAAATTAAATTGGAATGAAATCGGACAATGCTATAATGATTAATTGTTCTATTTTCTTAACCCTGGTTATGTCCAAAACTTAAAAAGGACCATTTGGGTCATCTTGTATATCCTAAATATTCATCTTAAAATAAATTTGAATAATAGATAACCGTAATTGAGTGAGATATGACTATTTTTTTAAAACACAATACATTAAAAAATTTTTAAAAATTATTTAGGGTTAAACAAATTATATCTAAAAATTAAATTGAAATCATATCGGAACATTACCTATAAGTAAGAGTAATCGATTTTCTTTATCCTGGTTATGTCCAAAACATAAAAAGGATCATTTTAGTCATCTTGTATAACCTAAATAATAATTTTAATTTATATTTGAATAATAGATAACCGTAATTGAGTGAGATATGACTATTTTATTTAAACACAATACATCAAAATATTTTTAAAAATCATTTAGGGTTAATCAAATTATATCTTAAAATTGAATTAAAATTAAATCGGAACAATCGCCAACGCTATTAGTTATTATATTTTCTTAACTTTGGTTGTGTTCAAACCGTAAAAAACATCATTTGGCCATCTCCTATATGCGAAATAGTAAATTTAAATTATATTCGAATAATAGATAACAGTAATAGTGTGAAATATGATTATTTTTTTTTAAAACAATACATCAGAAAAATTGTAAAAATAATTTACAGGACATCAAATGAACTTCAAAAATTAAATAGGAATGAAATCGGACAATGCTATAATGATTAATTGTTCTATTTTCTTAACCCTGGTTATGTCCAAAACTTAAAAAGGACCATTTGGGTCATCTTGTATATCCTAAATATTCATCTTAAAATAAATTTGAATAATAGATAACCGTAATTGAGTGAGATATGACTATTTTTTTAAAACACAATACATAAAACTATTTTTAAAAATCATTTAGGGTTAATCATATTAAATCTAAAAATTGAATTAAAATTAAATCGGAACAATCGCCAACGCTATTAGTTATTATATTTTCTTAACTCTGGTTGTGTTCAAACCGTAAAAAATATCATTTGGCTATCTCGTATAGGCGAAATAGTAAATTTAAATTTTATTCGAATAATAGATAACAGTAATAGTGTGAAATATGATTATTTTGTTTAAAAACAATACATCAAAAAAATTTTAAAAATAATTTAGAGAACATCAAATGAACTTCAAAAATTAAATTGGAATGAAATCGGACAATGCTATAATGATTAATTGTTCTATTTTCTTAACCCTGGTTATGTCCAAAACTTAAAAAGGATTATTTGGGTCATCTTGTATAACCTAAATATTAATTTTAAAATAAATTTGAATAATATATAACCGTAATTGAGTGAGATATGACTATTTTTTTTTTAATTTTTCATAAAACTATTTTTAAAAATCATTTAGGGTTAATCAAATTATATCTAAAAATTGAATTAAATTAAATCGGAACACTCGCCAACGCTAGTAGTTATTATATTTTCTTAACTTTGGTTGTGTTCAAACCGTAAAAAACATCATTTGGCCATCTCGTATATGCGAAATAGTAAATTTAAATTATATTCGAATAATAGATAACAGTAATAGTGTGAAATATGATTATTTTTTTTTAAACAATACATCAGAAAAATTTTAAAAGTAATTTACAAGACATCAAATGAACTTCAAAAATTAAATTGGAATGAAATCGCACAATGCTATAATGATTATTTGTTCTATTTTCTTAACCCTGGTTATGTCCAAAACTTAAAAAGGGTTATTTGGATCAGCTTGTATAACCTAAATATAAATTTTAAAATAAATTCGAATAATAGGTAACCGTAATTGAGTGAGATATGTTTATTTTTTTTAAACACAATACATCAAAATATTTTTAAAAATCATTTAGGGTTAATCAAATTATATCTTAAAATTGAATTAAAATTAAATCGGAACAATCGCCAACGCTATTAGTTATTATATTTTCTTAACTTTGGTTGTGTTCAAACCGTAAAAAACATCATTTGGCCATCTCCTATATGCGAAATAGTAAATTTAAATTATATTCGAATAATAGATAACAGTAATAGTGTGAAATATGATTATTTTTTTTTAAAACAATACATCAGAAAAATTGTAAAAATAATTTACAGGACATCAAATGAACTTCAAAAATTAAATAGGAATGAAATCGGACAATGCTAAAATGATTAATTGTTCTATTTTCTTAACCCTGGTTATGTCAAAAACTTAAAAAGGACCACTTGGGTCATCTTGTATATCCTAAATATTCATCTTAAAATAAATTTGAATAATAGATAACCGTAATTGAGTGAGATATGACTATTTTTTTAAAACACAATACATTAAAAAAAATTTTAAAATTATTAAGGGTTAAACAAATTATATCTAAAAATTAAATTGAAATCATATCGAAACATTACCTATAAGTAATAGTAATCGATTTTCTTTATCCTGGTTATGTCCAAAACATAAAAAGGATCATTTGAACTTCAAAAATTAAATTGGAATGAAATCGGACAATGCTATAATGATTAATTGTTCTATTTTCTTAACCCTGGTTATGTCCAAAACTTAAAAAGGATTATTTGGGTCATCTTGTATAACCTAAATATTAATTTTAAAATAAATTTGAATAATATATAACCGTAATTGAGTGAGATATGACTATTTTTTTTTAATTTTTCATAAAACTATTTTTAAAAATCATTTAGGGTTAATCAAATTATATCTAAAAATTGAATTAAATTAAATCGGAACACTCGCCAACGCTAGTAGTTATTATATTTTCTTAACTTTGGCTGTGTTCAAACCGTAAAAAACATCATTTGGCCATCTCGTATATGCGAAATAGTAAATTTAAATTATATTCGAATAATAGATAACAGTAATAGTGTAAAATATGATTATTTTTTTTTAAACAATACATCAGAAAAATTTTAAAAGTAATTTACAAGACATCAAATGAACTTCAAAAATTAAATTGGAATGAAATCGCACAATGCTATAATGATTATTTGTTCTATTTTCTTAACCCTGGTTATGTCCAAAACTTAAAAAGGGTTATTTGGATCAGCTTGTATAACCTAAATATAAATTTTAAAATAAATTCGAATAATAGGTAACCGTAATTGAGTGAGATATGTTTATTTTTTTTAAACACAATACATTAAAATATTTTTAAAAATCATATAGGGGTAATCAAATTATATCTAAAAATTTAATCGGAACAATCGTTAACGCTTTTAGTTATTATATTTTCTTAATTCTGGTTGTGTTCAAACCGTAAAAAACATCATTTGGCTATCTCGTATATGCGAAATAGTAAATTTAAATTATATTCAAATAATAGATAACAGTAATACTGTGACATATAATAATTTTTTTTAAAAACAATACATCAGAAAAATTTTAAAAATAATTTACAGGACATCAAATGAACTTCAAAAATTAAATTGGAATGAAATCGGACAATGCTATAATGATTAATTGTTCTATTTTCTTAACCCTGGTAATGTCCAAAACTTAAAAAGGACCATTTGGGTCATCTTGTATATCCTAAATATTCATCTTAAAATAAATTTGAATAATAGATAACCGTAATTGAGTGAGATATGACTATTTTTTTAAAACACAATACATTAAAAAATTTTTAAAAATTATTTAGGGTTAAACAAATTATATCTAAAAATTAAATTGAAATCATATCGGAACATTACCTATAAGTAAGAGTAATCGATTTTCTTTATCCTGGTTATGTCCAAAACATAAAAAGGATCATTTTAGTCATCTTGTATAAACTAAATAATAATTTTAATTTATATTTGAATAATAGATAACCGTAATTGAGTGAGATATGACTATTTTATTTAAACACAATACATCAAAATATTTTTAAAAATCATTTAGGGTTAATCAAATTATATCTTAAAATTGAATTAAAATTAAATCGGAACAATCGCCAACGCTATTAGTTATTATATTTTCTTAACTTTGGTTGTGTTCAAACCGTAAAAAACATCATTTGGCCATCTCCTATATGCGAAATAGTAAATTTAAATTATATTCGAATAATAGATAACAGTAATAGTGTGAAACATGATTATTTTTTTTTAAAACAATACATCAGAAAAATTGTAAAAATAATTTACAGGACATCAAATGAACTTCAAAAATTAAATAGGAATGAAATCGGACAATGCTATAATGATTAATTGTTCTATTTTCTTAACCCTGGTTATGTCAAAAACTTAAAAAGGACCACTTGGGTCATCTTGTATATCCTAAATATTCATCTTAAAATAAATTTGAATAATAGATAACCGTAATTGAGTGAGATATGACTATTTTTTTAAAACACAATACATTAAAAAAAATTTTAAAATTATTAAGGGTTAAACAAATTATATCTAAAAATTAAATTGAAATCATATCGAAACATTACCTATAAGTAATAGTAATCGATTTTCTTTATCCTGGTTATGTCCAAAACATAAAAAGGATCATTTGAAGGACAAAATTAAATTGGAATGAAATCGGACAATGCTCTAATGATTAATTGTTCTATTTTCTTAACCCTGGTTATGTCCAGAACTTAAAAAGGACCATTTGGGTCATCTTTTATATCCTAAATATTCATCTTAAAATAAATTTGAATAATAGATAACCGTAATTGAGTGAGATATGACTATTTTTTTAAAACACAATACATAAAGCTATTTTTAAAAATCATTTAGGGTTAATCATATTAAATCTAAAAATTGAATTAAAATTAAATCGGAACAATCGCCAACGCTATTAGTTATTATATTTTCTTAACTCTGGTTGTGTTCAAACCGTAAAAAATATCATTTGGCTATCTCGTATAGGCGAAATAGTAAATTTAAATTATATTCGAATAATAGATAACAGTAATAGTGTGAAATATGATTATTTTGTTTAAAAACAATACATCAAAAAAATTTTAAAAATAATTTAGAGAACATCAAATGAACTTCAAAAATTAAATTGGAATGAAATCGGACAATGCTATAATGATTAATTGTTCTATTTTCTTAACCCTGGTTATGTCCAAAACTTAAAAGGATCATTTGGGTCATCTTGTATAACCTAAATATTCATTTTAAAATAAATTTAAATAATAGATAACCGTAATTGAGTGAGATATGACTATTTTCTTTAAACACAATACATCAAAATATTTTTAAAAATCATTTAGGATTAATCAAATTATATCTAAAAATTAAATCGGAACAATCGTTAACGCTATTAGTTATTATCTTTTCTTATCTCTGGTTGTGTTCAAACCGTAAAAAACATCATTTGGCTATCTTGTATATGCGAAATAGTAAATTTAAATTATATTCGAATAATAGATAACAGTAATAGTGTGAAATATGATTATTTTTTTTTCAAACAATACATCAGAAAAATTTTAAAAATAATTTACAGAACATCAAATGAACTTCAAAAATTAAATTGGAATGAAATCGGACAATGCTATAATGATTATTTGTTCTATTTTCTTAACCCTGGTTATGTCCAAAACTTAAAAAGTATTATTTAGATCAGCTTGTATAACCTAAATATAAATTTTAAAATAAATTCGAATAATAGGTAACCGTAATTGAGTGAGATATGATTATTTTTTTTAAACACAATTCATTAAAATATTTTTAAAAATCATATAGAGGTAATCAAATTATATCTAAAAATTTAATCGGAACAATCGTTAACGCTTTTAGTTATTATATTTTCTTAATTCTGGTTGTGTTCAAACCGTAAAAAACATCATTTGGCTATCTCGTATATGCGAAATAGTAAATTTAAATTATATTCGTATAATAGATAACAGTAATACTGTGACATATAATAATTTTTTTTAAAAACAATACATCAAAAAAATTTTAAAAATAATTTACAGGACATCAAATGAACTTCAAAAATTAAATTGGAATGAAATCGGACAATGCTATAATGATTAATTGCTCTATTTTCTTAACCCTGGTTATGTCCAAAACTTAAAAAGGACCATTTGGGTCATCTTGTATATCCTAAATATTGATCTTAAAATAAATTTGAATAATAGATAACCGTAATTGAGTGAGATATGACTATTTTTTTAAAACACAATACATTAAAAAAATTTTAAAAATTATTTAGGGTTAAACAAATTATATCTAAAAATTAAATTGAAATCATATCGGAACATTACCTATAAGTAATAGTAATCGATTTTCTTTATCCTGGTTATGTCCAAAACATAAAAAGGATCATTTGAAGGACAAAATTAAATTGGAATGAAATCGGACAATGCTCTAATGATTAATTGTTCTATTTTCTTAACCCTGGTTATGTCCAAAACTTAAAAAGGACCATTTGGGTCATCTTGTATATCCTAAATATTTATCTTAAAATAAATTTGAATAATAGATAACCGTAATTGACTGAGATATGACTATTTTTTTAAAACACAATACATTAAAAAATTTTTAAAAATTATTTAGGGTTAAACAAATTATATCTAAAAATTAAATTGAAATCATATCGGAACATTACCTATAAGTAATAGTAATCGATTTTCTTTATCCTGGTTATTTCCAAAACATAAAAAGGATCCTTTGAGTCATCTTGTATAACCTAAATAATAATTTTAATTTATATTTGAATAATAGATAACCGTAATTGAGTGAGATATGACTATTTTATTTAAACACAATACATCAAAATATTTTTAAAAATCATTTAGGGTTAATCAAATTATATCTAAAAATTGAATTAAAATTAAATCGGAACAATCGCCAACGCTATTAGTTATTATATTTTCTTAACCCTGGTTATGTCCAAAACTTAAAAAGGATTATTTGGGTCATCTTGTATAACCTAAATATTAATTTTAAAATAAATTTGAATAATAGATAACCGTAATTGAGTGAGATATGACTATTTTTTTAAAACACAATACATAAAACTATTTTTAAAAATCATTTAGGGTTAATCAAATTAAATCTAAAAATTGAATTAAAATTAAATCGGAACAATCGCCAACGCTATTAGTTATTATATTTTCTTAACTCTGGTTGTGTTCAAACCGTAAAAAACATCATTTGGCTATCTCGTATATGCGAAATAGTAAATTTAAATTATATTCGAATAATAGATAACAGTAATAGTGTGAAATATGATTATTTTTTTTAAAAACAATACATCAGAAAAATTTTAAAAATAATTTACAGGACATCAAATGAACTTCAAAAATTAAATTGGAATGAAATCGGACAATGCTATAATGATTAATTGTTCTATTTTCTTAACCCTGGTTATGTCCAAAACTTAAAAAGGATCAATTGGGTCATCTTGTATAATTTAAATATGAATTTTAAAATAAATTTGAATAATAGGTAACCGTAATTGAGTGAGATATGATTATTTTTTTTAAACACAATACATTAAAAAATTTTAGAAAATTATTTAGGGTTAAACAAATTATATCTAAAAATTAAATTGAAATCATATCGGAACATTAGCTATTGGTAATAGTAATCGATTTTCTTAATCCTGGTTATGTCCAAAACATAAAAAGGATCATTTGAGTCATCTTGTATAAATATCTAAAGGATTATTTGGGTCATCTTGTATAACATAAATATTAATTTTAAAATAAATTTGAATAATAGATAACCGTAATTGAGTGAGATATGACTATTTTTTTAAAACACAATACATAAAACTATTTTGAAAAATCATTTAGGGTTAATCAAATTAAATCTAAAAATTGAATTAAAATTAAATCGGAACAATCGCCAACGCTATTAGTTATTATAGTTTCTTAACTCTGGTTGTGTTCAAACCGTAAAAAACATCATTTGGCTATCTCGTATAGGCGAAATAGTAAATTTAAATTATATTCGAATAATAGATAACAGTAATAGTGTGAAATATGATTATTTTTTTTAAAAACAATACATCAAAAAAATTTTAAAAATAATTTAGAGGACATCAAATGAACTTCAAAAATTAAGTTGGAATGATATCGGACAATGCTATAATGATTAATTGTTCTATTTTCTTAACCCTGGTTATGTCCAAAACTTAAAAAGGATTATTTGGGTCATCTTGTATAACCTAAATATTAATTTTAAAATAAATTTGAATAATATATAACCGTAATTGAGTGATATATGACTATTTTTTTTTTAATTTTTCATAAAACTATTTTTAAAAATCATTTAGGGTTAATCAAATTATATCTAAAAATTGAATTAAATTAAATCGGAACACTCGCCAACGCTATTAGTTATTATAGTTTCTTAACTCTGGTTGTGTTCAAACCGTAAAAAACATCATTTGGCTATCTCGTATAGGCGAAATAGTAAATTTAAATTATATTCGAATAATAGATAACAGTAATAGTGTGAAATATGATTATTTTTTTTAAAAACAATACATCAAAAAAATTTTAAAAATAATTTAGAGGACATCAAATGAACTTCAAAAATTAAGTTGGAATGATATCGGACAATGCTATAATGATTAATTGTTCTATTTTCTTAACCCTGGTTATGTCCAAAACTTAAAAAGGATTATTTGGGTCATCTTGTATAACCTAAATATTAATTTTAAAATAAATTTGAATAATATATAACCGTAATTGAGTGATATATGACTATTTTTTTTTTTAATTTTTCATAAAACTATTTTTAAAAATCATTTAGGGTTAATCAAATTATATCTAAAAATTGAATTAAATTAAATCGGAACACTCGCCAACGCTAGTAGTTATTATATTTTCTTAACTTTGGTTGTGTTCAAACCGTAAAAAACATCATTTGGCCATCTCGTATATGCGAAATAGTAAATTTTAATTATATTCGAATAATAGATAACAGTAATAGTGTGAAATATGATTATTTTTTTTTAAACAATACATCAGAAAAATTTTAAAAATAATTTACAAGACATCAAATGAACTTCAAAAATTAATTTGGAATGAAATCGGACAATGCTATAATGATTATTTGTTCTATTTTCTTAACCCTGGTTATGTCCAAAACTTAAAAAGGATTATTTGGGTCAGCTTGTATAACCTAAATATGAATTTTAAAATAAATTCGAATAATAGGTAACCGTAATTGAGTGAGATATGATTTTTTTTTTTAAACACAATACATTAAAATATTTTTAAAAATCATATAGGGGTAATCAAATTATATCTAAAAATTTAAACGGAACAATCGTTAACGCTTTTAGTTATTATATTTTCTTAATTCTGGTTGTGTTCAAACCGTAAAAAACATCATTTGGCTATCTTGTATATGCGAAATAGTAAATTTAAATTATATTCGAATAATAGATAACAGTAATAGTGTGAAATATGATTATTTTTTTTTAAAACAATACATCAGAAAAATTTAAATAATAATTTACAGAACATCAAATGAACTTCAAAAATTAAATTGGAATGAAATCGGACAATGCTATAATGATTATTTGTTCTATTTTCTTAACCCTGGTTATGTCCAAAACTTAAAAAGGATTATTTGGATCAGCTTGTATAACCTAAATATAAATTTTAAAATAAATTCGAATAATAGGTAACCGTAATTGAGTGAGATATGATTATTTTTTTTAAACACAATACATTAAAAATTTTTTAAAAATTATTTAGGGTTAAACAAATTATATCTAAAAATTAAATTGAAATCATATCGGAACATTACCTATAAGTAATAGTAATCGATTTTCTTTATCCTGGGTATGTCCAAAACATAAAAAGGATCATTTGAAGGACAAAATTAAATTGGAATGAAATCGGACAATGCTCTAATGATTAATTGTTCTGTTTTCTTAACCCTGGTTATGTCCAAAACTTAAAAAGGACCATTTGGGTCATCTTGTATATCCTAAATATTTATCTTAAAATAAATTTGAATAATAGATAACCGTAATTGAGTGAGATATGACTATTTTATTTAAACACAATACATCAAAATATTTTTAAAAATCATTTAGGGTTAATCAAATTATATCTAAAAATTGAATTAAAATTAAATCGGAACAATCGCCAACGCTATTAGTTATTATATTTTCTTAACTTTGGTTGTGTTCAAACCGTAAAAAACATCATTTGGCCATCTCCTATATGCGAAATAGTAAATTTAATTATATTCGAATAATAGATAACAGTAATAGTGTGAAATATGATTATTTTTTTTTAAAACAATACATCAGAAAAATTTTAAAAATAATTTACAGGACATCAAATGAACTTCAAAAATTAAATTGGAATGAAATCGGACAATGCTATAATTATTAATTGCTCTATTTTCTTAACCCTGGTTAAGTCCAAAACTTAAAAAGGACCATTTGGGTCATCTTGTATATCCTAAATATTCATCTTAAAATAAATTTGAATAATAGATAACCGTAATTGAGTGAGATATGACTATTTTTTTAAAACACAATACATTAAAAAATTTTTAAAAATTATTTAGGGTTAAACAAATTATATCTAAAAATTAAATTGAAATCATATCGGAACATTACCTATAAGTAATAGTAATCGATTTTCTTTATCCTGGGTATGTCCAAAACATAAAAAGGATCATTTGAAGGACAAAATTAAATTGGAATGAAATCGGACAATGCTCTAATGATTAATTGTTCTGTTTTCTTAACCCTGGTTATGTCCAAAACTTAAAAAGGACCAATTGGGTCATCTTGTATATCCTAAATATTCATCTTAAAATAAATTTGAATAATAGATAACCGTAATTGAGTGAGATATGACTATTTTTTTAAAACACAATACATTAAAAAATTTTTAAAAATTATTTAGGGTTAAACAAATTATATCTAAAAATTAAATTGAAATCATATCGGAACATTACCTATAAGTAATAGTAATCGATTTTCTTTATCCTGGTTATGTCCAAAACATAAAAAGGATCATTTGAGTCATCTTGTATAACCTAAATAATAATTTTAATTTATATTTGAATAATAGATAACCGTAATTGAGTGAGATATGACTATTTTTTTAAAATACAATACATAAAACTATTTTTAAAAATCATTTAGGGTTAATTAAATCTAAAAATTGAATTAAAATTAAATCGGAACATTCGCCAACGCTATTAGTTATTATATTTTCTTAACTCTGGTTGTGTTTAAACCGTAAAAAACATCATTTGGCTATCTCGTATATGCGAAATAGTAAATTTAAATTATATTCGAATAATAGATAACAGTAATACTGTGAAATATAATTATTTTTTTTAAAAACAATACATCAAAAAAATTTTAAAAATAATTTACAGGACATCAAATGAACTTCAAAAATTAAATTGGAATGAAATCGGACAATGCTATAATGATTAATTGTTCTATTTTCTTAACCCTGGTTATGTCCAAAACTTAAAAAGGATCAATTGGGTCATCTTGTATAATTTAAATATGAATTTTAAAATAAATTTGAATAATAGGTAATCGTAATTGAGTGAGATATGATTTTTTTTTTTTAAACACACTACATTAAAAAATTTTAGAAAATTATTTAGGGTTAAACAAATTATATCTAAAAATTAAATTGAAATCATATCGGAACATTAGCTATGGGTAATAGTAATCGATTTTCTTTATCCTGGTTATGTCCAAAACATAAAAAGGATCATTTGAGTCATCTTGTATAACCTAAATAATAATTTGAATTTATATTTGAATAAAAGATAACCGTAATTGAGTGAGATATGATTATTTTTTTTAAACACAATACATTAAAAAACTTTAGAAAATTATTTAGGGTTAAACAAATTATATCTAAAAATTAAATTGAAATCATATCGGAACATTAGCTATAGGTAATAGTAATCGATTTTCTTTATCCTGGTTATGTCCAAAACATAAAAAGGATCATTTGAGTCATCTTGTATAACTATCTAAAGGATTATTTGGGTCATCTTGTATAACCTAAATATTAATTTTAAAATAAATTTGAATAATAGATAACCGTAATTGAGTGAGATGACTATTTTTTTAAAACACAATACATAAAACTATTTTTAAAAATCATTTAGGGTTAATCAAATTAAATCTAAAAATTGAATTATAATTAAATCGGAACAATCGCCAACGCTATTAGTTATTATATTTTCTTAACTCTGGTTGTGTTCAAACCGTAAAAAACATCATTTGGCTATCTCGTATAGGCGAAATAGTAAATTTAAATTATATTCGAATAATAGATAACAGTAGTAGTGTGAAATATGATTATTTTTTTTAAAAACAATACATCAAAAAAATTTTAAAAATAATTTACAGGACATCAAATGAACTTCAAAAATTAAATTGGAATAAAATCGGACAATTCTATAATGATTAATTGTTCTATTTTCTTAACCCTGGTTATGTCCAAAACTTAAAAAGGATTATTTGGGTCATCTTGTATAACCTAAATATTAATTTTAAAATAAATTTGAATAATAGATAACCGTAATTGAGTGAGATATGACTATTTTTTTAAAACACAATACATAAAACTATTTTTAAAAATCATTTAGGGTTAATCAAATTAAATCTAAAAATTGAATTAAAATTAAATCGGAACAATCGCCAACGCTATTAGTTATTATATTTTCTTAACTCTGGTTGTGTTCAAACCGTAAAAAACCTCATTTGGCTATCTCGTATATGCGAAATAGTAAATTTAAATTATATTCGAATAATAGATAACAGTAATACTGTGAAATATAATTATTTTTTTTAAAAACAATACATCAAAAAAATTTTAAAAATAATTTACAGGACATCAAATGAACTTCAAAAATGAAATCGGACAATGCTATAATGATTAATTGTTCTATTTTCTTAACCCTGGTTATGTCCAAAACTTAAAAGGATCATTTGGGTCATCTTGTATAACCTAAATATTCATTTTAAAATAAATTTAAATAATAGATAACCGTAATTGAGTGAGATATGACTATTTTCTTTAAACACAATACATCAAAATATTTTTAAAAATCATTTAGGGTTAATCAAATTATATCTAAAAATTAAATCGGAACAATCGTTAACGCTATTAGTTATTATCTTTTCTTATCTCTGGTTGTGTTCAAACCGTAAAAAACATCATTTGGCTATCTCGTATATGCGAAATAGTAAATTTAAATTATATTCGAATAATAGATAACAGTAATAGTGTGAAATATGATTATTTTTTTTAAAAACAATACATCAGAAAAATTTTAAAAATAATTTACAGGACATCAAATGAACTTCAAAAATTAAATTGGAATGAAATCGGACAATGCTATAATGATTAATTGTTCTATTTTCTTAACCCTGGTTATGTCCAAAACTTAAAAAGGATCAATTGGGTCATCTTGTATAATTTAAATATGAATTTTAAAATAAATTTGAATAATAGGTAACCGTAATTCAGTGAGATATGATTATTTTTTTTTAAACACAATACATTAAAATATTTTTAAAAATCATATAGGGGTAATCAAATTATATCTAAAAAGTTAATCGGAACAATCGTTAACGCTTTTAGTTATTATATTTTCTTAATTCTGGTTGTGTTCAAACCGTAAAAAACATCATTTGGCTATCTTGTATATGCGAAATAGTAAATTTAAATTATATTCGAATAATAGATAACAGTAATAGTGTGAAATATGATTATTTTTTTTTCAAACAATACATCAGAAAAATTTTAAAAATAATTTACAGAACATCAAATGAACTTCAAAAATTAAATTGGAATGAAATCGGACAATGCTATAATGATTATTTGTTCTATTTTCTTAACCCTGGTTATGTCCAAAACTTAAAAAGGATTATTTGGATCAGCTTGTATAACCTAAATATAAATTTTAAAATAAATTCGAATAATAGGTAACCGTAATTGAGTGAGATATGATTATTTTTTTTAAACACAATACATTAAAATATTTTTAAAAATCATATAGGGGTAATCAAATTATATCTAAAAATTTAATCGAAACAATCGTTAACGCTTTTAGTTATTATATTTTCTTAATTCTGGTTGTGTTCAAACCGTAAAAAACATCATTTGGCTATCTTGTATATGCGAAATAGTAAATTTAAATTATATTCGAATAATAGATAACAGTAATAGTGTGAAATATGATTATTTTTTTTTCAAACAATACATCAGAAAAATTTTAAAAATAATTTACAGAACATCAAATGAACTTCAAAAATTAAATTGGAATGAAATCGGACAATGCTATAATGATTATTTGTTCTATTTTCTTAACCCTGGTTATGTCCAAAACTTAAAAAGGATTATTTGGATCAGCTTGTATAACCTAAATATAAATTTTAAAATAAATTCGAATAATAGGTAACCGTAATTGAGTGAGATATGATTATTTTTTTTAAACACAATACATTAAAATATTTTTAAAAATCATATAGGGGTAATCAAATTATATCTAAAAATTTAATCGAAACAATCGTTAACGCTTTTAGTTATTATATTTTCTTAATTCTGGTTGTGTTCAAACCGTAAAAAACATCATTTGGCTATGTCGTATATGCGAAATAGTAAATTTAAATTATATTCGAATAATAGATAACAGTAATACTGTGACATATAATAATTTTTTTTAAAAACAATACATCAAAAAAATTTTAAAAATAATTTACAGGACATCAAATGAACTTCAAAAACTAAATTGGAATGAAATCGGACAATGCTATAATGAGTATTTGTTCTATTTTCTTAACCCTGGTTATGTCCAAAACTTAAAAAGGACCATTTGGATCATCTTGTATATCCTAAATATTCATCTTAAAATAAATTTGAATAATAGATAACCGTAATTGAGTGAGATATGACTATTTTTTTAAAACACAATACATTAAAAAATTTTTAAAAATTATTTAGGGTTAAACAAATTATATCTAAAAATTAAATTGAAATCATATCGGAACATTACCTATAAGTAATAGTAATCGATTTTCTTTATCCTGGTTATGTCCAAAACATATAAAGGATCATTTGAAGGACAAAATTAAATTGGAATGAAATCGGACAATGCTCTATTGATTAATTGTTCTATTTTCTTAACCATCTAAAATCATTTAGGGTTAATCAAATTAAATCTAAAAATTGAATTATAATTAAATCGGAACAATCGCCAACGCTATTAGTTATTATATTTTCTTAACTCTGGTTGTGTTCAAACCGTAAAAAACATCATTTGGCTATCTCGTATAGGCGAAATAGTAAATTTAAATTATATTCGAATAATAGATAACAGTAGTAGTGTGAAATATGATTATTTTTTTTAAAAACAATACATCAAAAAAATTTTAAAAATAATTTACAGGACATCAAATGAACTTCAAAAATTAAATTAGAATAAAATCGGACAATTCTATAATGATTAATTGTTCTATTTTCTTAACCCTGGTTATGTCCAAAACTTAAAAAGGATTATTTGGGTCATCTTGTATAACCTAAATATTAATTTTAAAATAAATTTGAATAATAGATAACCGTAATTGAGTGAGATATGACTATTTTTTTAAAACACAATACATAAAACTATTTTTAAAAATCATTTAGGGTTAATCAAATTAAATCTAAAAATTGAATTAAAATTAAATCGGAACAATCGCCAACGCTATTAGTTATTATATTTTCTTAACTCTGGTTGTGTTCAAACCGTAAAAAACATCATTTGGCTATCTCGTATATGCGAAATAGTAAATTTAAATTATATTCGAATAATAGATAACAGTAATACTGTGAAATATAATTATTTTTTTTAAAAACAATACATCAAAAAAATTTTAAAAATAATTTACAGGACATCAAATGAACTTCAAAAATGAAATCGGACAATGCTATAATGATTAATTGTTCTATTTTCTTAACCCTGGTTATGTCCAAAACTTAAAAGGATCATTTGGGTCATCTTGTATAACCTAAATATTCATTTTAAAATAAATTTAAATAATAGATAACCGTAATTGAGTGAGATATGACTATTTTCTTTAAACACAATACATCAAAATATTTTTAAAAATCATTTAGGGTTAATCAAATTATATCTAAAAATTAAATCGGAACAATCGTTAACGCTATTAGTTATTATCTTTTCTTATCTCTGGTTGTGTTCAAACCGTAAAAAACATCATTTGGCTATCTCGTATATGCGAAATAGTAAATTTAAATTATATTCGAATAATAGATAACAGTAATAGTGTGAAATATGATTATTTTTTTTAAAAACAATACATCAGAAAAATTTTAAAAATAATTTACAGGACATCAAATGAACTTCAAAAATTAAATTGGAATGAAATCGGACAATGCTATAATGATTAATTGTTCTATTTTCTTAACCCTGGTTATGTCCAAAACTTAAAAAGGATCAATTGGGTCATCTTGTATAATTTAAATATGAATTTTAAAATAAATTTGAATAATAGGTAACCGTTATTCAGTGAGATATGATTATTTTTTTTTAAACACAATACATTAAAAAATTTTAGAAAATTATTTAGGGTTAAACAAATTATATCTAAAAATTAAATTGAAATCATATCGGAACATTAGCTATGGGTAATAGTAATCGATTTTCTTTATCCTGGTTATGTCCAAAACATAAAAAGGATCATTTGAGTCATCTTGTATAACCTAAATAATAATTTCAATTTATATTTGAATAAAAGATAACCGTAATTGAGTGAGATATGACTATTTTTTTTTTAATTTTTCATAAAACTATTTTTAAAAATCATTTAGGGTTAATTAAATTATATCTAAAAATTGAATTAAATTAAATCGGAACACTCGCCAACGCTAGTAGTTATTATATTTTCTTAACTTTGGTTGTGTTCAAACCGTAAAAAACATCATTTGGCCATCTCGTATATGCGAAATAGTAAATTTAAATTATATTCGAATAATAGATAACAGTAATAGTGTGAAATATGATTATTTTTTTTTTAAACAATACATCAGAAAAATTTTAAAAATAATTTACAAGACATCAAATGAACTTCAAAAATTAAATTGGAATGAAATCGGACAATGCTATAATGATTACTTGTTCTATTTTCTTAACCCTGGTTATGTCCAAAACTTAAAAAGGATTATTTGGGTCAGCTTGTATAACCTAAATATGAATTTTAAAATAAATTCGAATAATAGGTAACCGTAATTGAGTAAGATATGATTATTTTTTTTAAACACAATACATTAAAATATTTTTAAAAATCATATAGGGGTAATCAAATTATATCTAAAAAGTTAATCGGAACAATCGTTAACGCTTTTAGTTATTATATTTTCTTAATTCTGGTTGTGTTCAAACCGTAAAAAACATCATTTGGCTATCTTGTATATGCGAAATAGTAAATTTAAATTATATTCGAATAATAGATAACAGTAATAGTGTGAAATATGATTATTTTTTTTTCAAACAATACATCAGAAAAATTTTAAAAATAATTTACAGAACATCAAATGAACTTCAAAAATTAAATTGGAATGAAATCGGACAATGCTATAATGATTATTTGTTCTATTTTCTTAACCCTGGTTATGTCCAAAACTTAAAAAGGATTATTTGGATCAGCTTGTATAACCTAAATATAAATTTTAAAATAAATTCGAATAATAGGTAACCGTAATTGAGTGAGATATGATTATTTTTTTTAAACACAATACATTAAAATATTTTTAAAAATCATATAGGGGTAATCAAATTATATCTAAAAATTTAATCGGAACAATCGTTAACGCTTTTAGTTATTATATTTTCTTAATTCTGGTTGTGTTCAAACCGTAAAAAACATCATTTGGCTATCTCGTATATGCGAAATAGTAAATTTAAATTATATTCGAATAATAGATAACAGTAATACTGTGACATATAATAATTTTTTTTAAAAACAATACATCAAAAAAATTTTAAAAATAATTTACAGGACATCAAATGAACTTCAAAAATTAAATTGGAATGAAATCGGACAATGCTATAATGATTATTTGTTCTATTTTCTTAACCCTGGTTATGTCCAAAACTTAAAAAGGACCATTTGGATCATCTTGTATATCCTAAATATTCATCTTAAAATAAATTTGAATAATAGATAAGCGTAATTGAGTGAGATATGACTATTTTTTTAAAACACAATACATTAAAAAATTTTTAAAAATTATTTAGGGTTAAACAAATTATATCTAAAAATTAAATTGAAATCATATCGGAACATTACCTATAAGTAATAGTAATCGATTTTCTTTATCCTGGTTATGTCCAAAACATATAAAGGATCATTTGAAGGACAAAATTAAATTGGAATGAAATCGGACAATGCTCTATTGATTAATTGTTCTATTTTCTTAACCCTGGTTATGTCCAAAACTTAAAAAGGACCATTTCGGTCATCTTGTAATATTCATCTTAAAATAAATTTGAAGAATAGATAACCGTAATTGAGTGAGATATGACTATTTTTTTAAAACACAATACATTAAAAAATTTTAAAAATTATTTAGGGTTAAACAAATTATATCTTAAAATTAAATTGAAATCATATCGGAACATTACCTATAAGTAATAGTAATCGATTTTCTTTATCCTGGTTATGTCCAAAACATAAAAAGGATCATTTGAGTCATCTTGTATAACCTAAATAATAATTTTAATTTATATTTGAATAATAGATAACCGTAATTGAGTGAGATATGACTATTTTATTTAAACACAATACATCAAAATATTTTTAAAAATCATTTAGGGTTAATCAAATTATATCTAAAAATTGAATTAAAATTAAATCGGAACAATCGCCAACGCTATTAGTTATTATCTTTTCTTAACTCTGGTTGTGTTCAAACCGTAAAAAACATCATTTGGCTATCTCGTATATGCGAAATAGTAAATTTAAATTATATTCGAATAATAGATAACAGTAATACTGTGAAATATGATTATTTTTTTTAAAACAATACATCAAAAAAATTTTAAAAATAATTTACAGGACATCAAATGAACTTCAAAAATTAAATTGGAATGAAATAGGATAATGCTATAATGATTAATTGTTCTATTTTCTTAACCCTGGTTATGTCCAAAACTTAAAAAGGACCATTTGGGTCATCTTGTATATCCTAAATATTCATCTTAAAATAAATTTGAATAATAGATAACCGTAATTGAGTGAGATATGACTATTTTTTTAAAACACAATACATTAAAAAATTTTTAAAAATTATTTAGGGTTAAACAAATTATATCTAAAAATTAAATTGAAATCATATCGGAACATTACCTATAAGTAATAGTAATCGATTTTCTTTATCCTGGTTATGTCCAAAACATAAAAAGGATCATTTGAGTCATCTTGTATAACCTAAATAATAATTTTAATTTATATTTGAATAATAGATAACCGTAATTGAGTGAGATATGACTATTTTATTTAAACACAATACATCAAAATATTTTTAAAAATCATTTAGGGTTAATCAAATTATATCTAAAAATTGAATTAAAATTAAATCGGAACAATCGCCAACGCTATTAGTTATTATATTTTCTTAACTTTGGTTGTGTTCAAACCGTAAAAAACATCATTTGGCCATCTCCTATATGCGAAATAGTAAATTTAAATTATATTCGAATAGTAGATAACAGTAATAGTGTGAAATATGATTATTTTTTTTTTAAACAATACATCAGAAAAATTTTAAAAATAATTTACAGGACATCAAATGAACTTCAAAAATTAAATTGGAATGAAATCGGACAATGCTATAATGATTAATTGTTCTATTTTCTTAACCCTGGTTATGTCCAAAACTTAAAAAGGACCATTTGGATCATCTTGTATATCCTAAATATTCATCTTAAAATAAATTTGAATAATAGATAACCGTAATTGAGTGAGATATGACTATTTTATTTAAACACAATACATCAAAATATTTTTAAAAATCATTTAGGGTTAATCAAATTATATCTAAAAATTGAATTAAAATTAAATCGGAACAATCGCCAACGCTATTAGTTATTATCTTTTCTTAACTCTGGTTGTGTTCAAACCGTAAAAAACATCATTTGGCTATCTCGTATATGCGAAATAGTAAATTTAAATTATATTCGAATAATAGATAACAGTAATACTGTGAAATATGATTATTTTTTTTTAAAACAATACATCAAAAAAATTTTAAAAATAATTTACAGGACATCAAATGAACTTTAAAAATTAAATTGGAATGAAATCGGATAATGTTATAATGATTAATTGTTCTATTTTCTTAACCCTGGTTATGTCCAAAACTTAAAAAGGACCATTTGGGTCATCTTGTATATCCTAAATATTCATCTTAAAATAAATTTGAATAATAGATAACCGTAATTGAGTGAGATATGACTATTTTTTTAAAACACAATACATTAAAAAATTTTTTAAAATTATTTAGGGTTAAACAAATTATATCTAAAAATTAAATTGAAATCATATCGGAACATTACCTATAAGTAATAGTAATCGATTTTCTTTATCCTGGTTATGTCCAAAATATAAAAAGGATCATTTGAGTCATCTTGTATAACCTAAATAATAATTTTAATTTATATTTGAATAATAGATAACCGTAATTGAGTGAGATATGACTATTTTATTTAAACACAATACATCAAAATATTTTTAAAAATCATTTAGGGTTAATCAAATTATATCTAAAAATTGAATTAAAATTAAATCGGAACAATCGCCAACGCTATTAGTTATTATATTTTCTTAACTTTGGTTGTGTTCAAACCGTAAAAAACATAATTTGGCCATCTCCTATATGCGAAATAGTAAATTTAAATTATATTCGAATAGTAGATAACAGTAATAGTGTGAAATATGATTATTTTTTTTTAAAACAATACATCAGAAAAATTTTAAAAATAATTTACAGGACACCAAATGAACTTCAAAAATTAAATTGGAATGAAATCGGACAATGCTATAATGATTAATTGTTCTATTTTCTTAACCCTGGTTATGTCCAAAACTTAAAAAGGACCATTTGGATCATCTTGTATATCCTAAATATTCATCTTAAAATAAATTTGAATAATAGATAACCGTAATTGAGTGAGATATGACTATTTTATTTAAACACAATACATCAAAATATTTTTAAAAATCATTTAGGGTTAATCAAATTATATCTAAAAATTGAATTAAAATTAAATCGGAACAATCGCCAACGCTATTAGTTATTATATTTTCTTAACTTTGGTTGTGTTCAAACCGTAAAAAACATCATTTGGCCATCTCCTATATGCGAAATAGTAAATTTAAATTATATTCGAATAATAGATAACAGTAATAGTGTGAAATATGATTATTTTTTTTAAAAACAATACATCAGAAAAGTTTTAAAAATAATTTACAGGACATCGAATGATCTTCAAAAATTAAATTGGAATGAAATCGGACAATGCTATAATGATTAATTGTTCTATTTTCTTAACCCTGGTTATGTCCAAAACTTAAAAAGGACCATTTGGATCATCTTGTATATCCTAAATATTCATCTTAAAATAAATTTGAATATTAGATAACCGTAATTGAGTGAGATATGACTATTTTTTTAAAACACAATACATTAAAAATTTTTTAAAAATTATTTAGGGTTAAACAAATTATATCTAAAAATTAAATTGAAATCATATCGGAACATTACCTATAAGTAATAGTAATCGATTTTCTTTATCCTGGTTATGTCCAAAACATAAAAAGGATCATTTGAAGGACAAAATTAAATTGGAATGAAATCGGACAATGCTCTAATGATTAATTGTTCTATTTTCTTAACCCTAGTTATGTCCAAAACTTAAAAAGGACCATTTCGGTCATCTTGTAATATTCATCTTAAAATAAATTTGAATAATAGATAACCGTAATTGAGTGAGATATGACTATTTTTTTAAAACACAATACATTAAAAAATTTTTAAAAATTATTTAGGGTTAAACAAATTATATCTAAAAATTAAATTGAAATCATATCGGAACATTACCTATAAGTAATAGTAATCGATTTTCTTTATCCTGGTTATGTCCAAAACATAAAAAGGATCATTTGAAGGACAAAATTAAATTGGAATGAAATCGGACAATGCTCTAATGATTAATTGTTCTATTTTCTTAACCCTGGTTATGTCCAAAACTTAAAAAGGACCATTTCGGTCATCTTGTAATATTCATCTTAAAATAAATTTGAATAATAGATAACCGTAATTGAATGAGATATGACTATTTTTTTAAAACACAATACATTAAAAAATTTTTAAAAATTATTTAGGGTTAAACAAATTATATCTAAAAATTAAATTGAAATCATATCGGAACATTACCTATAAGTAATAGTAATCGATTTTCTTTATCCTGGTTATGTCCAAAACATAAAAAGGATCATTTGAAGGACAAAATTAAATTGGAATGAAATCGGACAATGCTCTAATGATTAATTGTTCTATTTTCTTAACCCTGGTTATGTCCAAAACTTAAAAAGGATCAATTGGGTCATCTTGTATAATTTAAATATGAATTTTAAAATAAATTTGAATAATAGGTAACCGTAATTCAGTGAGATATGATTTTTTTTTTTTAAACACAATACATTAAAAAATTTTAGAAAATTATTTAGGGTTAAACAAATTATATCTAAAAATTAAATTGAAATCATATCGGAACATTAGCTATGGGTAATAGTAATCGATTTTCTTTATCCTGGTTATGTCCAAAACATAAAAAGGATCATTTGAGTCATCTTGTATAACCTAAATAATAATTTTAATTTATATTTGAATAAAAGATAACCGTAATTGAGTGAGATATGACTATTTTTTTTTTTTTAATTTTTCATAAAACTATTTTTAAAAATCATTTAGGGTTAATCAAATTATATTTAAAAATTGAATTAAAATTAAATCGGAACAATCGCCAACGCCATTAGTTATTATATTTTCTTAACTTTGGTTTTGTTCAAACCGTAAAAAACACCATTTGGCCATCTCGTATATGCGAAATAGTAAATTTAAAATATATTCGAATAGTAGATAACAGTAATAGAGTGAGATATAATTAGTTTTTTAAAAAACAATTCATAAGAAAAATTTTAAAAATAATTTACAGTACATCAAATGAACTTCAAAAATTAAATTGGAATCAAATCGGACAACGCTATAATAATTAATTGTACTATTTTCTTAACCCTGGTTATGTCCAAAACTTAAAAAGGACCATTTGGGTCATCTTGTATAACCTAAATATTAATTTTAAAATAAATTTGAATAATAGATAACCGTAATTGAGTGAGATATGACTATTTTTTTAAAACACAACACAAAACTATTTTTAAAAATTATTTAGGGTTAATCAAATTATATCTAAAAATTAAATCGGAACAACTGTTAATGCTATTAGTTATTATATTTTCTTAATTCTGGTTGTGTTCAAACCGTAAAAAACATCATTTGGCTATCTTGTATATGCGAAATAGTAAATTTAAGTTATATTCGAATAATAGATAACAGTAAAAGAGTAAAATAAGATTTTTTTTTAAAACAATACATCAGAAAAATTTCAAAAATAATTTACAGTACATTAAATAAACTCCAAAAAATTAAATTGGAATCAAATCGGACAATGCTATAATAATTAATTGTTCTATTTTCTTAACCCTGGTTATGTCCAAAACTTAAAAGGATCATTTGGGTCATCTTGTATAACCTAAATATTAATTTTAAAATAAATTTGAATAATAGATAACCGTAATTGAGTGAGATATGACTATTTTTTAAAACACAACACATAAAACTATTTTTAAAAATCATTTAGAGTTAATCAAATTATATCTAAAAATTAATTTAAAATTAAATCGGAACAATCGTTAATGCTATTAGTTATTATATTTTCTTAACTCTGGTTGTGTTCAAACCGTAAAAAACATCTTTTGGCTATCTCGTATATGCGAAATATGATTATTTTTTTTGAAAACAATACATCAAAAAAATTTTAAAAATAATTTACAGGACATCAAATGAACTTCAAAAATTAAATTGGAATGAAATCGGACAATGCTATAATGATTAATTGTTCTATTTTCTTAACCCTGGTTATGTCCAAAACTTAAAAGGATCATTTGGGTCATCTTGTATAACCTAAATATTCATTTTAAAATAAATTTAAATAATAGATAACCGTAATTGAGTGAGATATGACTATTTTTTTTAAACACAATACATCAAAATATTTTTAAAAATCATTTAGGGTTAATCAAATTATATCTAAAAATTTAATTAGAACAATCGTTAACGCTATTAGTTATTATATTTTCTTAATTCTGGTTGTGTTCAAACCGTAAAAAACATCATTTGGCTATCTTGTATATGCGAAATAGTAAATTTAAATTATATTCGAATAATAGATAACAGTAATAGTGTGAAATATGATTATTTTTTTAAAAACAATACATCAGAAAAATTTTAAAAATAATATACAGGACATCAAATGAACTTCAAAAATTAAATTGGAATGAAATCGAACAATGCTATAATGATTAATTGTTCTATTTTCTTAACCCTGGTTATGTCCAAAACTTAAAAAGGATCAATTGGGTCATCTTGTATAATTTAAATATGAATTTTAAAATAAATTTGAATAATAGGTAACCGTAATTGAGTGAGATATGATTATTTTTTTTTAAACACAATACATTAAAAAATTTTAGAAAATTATTTAGGGTTAAACAAATTATATCTAAAAATTAAATTGAAATCATATCGGAACATTAGCTATAGGTAATAGTAATCGATTTTCTTTATCCTGGTTATGTCCAAAACATAAAAAGGATCATTTGAGTCATCTTGTATAACCTAAATAATAATTTTAATTTATATTTGAATAATAGATAACCGTAATTGAGTGAGATATGACTATTTTATTTAAACACAATACATCAAAATATTTTTAAAAATCATTTAGGGTTAATCAAATTATATCTAAAAATTGAATTAAAATTAAATCGGAACAATCGCCAACGCTATTAGTTATTATATTTTCTTAACTCTGGTTGTGTTCAAACCGTAAAAAACATCATTTGGCTATCTCGTATATGCGAAATAGTAAATTTAAATTATATTCGAATAATAGATAACAGTAATAGTGTGAAAGATTAAAAACAATACATCAAAAAAATTTTAAAAATAATTTACAGGACATCAAATAAACTTCAAAAATTAAATTGGAATGAAATCGGACAATGCTATAATGATTAATTGTTCTATTTTCTTAACCCTGGTTATGTCCAAAACTTAAAAAGGATTATTTGGGTCATCTTGTATAACCTAAATATTAATTTTTCAATAAATTTGAATAATAGATAACCGTAATTGAGTGAGATATGACTATTTTTTTAAAACACAATACATTAAACTATTTTTAAAAATCATTTAGGATTAATCAAATTAAATCTAAAAATTTAATTAAAATTAAATCGGAACACTCGCCAACGCTATTAGTTATTATCTTTTCTTAATTCTGGTTGTGTTCAAACCGTAAAAAACATCATTTGGCTATGTCGTATATGCGAAATAGTAAATTTAAATTATATTCGAATAATAGATAACAGTAATAGTGTGAAATATGATTATTCTTTTTAAAAACAATACATCAAAAACATTTTAAAAATAATTTACAGGACATCAAATGAACTTCAAAAATTAAATTGGAATGAAATCGGACAATGCTATAATGATTAATTGTTCTATTTTCTTAACCCTGGTTATGTCCAAAACTTAAAAGGATCATTTGGGTCATCTTGTATAACCTAAATATTCATTTTAAAATAAATTTAAATAATAGATAACCGTAATTGAGTGAGATATGACTATTTTTTTTAAACACAATACATGACACTATTTTTAAAAATCATTTAGGGTTAATCAAATTAAATCTAAAAATTGAATTAAAATTAAATCGGAACAATCGCCAACGCTATTAGTTATTATATTTTCCTAACTTTAGTTGTGTTCAAACCGTAAAAAACATCATTTGGCTATCTCGTATATGCGAAATAGTAAATTTAAATTATATTCGAATAATAGATAACAGTAATAGTGTGAAATATGATTATTTTTTTTAAAAACAATACATCAAAAAAATTTTAAAAATAATTTACAGGACATTAAATGAACTTCAAAAATTAAATTGGAATGAAATCGGACAATGCTATAATGATTAATTGTTTTATTTTCTTAACCCTGGTTATGTCCAAAACTTAAAAAGGATCATTTGGGTCATCTTGTATAACCTAAATATTAATTTTAAAATAAATTTGAATAATAGATAACCGTAATTGAGTGAGATATGACTCTTTTTTTTTTTTAATTTTTCATAAAACTATTTTTAAAAATCATTTAGGGTTAATCAAATTATATTTAAAAATTGAATTAAAATAAAATCGGAACAATCGCCAACGCTATTAGTTATTATATTTTCTTAACTTTGGTTGTGTTCAAACCGTAAAAAACATCATTTGGTCATCTCGTATATGCGAAATAGTAAATTTAAATCATATTCGAATAATAGATAACAGTAATAGTGTGAAATATGATTATTTTTTTTTAAAACAATACATCAGAAAAATTTTAAAAATAATTTACAGGACATCAAATGAACTTCAAAAATTAAATTGGAATCAAATCGGACAACGCTATAATAATTAATTGTACTATTTTCTTAACCCTGGTTATGTCCAAAACTTAAAAAGGACCATTTGGGTCATCTTGTATAACCTAAATATTAATTTTAAAATAAATTTGAATAATAGATAACCGTAATTGAGTGAGATATGACTCTTTTTTTTTTTAAATTTTTCATAAAACTATTTTTAAAAATCATTTAGGGTTAATCAAATTATATTTAAAAATTGAATTAAAATTAAATCGGAACAATCGCCAACGCTATTAGTTATTATATTTTCTTAACTTTGGTTGTGTTCAAACCGTAAAAAACATCATTTGGCCATCTCGTATATGCGAAATAGTAAATTTAAAATATATTCGAATAGTAGATAACAGTAATAGAGTGAAATATAATTAGTTTTTTAAAAAACAATTCATAAGAAAAATTTTAAAAATAATTTACAGTACATCAAATGAACTTCAAAAATTAAATTGGAATCAAATCGGACAACGCTATAATAATTAATTGTACTATTTTCTTAACCCTGGTTATGTCCAAAACTTAAAAAGGACCATTTGGGTCATCTTGTATAACCTAAATATTAATTTTAAAATAAATTTGAGTAATAGATAACCGTAATTGAGTGAGATATGACTATTTTTTAAAAACACAACACAAAACTATTTTTAAAAATCATTTAGGGTTAATGAAATTATATCTAAAAATTAAATCGGAACAATCGTTAATGCTATTAGTTATTATATTTTCTTAATTCTGGTTGTGTTCAAATCGTAAAAAACATCATTTGGCTATCTTGTATATGCGAAATAGTAAATTTAAATTATATTCGAATAATAGATAACAGTAAAAGAGTAAAACAAGATTTTTTTTTAAAACAATACATCAGAAAAATTTCAAAAATAATTTACAGTACATTAAATAAACTTCAAAAATTAAATTGGAATCAAATCGGACAACGCTATAATAATTAATTGTACTATTTTCTTAACCCTGGTTATGTCCAAAACTTAAAAAGGATCATTTGGGTCATCTTGTATAACCTAAATATTAATTTTAAAATAAATTTGAATAATAGATAACCGTAATTGAGTGAGATATGACTATTTTTTAAAACACAACACATAAAACTATTTTTAAAAATCATTTAGGGGTTAATCAAATTATATCTAAAAATTAATTTAAAATTAAATCGGAACAATCGTTAATGCTATTAGTTATTATATTTTCTTAACTCTGGTTGTGTTCAAACCGTAAAAAACATCATTTGGCTATCTCGTATATGCGAAATAGTAAATTTAAATTATATTCGAATAATAGATAACAGTAATAGTGTGAAATATGATTATTTTTTTTTAAAGCAATACATCAGAAAAATTTTAAAAATAATTTACAGGACATCAAATGAACTTCAAAAATTAAATTGGAATGAAATCGGACAATGCTATAATGATTAATTGTTCTATTTTCTTAACCCTGGTTATGTCCAAAACTTAAAAAGGATTATTTGGGTCAGCTTGTATAACCTAAATATGAATTTTAAAATAAATTCGAATAATAGGTAACCGTAATTGAGTGAGATATGATTATTTTTTTTAAACACAATACATTAAAATATTTTTAAAAATCATATAGGGGTAATCAAATTATATCTAAAAATTTAATCGGAACAATCGTTAACGCTATTAGTTATTATATTTTCTTAATTCTGGTTGTGTTCAAACCGTAAAAAACATCATTTGGCTATCTTGTATATGCGAAATAGTAAATTTAAAATATATTCGAATAGTAGATAACAGTAATAGAGTAAGATATAATTAGTTTTTTAAAAAACAATTCATAAGAAAAATTTTAAAAATAACTTACAGTACATCAAATGAACTTCAAAAATTAAATTGGAATCAAATCGGACAACGCTATAATAATTAATTGTACTATTTTCTTAACCCTGGTTATGTCCAAAACTTAAAAAGGACCATTTGGGTCATCTTGTATATCCTAAATATTTATCCTAAAATAAATTTGAATAATAGATAACCGTAATTGAGTGAGATATGACTATTTTTTTAAAACACAATACATTTAAATTTTTTTTTAAATTATTTAGGGTTAAACAAATTATATCTAAAAATTAAATTGAAATCATATCGGAACATTACCTATAAGTAATAGTAATCGATTTTCTTTATCCTGGTTATGTCCAAAACTTAAAAAGGACCATTTGGGTCATCTTGTATATCCTAAATATTTATCCTAAAATAAATTTGAATAATAGATAACCGTAACTGAGTGAGATATTACTATTTTTTTAAACACAAAACATTAAAATATTTTTAAAAATCATTTTAGGTTAATCAAATTATATCTAAAAATTGAATTAAAATTAAATCGGAACAATCGTTAACGCTATTAGTTATTATCTTTTCTTAATTCTGGTTGTGTTCAAACCGTAAAAAACATCATTTGGCTATCTCGTATATGCGAAATAGTAAATTTAAATTATATTCGAATAATAGATAACAGTAATAGTGTGAAATATGATTATTTTTTTTAAAAGCAATACATCAGAAAAATTTTAAAAATAATTTACAGGACATCAAATGAACTTCAAAAATTAAATTGGAATGAAATCGGACAATGCTATAATGATTAATTGTTCTATTTTCTTAACCCTGGTTATGTCCAAAACTTAAAAGGATCATTTGAGTCATCTTGTATAACCTAAATATTCATTTTAAAATAAATTTAAATAATAGATAACCGTAATTGAGTAAGATATGACTATTTTTTTTAAACACACTACATCAAAATATTTTTAAAAATCATTTAGGGTTAATCAAATTATATCTAAAAATTACTATTAGTTATTATCTTTTCTTAATTCTGGTTGTTTTCAAACCGTAAAAAACATCATTTGGCTATCTCGTATTTGCGAAATAGTAAATTTAAATTATATTCGAATAATAGATAACAGTAATAGTGCGAAATATGATTATTTTTTTTAAAAACAATACATCAGAAAAGTTTTAAAAATAATTTACAGGACATCAAATGATCTTCAAAAATTAAATTGGAATGAAATCGGACAATGCTATAATGATTAATTGTTTAATTTTCTTAACCCTGATTATGTCCAAAACTTAAAAAGGATCATTTGGGTTATCTTGTATAACCTAAATATTCATTTTTAAATAAATTTGAATAATAGATAACCGTAATTGAGTGAGATATGACTATTTTTTTTAAACACAATACATCAAAATATTTTTAAAAATCATTTAGGGTTAATCAAATTATATCTAAAAATTACTATTAGTTATTATCTTTTCTTAATTCTGGTTGTTTTCAAACCGTAAAAAACATCATTTGGCTATCTTGTATATGCGAAATAGTAAATTTAAATTAAATTCGAATAATAGATAACAGTAATAGAGTAAAATATGTTTTTTTTTTAAAACAATACATCAGAAAAATTTCAAAAATAATTTACAGTACATTAAATGAACTACAAAAATTAAATTGGAATCAAATCGGACAATGCTATAATAATTAAATGTTCTATTTTCTTAACCCTGGTTATGTCCAAAACTTAAAAAGGATCATTTGGGTCATCTTGTATAACCTAAATATTAATTTTAAAATAAATTTGAATGATAGATAACCGTAATTGAGTGAGATATGACTATTTTTTAAAACACAACACATAAAACTATTTTTAAAAATCATTTAGGGTTAATCAAATTATATCTAAAAATTAATTTAAAATTAAATCGGAACAATCGTTAATGCTATTAGTTATTATATTTTCTTAACTCTGGTTGTGTTCAAACCGTAAAAAACATCATTTGGCTATCTCGTATATGCGAACTAGTAAATTTAAATTATATTCGAATAATAGATAACAGTAATAGTGTGAAATATGATTATTTTTTTTAAAAACAATACATCAAAAAAATTTTAAAAATAATTTACAGGACATCAAATGAACTTCAAAAATTAAATTGGAATGAAATCGGACAATGCTATAATGATTAATTGTTCTATTTTCTTAACCCTGGTTATGTCCAAAACTTAAAAGGATCATTTGGGTCATCTTGTATAACCTAAATATTCATTTTAAAATAAATTTGAATAATAGATAACCGTAATTGAGTGAGATATGACTATTTTTTTAAAACACAACACAAAACTATTTTTAAAAATCATTTAGGGTTAATCAAATTATATCTAAAAATTAAATCGGAACAATCGTTAATGCTATTAGTTATTATATTTTCTTAATTCTGGTTGTGTTCAAACCGTAAAAAACATCATTTGGCTATCTTGTATATGCGAAATAGTAAATTTAAATTATATTCGAATAATAGATAACAGTAATAGAGTAAAATATGATTTTTTTTTTAAAACAATACATCAGAAAAATTTCAAAAATAATTTACAGTACATTAAATGAACTACAAAAATTAAATTGGAATGAAATCGGACAATGCTATAATGATTAATTGTTCTATTTTCTTAACCCTGGTTATGTCCAAAACTTAAAAGGATCATTTGGGTCATCTTGTATAACCTAAATATTCATTTTAAAATAAATTTGAATAATAGATAACCGTAATTGAGTGAGATATGACTATTTTTTTAAAACACAACACAAAACTATTTTTAAAAATCATTTAGGGTTAATCAAATTATATCTAAAAATTAAATCGGAACAATCGTTAATGCTATTAGTTATTATATTTTCTTAATTCTGGTTGTGTTCAAACCGTAAAAAACATTATTTGGCTATTTTGTATATGCGAAATAGTAAATTTAAATTATATTCGAATAATAGATAACAGTAATAGAGTGAGATATAATTATTTTTTTTTAAAACAATTCATAAGAAAAATTTTAAAAATAATTTACAGTACATCAAATGAACTTCAAAAATTAAATTGGAATCAAATCGGACAATGCTATAATAATTAATTGTTCCATTTTCTTAACACTGGTTATGTCCAAAACTTAAAAAGGATTATTTGGGTCATCATGTATAACCTAAATATTAATTTTAAAATAAATTTGAATAATAGATAACCGTAATTGAGTGAGATATCTTGTATATGCGAAATAGTAAATCTAAAATATATTCGAATAGTAGATAACAGTAATAGAGTGAGATATAATTAGTTTTTTAAAAAACAATTCATAAGAAAAATTTTAAAAATAATTTACAGTACATCAAATGAACTTCAAAAATTAAATTGGAATCAAATCGGACAATGCTATAATAATTAATTGTTCCATTTTCTTAACACTGGTTATGTCCAAAACTTAAAAAGGATTATTTGGGTCATCTTGTATAACCTAAATATTAATTTTAAAATAAATTTGAATAATAGATAACCGTAATTGAGTGAGAACTGACTATTTTTTTAAAACACAATACATAAAACTATTTTTAAAAATCATTCAGGGTTAATCAAATTATATCTAAAAATTGAATTAAAATTAAATCGGAACAATCGCCAACGCTATTAGTTATTATATTTTCTTAACTCTGGTTGTGTTCTAACCGTAAAAAACATCATTTGGCTATCTCGTATATGCGAAATAGTAAATTTAAATTATATTCGAATAATAGATAACAGTAATACTGTGAAATATAATTATTTTTTTTAAAAACAATACATCAAAAAAATTGTAAATATAATTTACAGGACATCAAATGAACTTCAAAAATGAAATCGGACAATGCTATAATGATTAATTTTTCTATTTTCTTAACCCTGGTTATGTCCAAAACTTAAAAGGATCATTTGGGTCATCTTGTATAACCTGAATATTCATTTTAAAATAAATTTAAATAATAGATAACCGTAATTGAGTGAGATATGACTATTTTCTTTAAACACAATACATCAAAATATTTTTAAAAATCATTTAGGGTTAATCAAATTATATCTAAAAATTAAATCGGAACAATCGTTAACGCTATTAGTTATTATCTTTTCTTAATTCTGGTTGTGTTCAAACCGTAAAAAACATCATTTGGCTATCTCGTATATGCGAAATAGTAAATTTAAATTATATTCGAATAATAGATAACAGTAATAGTGTGAAATATGATTATTTTTTTTAAAAACAATACATCAGAAAAATTTTAAAAATAATTTACAGGACATCAAATGAACTTCAAAAATTAAATTGGAATGAAATCGGACAATGCTATAATGATTAATTGTTCTATTTTCTTAACCCTGGTTATGTCCAAAAGTTAAAAAGGATCAATTGGGTCATCTTGTATAATTTAAATATGAATTTTAAAATAAATTTGAATAATAGGTAACCGTAATTGAGTGAGATATGATTATTTTTTTTTAAACACAATACATTAAAAAATTTTAGAAAATTATTTAGGGTTAAACAAATTATATCTAAAAATTAAATTGAAATCATATCGGAACATTAGCTATGGGTAATAGTAATCGATTTTCTTTATCCTGGTTATGTCCAAAACATAAAAAGGATCATTTGAGTCATCTTGTATAACTATCTAAAGGATTATTTGGGTCATCTTGTATAACCTAAATATTAATTTTAAAATAAATTTGAATAATAGATAACCGTAATTGAGTGAGATATGACTATTTTTTTAAAACACAATACATAAAACTATTTTTAAAAATCATTTAGGGTTAATCAAACTAAATCTAAAAATTGAATTAAAATTAAATCGGAACAATCGCCAACGCTATTAGTTATTATAATTTCTTAACTCTGGTTGTGTTCAAACCGTAAAAAACATCATTTGGCTATCTCGTATAGGCGAAATAGTAAATTTAAATTATATTCGAATAATAGATAACAGTAATAGTGTGAAATATGATTATTTTTTTAAAAAACAATACATCAAAAAAATTTTAAAAATAATTTAGAGGGCATCAAATGAACTTCAAAAATTAAATTGGAATGAAATCGGACAATGCTATAATGATTAATTGTTCTATTTTCTTAACCCTGGTTATGTCCAAAACTTAAAAAGGATTATTTGGGTCATGTTGTATAACCTAAATATTAATTTTAAAATAAATTTGAATAATATATAACCGTAATTGAGAGAGATATGACTTTTTTTTTTTTAATTTTTCATAAAACTATTTTTAAAAATCATTTAGGGTGAATCAAATTATATCTAAAAATTGAATTAAAATTAAATCGGAACAATCGCCAACGCTATTAGTTATTATAATTTCTTAACTCTGGTTGTGTTCAAACCGTAAAAAACATCATTTGGCCATCTCGTATATGCGAAATAGTAAATTTAAATTATATTCGAATAATAGATAACAGTAATAGTGTGAAATATGATTATTTTTTTTTAAACAATACATCAGAAAAATTTCAAAAATAATTTACAGTACATTAAATGAACTACAAAGATTAAATTGGAATGAAATCGGACAATGCTATAATGATTAATTGTTCTATTTTCTTAACCCTGGTTATGTCCAAAACTTAAAAGGATCATTTGGGTCATCTTGTATAACCTAAATATTCATTTTAAAATAAATTTGAATAATAGATAACCGTAATTGAGTGAGATATGACTATTTTTTTTAAACACAATACATCAAAATATTTTTAAAAATCATTTAGGGTTAATCAAATTATATCTAAAAATTAAATTAAAATTAAATCGGAACAATCGTTAACGCTATTAGTTATTATCTTTTCTTAATCCTGGTTGTCTTCAAACCGTAAAAAACATTATTTGGCTATTTTGTATATGCGAAATAGTAAATTTAAATTATATTCGAATAATAGATAACAGTAATAGAGTGAGATATAATTATTTTTTTTTAAAACAATTCATAAGAAAAATTTTAAAAATAATTTACAGTACATCAAATGAACTTCAAAAATTAAATTGGATTCAAATCGGACAATGCTATAATAATTAATTGTTCCATTTTCTTAACACTGGTTATGTCCAAAACTTAAAAAGGATTATTTGGGTCATCATGTATAACCTAAATATTAATTTTAAAATAAATTTGAATAATAGATAACCGTAATTGAGTGAGATATCTTGTATATGCGAAATAGTAAATCTAAAATATATTCGAATAGTAGATAACAGTAATAGAGTGAGATATAATTAGTTTTTTAAAAAACAATTCATAAGAAAAATTTTAAAAATAATTTACAGTACATCAAATGAACTTCAAAAATTAAATTGGAATCAAATCGGACAATGCTATAATAATTAATTGTTCCATTTTCTTAACACTGGTTATGTCCAAAACTTAAAAAGGATTATTTGGGTCATCTTGTATAACCTAAATATTAATTTTAAAATAAATTTGAATAATAGATAACCGTAATTGAGTGAGAACTGACTTTTTTTTTAAAACACAATACATAAAACTATTTTTAAAAATCATTCAGGGTTAATCAAATTATATCTAAAAATTGAATTAAAATTAAATCGGAACAATCGCCAACGCTATTAGTTATTATATTTTCTTAACTCTGGTTGTGTTCAAACCGTAAAAAACATCATTTGGCTATCTCGTATATGGGAAATAGTAAATTTAAATTATATTCGAATAATAGATAACAGTAATACTGTGAAATATAATTATTTTTTTTAAAAACAATACATCAAAAAAATTGTAAAAATAATTTACAGGACATCAAATGAACTTCAAAAATGAAATCGGACAATGCTATAATGATTAATTTTTCTATTTTCTTAACCCTGGTTATGTCCAAAACTTAAAAGGATCATTTGGGTCATCTTGTATAACCTGAATATTCATTTTAAAATAAATTTAAATAATAGATAACCGTAATTGAGTGAGATATGACTATTTTCTTTAAACACAATACATCAAAATATTTTTAAAAATCATTTAGGAGTAATCAAATTATATCTAAAAATTAAATCGGAACAATCGCCAACGCTATTAGTTATTATCTTTTCTTAATTCTGGTTGTGTTCAAACCGTAAAAAACATCATTTGGCTATCTCGTATATGCGAAATAGTAAATTTAAATTATATTCGAATAATAGATAACAGTAATAGTGTGAAATATGATTATTTTTTTTAAAAACAATACATCAGAAAAATTTTAAAAATAATTTACAGGACATCAAATGAACTTCAAAAATTAAATTGGAATGAAATCGGACAATGCTATAATGATTAATTGTTCTATTTTCTTAACCCTGGTTATGTCCAAAAGTTAAAAAGGATCAATTGGGTCATCTTGTATAATTTAAATATGAATTTTAAAATAAATTTGAATAATAGGTAACCGTAATTGAGTGAGATATGATTATTTTTTTTTAAACACAATACATTAAAAAATTTTAGAAAATTATTTAGGGTTAAACAAATTATATCTAAAAATTAAATTGAAATCATATCGGAACATTAGCTATGGGTAATAGTAATCGATTTTCTTTATCCTGGTTATGTCCAAAACATAAAAAGGATCATTTGAGTCATCTTGTATAACTATCTAAAGGATTATTTGGGTCATCTTGTATAACCTAAATATTAATTTTAAAATAAATTTGAATAATAGGTAACCGTAATTGAGTGAGATATGATTATTTTTTTTTAAACACAATACATTAAAAAATTTTAGAAAATTATTTAGGGTTAAACAAATTATATCTAAAAATTAAATTGAAATCATATCGGAACATTAGCTATGGGTAATAGTAATCGATTTTCTTTATCCTGGTTATGTCCAAAACATAAAAAGGATCATTTGAGTCATCTTGTATAACTATCTAAAGGATTATTTGGGTCATCTTGTATAACCTAAATATTAATTTTAAAATAAATTTGAATAATAGATAACCGTAATTGAGTGAGATATGACTATTTTATTTAAACACAATACATCAAAATATTTTTAAAAATCATTTAGGGTTAATCAAATTATATCTAAAAATTGAATTAAAATTAAATCGGAACAATCGCCAACGCTATTAGTTATTATATTTTCTTAACTTTGGTTGTGTTCAAACCGTAAAAAACATCATTTGGCCATCTCCTATATGCGAAATAGTAAATTTAAATTATATTCGAATAATAGATAACAGTAATAGTGTGAAATATGATTATTTTTTTTTAAAACAATACATCAGAAAAATTTTAAAAATAATTTACAGGACATCAAATGAACTTCAAAAATTAAATTGGAATGAAATCGGACAATGCTATAATGATTAATTGTTCTATTTTCTTAACCCTGGTTATGTCCAAAACTTAAAAAGGACCATTTGGATCATCTTGTATATCCTAAATATTCATCTTAAAATAAATTTGAATAATAGATAACCGTAATTGAGTGAGATATGACTATTTTTTTAAAACACAATACATTAAAAAATTTTTAAAAATTATTTAGGGTTAAACAAATTATATCTAAAAATTAAATTGAAATCATATCGGAACATTACCTATAAGTAATAGTAATCGATTTTCTTTATCCTGGTTATGTCCAAAACATAAAAAGGATCATTTGAGTCATCTTGTATAACCTAAATAATAATTTTAATTTATATTTGAATAATAGATAACCGTAATTGAGTGAGATATGACTATTTTATTTAAACACAATACATCAAAATATTTTTAAAAATCATTTAGGGTTAATCAAATTATATCTAAAAATTGAATTAAAATTAAATCGGAACAATCGCCAACGCTATTAGATATTTTATTTTCTTAACTTTGGTTGTGTTCAAACCGTAAAAAACATCATTTGGCCATCTCCTATATGCGAAATAGTAAATTTAAATTATATTCGAATAATAGATAACAGTAATAGTGTGAAATATGATTATTTTTTTTTTAAACAATACATCAGAAAAAATTTAAAAATAATTTACAGGACATCAAATGAACTTCAAAAATTAAATTGGAATGAAATCGGACAATGCTATAATGATTAACTGTTCTATTTTCTTAACCCTGGTTATGTCCAAAACTTAAAAAGGACCATTTGGATCATCTTGTATATCCTAAATATTCATCTTAAAATAAATTTGAATAATAGATAACCGTAATTGAGTGAGATATGACTATTTTTTTTAAACACAATACATTAAAAAAAATTTAAAAATTATTTAGGGTTAAACAAATTATATCTAAAAATTAAATTGAAATCATATCGGAACATTACCTATAAGTAATAGTAATCGATTTTCTTTATCCTGGTTATGTCCAAAACATAAAAAGGATCATTTGAAGGACAAAAGTAAATTGGAATGAAATCGGACAATGCTCTAATGATTAATTGTTCTATTTTCTTAACCCTGGTTATGTCCAAAACTTAAAAAGGACCATTTCGGTCATCTTGTAATATTCATCTTAAAATAAATTTGAATAATAGATAACCGTAATTGAGTGAGATATGACTATTTTTTTAAAACACAATACATTAAAAATTTTTTCAAAAATTATTTAGGGTTAAACAAATTATATCTAAAAATTAAATTGAAATCATATCGGAACATTACCTATAAGTAATAGTAATCGATTTTCTTTATCCTGGTTATGTCCAAAACATAAAAAGGATCATTTAAGTCATCTTGTATAACCTAAATAATAATTTTAATTTATATTTGAATAATAGATAACCGTAATTGAGTGAGATATGACTATTTTATTTAAACACAATACATCAAAATATTTTTAAAAATCATTTAGGGTTAATCAAATTATATCTAAAAATTGAATTAAAATTAAATCGGAACAATCGCCAACGCTATTAGTTATTATATTTTCTTAACTCTGGTTGTGTTCAAACCGTAAAAAACATCATTTGGCCATCTCCTATATGCGAAATAGTAAATTTAAATTATATTCGAATAATAGATAACAGTAATAGTGTGAAATATGATTATTTTTTTTTAAAACAATACATCAGAAAAATTTTAAAAATAATTTACAGGACATCAAATGAACTTCAAAAATTAAATTGGAATGAAATCGGACAATGCTATAATGATTAATTGTTCTATTTTCTTAACCCTGGTTATGTCCAAAACTTAAAAAGGACCATTTGGATCATCTTGTATATCCTAAATATTCATCTTAAAATAAATTTGAATAATAGATAACCGTAATTGAGTGAGATATGACTATTTTTTTTAAAACACAATACATTAAAAAATTTTTAAAAATTATTTAGGGTTAAACAAATTATATCTAAAAATTAAATTGAAATCATATCGGAACATTACCTATAAGTAATAGTAATCGATTTTCTTTATCCTGGTTATGTCCAAAACATAAAAAGGATCATTTGAGTCATCTTGTATAACCTAAATAATAATTTTAATTTATATTTGAATAATAGATAACCGTAATTGAGTGAGATATGACTATTTTATTTAAACACAATACATCAAAATATTTTTAAAAATCATTTAGGGTTAATCAAATTATATCTAAAAATTGAATTAAAATTAAATCGGAACAATCGCCAACGCTATTAGATATTTTATTTTCTTAACTTTGGTTGTGTTCAAACCGTAAAAAACATCATTTGGCCATCTCCTATATGCGAAATAGTAAATTTAAATTATATTCGAATAATAGATAACAGTAATAGTGTGAAATATGATTATTTTTTTTTAAAACAATACATCAGAAAAAATTTAAAAATAATTTACAGGACATCAAATGAACTTCAAAAATTAAATTGGAATGAAATCGGACAATGCTATAATGATTAACTGTTCTATTTTCTTAACCCTGGTTATGTCCAAAACTTAAAAAGGACCATTTGGATCATCTTGTATATCCTAAATATTCATCTTAAAATAAATTTGAATAATAGATAACCGTAATTGAGTGAGATATGACTATTTTTTTTAAACACAATACATTAAAAAAATTTTAAAAATTATTTAGGGTTAAACAAATTATATCTAAAAATTAAATTAAAATCATATCGGAACATTACCTATAAGTAATAGTAATCGATTTTCTTTATCCTGGTTATGTCCAAAACATAAAAAGGATCATTTGAAGGACAAAATTAAATTGGAATGAAATCGGACAATGCTCTAATGATTAATTGTTCTATTTTCTTAACCCTGGTTATGTCCAAAACTTAAAAAGGACCATTTCGGTCATCTTGTAATATTCATCTTAAAATAAATTTGAATAATAGATAACCGTAATTGAGTGAGATATGACTATTTTTTTAAAACACAATACATTAAAAATTTTTTTAAAATTATTTAGGGTTAAACAAATTATATCTAAAAATTAAATTGAAATCATATCGGAACATTACCTATAAGTAATAGTAATCGATTTTCTTTATCCTGGTTATGTCCAAAACATAAAAAGGATCATTTAAGTCATCTTGTATAACCTAAATAATAATTTTAATTTATATTTGAATAATAGATAACCGTAATTGAGTGAGATATGACTATTTTATTTAAACACAATACATCAAAATATTTTTAAAAATCATTTAGGGTTAATCAAATTATATCTAAAAATTGAATTAAAATTAAATCGGAACAATCGCCAACGCTATTAGTTATTATATTTTCTTAACTCTGGTTGTGTTCAAACCGTAAAAAACATAATTTGGCTATCTCGTATATGCGAAATAGTAAATTTAAATTATATTCGAATAATAGATAACAGTAATACTGTGAAATATGATTATTTTTTTTTTAAACAATACATCAAAAAAATTTTAAAAATAATTTACAGGACATCAAATGAACTTCAAAAATTAAATTGGAATGAAATCGGACAATGCTATAATGATTAATTGTTCTATTTTCTTAACCCTGGTTATGTCCAAAACTAAAAAGGATTATTTGGATCAGCTTGTATAACCTAAATATAAATTTTAAAATAAATTCGAATAATAGGTAACCGTAATTGAGTGAGATTTGATTATTTTTTTTGAACACAATACATTAAAATATTTTTAAAAATCATATAGGGGTAAACAAATTATATCTAAAAATTTAATCGGAACAATCGTTAACGCTTTTAGTTATTATATTTTCTTAATTCTGGTTGTGTTCAAACCGTAAAAAACATCATTTGGCTATCTCGTATATGCGAAATAGTAAATTTAAATTATATTCGAATAATAGATAACAGTAATACTGTGACATATAATAATTTTTTTTAAAAACAATACATCAAAAAAATTTTAAAAATAATTTACAGGACATCAAATGAACTTCAAAAATTAAATTGGAATGAAATCGGACAATGCTATAATGATTAATTGTTCTATTTTCTTAACCCTGGTTATGTCCAAAACTAAAAAGGATTATTTGGATCAGCTTGTATAACCTAAATATAAATTTTAAAATAAATTCGAATAATAGGTAACCGTAATTGAGTGAGATTTGATTATTTTTTTTGAACACAATACATTAAAATATTTTTAAAAATCATATAGGGGTAAACAAATTATATCTAAAAATTTAATCGGAACAATCGTTAACGCTTTTAGTTATTATATTTTCTTAATTCTGGTTGTGTTCAAACCGTAAAAAACATCATTTGGCTATCTCGTATATGCGAAATAGTAAATTTAAATTATATTCGAATAATAGATAACAGTAATACTGTGACATATAATAATTTTTTTTAAAAACAATACATCAAAAAAATTTTAAAAATAATTTACAGGACATCAAATGAACTTCAAAAATTAAATTGGAATGAAATCGGACAATGCTATAATGATTAATTGTTCTATTTTCTTAACCCTGGTTATGTCCAAAACTTAAAAAGGACCATTTGGGTCATCTTGTATATCCTAAATATTCATCTTAAAATAAATTTGAATAATAGATAACCGTAATTGAGTGAGATATGCCTATTTTTTTAAACACAATACATTAAAAAATTTGTAAAAATTATTTAGGGTTAAACAAATTATATCTAAAAATTAAATTGAAATCATATCGGAACATTACCTATAAGTAATAGTAATCGATTTTTTTTATCCTGGTTATGTCCAAAACATAAAAAGGATCATTTGAGTCATCTTGTATAACCTAAATAATAATTTTAATTTATATTTGAATAATAGATAACCGTAATTGAGTGAGATATGACTATTTTATTTAAACACAATACATCAAAATATTTTTAAAATTCATTTAGGGTTAATCAAATTATATCTAAAAATTGAATTAAAATTAAATCGGAACAATCGCCAACGCTAATAGTTATTATATTTTCTTAACTTTGGTTGTGTTCAAACCGTAAAAAACATCATTTGGCCATCTCCTATATGCGAAATAGTAAATTTAAATTATATTCGAATAATAGATAACAGTAATAGTGTGAAATATGATTATTTTTTTTTAAAACAATACATCAGAAAAATTTTAAAAATAATTTACAGGACATCAAATGAACTTCAAAAATTAAATTGGAATGAAATCGGACAATGCTATAATGATTAATTGTTCTATTTTCTTAACCCTGGTTATGTCCAAAACTTAAAAAGGACCATTTGGATCATCTTGTATATCCTAAATATTCATCTTAAAATAAATTTCAATAATAGATAACCGTAATTGAGTGAGATATGACTATTTTTTTAAAACACAATACATTAAAAAAATTTTAAAAATTATTTAGGGTTAAACAAATTATATCTAAAAATTAAATTGAAATCATATCGGAACATTACCTATAAGTAATAGTAATCGATTTTCTTTATCCTGGTTATGTCCAAAACATAAAAAGGATCATTTGAAGGACAAAATTAAATTGGAATGAAATCGGACAATGCTCTAATGATTAATTGTTCTATTTTCTTAACCCTGGTTATGTCCAAAACTTAAAAAGGACCATTTCGGTCATCTTGTAATATTCATCTTAAAATAAATTTGAATAATAGATAACCGTAATTGAGTGAGATATGACTATTTTTTTAAAACACAATACATTAAAAAATTATTTAGGGTTAAACAAATTATATCTAAAAATTAAATTGAAATCATATCGGAACATCACCTATAAGTAATAGTAATCGATTTTCTTTATCCTGGTTATGTCCAAAACATAAAAAGGATCATTTGAGTCATCTTGTATAACCTAAATAATAATTTTAAAATAAATTTGAATAATAGATAACCGTAATTGAGTGAGATATGACTATTTTATTAAAACACAATACATAAAACTATTTTTAAACGTTTTATTATATATTTTTAACATCAAATGAACTTCAAAAATGAAATCGGACAATGCTATAATGATTAATTGTTCTATTTTCTTAACCCTGGTTATGTCCAAAACTTAAAAGGATCATTTGGGTCATCTTGTATAACCTAAATATTCATTTTAAAATAAATTTAAATAATAGATAACCGTAATTGAGTGAGATATGACTATTTTCTTTAAACACAATACATCAAAATATTTTTAAAAATCATTTAGGGTTAATCAAATTATATCTAAAAATTAAATTAAAATTAAATCGGAACAATCGTTAACGCTTTTAGTTATTATTTTTCTTAATTCTGGTTGTGTTCAAACCGTAAAAAACATCATTTGGCTATCTCGTATATGCGAAACAGTAAATTTAAATTATATTCGAATAATAGATAACAGTAATAGTGTGAAAGATTAAAAACAATACATCAAAAAAATTTTAAAAATAATTTACAGGACATCAAACAAACTTCAAAAATTAAATTGGAATGAAATCGGACAATGCTATAATGAATAATTGTTCTATTTTCTTAACCCTGGTTATGTCCAAAACTTAAAAAGGATTATTTGGGTCATCTTGTATAACCTAAATATTAATTTTTCAATAAATTTGAATAATAGATAACCGTAATGGAGTGAGATATGACTATTTTTTTAAAACACAATACAATAAACTATTTTTAAAAATCATTTAAAATGAATCAAATTAAATCTAAAAATTGAATTAAAATTAAATCGGAACACTCGCCAACGCTATTAGTTATTATCTTTTCTTAATTCTGGTTGTGTTCAAACCGTAAAAAACATCATTTGGCTATGTCGTATATGCGAAATAGTAAATTTAAATTATATTCGAATAATAGATAACAGTAATAGTGTGATATATGATTATTTTTTTTAAAAACAATACATCAAAAAAATTTTAAAAATAATTTACAGGACATCAAATGAACTTCAAAAATTAAATTGGAATGAAATCGGACAATGCTATAATGATTAATTGTTCTATTTTCTTAACCCTGGTTATGTCCAAAACTTAAAAGGATCATTTGGGTCATCTTGTATAACCTAAATATTCATTTTAAAATAAATTTAAATAATAGATAACCGTAATTGAGTAAGATATGACTTTTTTTTTTAAACACAATACATCAAAATATTTTTAAAAATCATTTAGGGTTGATCAAGTTATATCTAAAAATTAAATTAAAATTAAATTGGAACAATCGTTAACGCTATTAGTTATTATATTTTCTTAATTCTGGTTGTGTTCAAACCGTAAAAAACATCATTTGGCTATCTTGTATATGCGAAATAGTAAATTTAAATTATATTCGAATAATAGATAACAGTAATACTGTGAAATATAATTATTTTTTTTTAAAACAATACATCAAAAAAATTTTAAAAATAATTTACAGGACATCAAATGAACTTCAAAAATGAAATCGGACAATGCTATAATGATTAATTGTTCTATTTTCTTAACCCTGGTTATGTCCAAAACTTAAAAGGATCATTTGGGTCATCTTGTATAACCTGAATATTCATTTTAAAATAAATTTAAATAATAGATAACCGTAATTGAGTGAGATATGACTATTTTCTTTAAACACAATACATCAAAAAATTTTTAAAAATCATTTAGGGTTAATCAAATTATATCTAAAAATTAAATCGGAACAATCGTTAACGCTATTAGTTATTATATTTTCTTAATTCTGGTTGTGTTCAAACCGTAAAAAACATCATTTGGCTATCTCGTATATGCGAAATAGTAAATTTAAATTATATTCGAATAATAGATAACAGTAATAGTGTGAAATATGATTATTTTTTTTAAAAACAATACATCAGAAAAATTTTAAAAATAATTTACAGGACATCAAATGAACTTCAAAAATTAAATTGGAATGAAATCGGACAATGCTATAATGATTAACTGTTCTATTTTCTTAACCCTGGTTATGTCCAAAACTTAAAAAGGACCATTTGGATCATCTTGTATATCCTAAATATTCATCTTAAAATAAATTTCAATAATAGATAACCGTAATTGAGTGAGATATGACTATTTTTTTTAAACACAATACATTAAAAAAATTTTAAAAATTATTTAGGGTTAAACAAATTATATCTAAAAATTAAATTGAAATCATATCGGAACATTACCTATAAGTAATAGTAATCGATTTTCTTTATCCTGGTTATGTCCAAAACATAAAAAGGATCATTTGAAGGACAAAATTAAATTGGAATGAAATCGGACAATGCTCTAATGATTAATTGTTCTATTTTCTTAACCCTGGTTATGTCCAAAACTTAAAAAGGACCATTTCGGTCATCTTGTAATATTCATCTTAAAATAAATTTGAATAATAGATAACCGTAATTGAGTGAGATATGACTATTTTTTTAAAACACAATACATTAAAAATTTTTTTAAAATTATTTAGGGTTAAACAAATTATATCTAAAAATTAAATTGAAATCATATCGGAACATTACCTATAAGTAATAGTAATCGATTTTCTTTATCCTGGTTATGTCCAAAACATAAAAAGGATCATTTAAGTCATCTTGTATAACCTAAATAATAATTTTAATTTATATTTGAATAATAGATAACCGTAATTGAGTGAGATATGACTATTTTATTTAAACACAATACATCAAAATATTTTTAAAAATCATTTAGGGTTAATCAAATTATATCTAAAAATTGAATTAAAATTAAATCGGAACAATCGCCAACGCTATTAGTTATTATATTTTCTTAATTCTGGTTGTGTTCAAACCGTAAAAAACATCATTTGGCTATCACGTATATGCGAATTAGTAAATTTAAATTATATTCGAATAATAGATAACAGTAATAGTGTGAAATATGATTATTTTTTTTTAAAAACAATACATCAGAAAAATTTTAAAAATAATTTACAGGACATCAAATGAACTTCAAAAATTAAATTAGAATGAAATCGGACAATGCTATAATGATTAATCGTTCTGTTTTCTTAACCCTGGTTATGTCCAAAACTTAAAAGGATCATTTGGGTCATCTTGTATAACCTAAATATTCATTTTAAAATAAATTTAAATAATAGATAACCGTAATTGAGTGAGATATGACTATTTTCTTTAAACACAATACATCAAAATATTTTTAAAAATCATTTAGGGTTAATCAAATTATATCTAAAAATTAAATTAAAATTAAATCGGAACAATCGTTAACGCTTTTAGTTATTATTTTTCTTAATTCTGGTTGTGTTCAAACCGTAAAAAACATCATTTGGCTATCTCGTATATGCGAAACAGTAAATTTAAATTATATTCGAATAATAGATAACAGTAATAGTGTGAAAGATTAAAAACAATACATCAAAAAAATTTTAAAAATAATTTACAGGACATCAAACAAACTTCAAAAATTAAATTGGAATGAAATCGGACAATGCTATAATGAATAATTGTTCTATTTTCTTAACCCTGGTTATGTCCAAAACTTAAAAAGGATTATTTGGGTCATCTTGTATAACCTAAATATTAATTTTTCAATAAATTTGAATAATAGATAACCGTAATGGAGTGAGATATGACTATTTTTTTAAAACACAATACAATAAACTATTTTTAAAAATCATTTAAAATGAATCAAATTAAATCTAAAAATTGAATTAAAATTAAATCGGAACACTCGCCAACGCTATTAGTTATTATCTTTTCTTAATTCTGGTTGTGTTCAAACCGTAAAAAACATCATTTGGCTATGTCGTATATGCGAAATAGTAAATTTAAATTATATTCGAATAATAGATAACAGTAATAGTGTGATATATGATTATTTTTTTTAAAAACAATACATCAAAAAAATTTTAAAAATAATTTACAGGACATCAAATGAACTTCAAAAATTAAATTGGAATGAAATCGGACAATGCTATAATGATTAATTGTTCTATTTTCTTAACCCTGGTTATGTCCAAAACTTAAAAGGATCATTTGGGTCATCTTGTATAACCTAAATATTCATTTTAAAATAAATTTAAATAATAGATAACCGTAATTGAGTAAGATATGACTTTTTTTTTTAAACACAATACATCAAAATATTTTTAAAAATCATTTAGGGTTGATCAAGTTATATCTAAAAATTAAATTAAAATTAAATTGGAACAATCGTTAACGCTATTAGTTATTATATTTTCTTAATTCTGGTTGTGTTCAAACCGTAAAAAACATCATTTGGCTATCTTGTATATGCGAAATAGTAAATTTAAATTATATTCGAATAATAGATAACAGTAATACTGTGAAATATAATTATTTTTTTTTAAAACAATACATCAAAAAAATTTTAAAAATAATTTACAGGACATCAAATGAACTTCAAAAATGAAATCGGACAATGCTATAATGATTAATTGTTCTATTTTCTTAACCCTGGTTATGTCCAAAACTTAAAAGGATCATTTGGGTCATCTTGTATAACCTGAATATTCATTTTAAAATAAATTTAAATAATAGATAACCGTAATTGAGTGAGATATGACTATTTTCTTTAAACACAATACATCAAAAAATTTTTAAAAATCATTTAGGGTTAATCAAATTATATCTAAAAATTAAATCGGAACAATCGTTAACGCTATTAGTTATTATATTTTCTTAATTCTGGTTGTGTTCAAACCGTAAAAAACATCATTTGGCTATCTCGTATATGCGAAATAGTAAATTTAAATTATATTCGAATAATAGATAACAGTAATAGTGTGAAATATGATTATTTTTTTTAAAAACAATACATCAGAAAAATTTTAAAAATAATTTACAGGACATCAAATGAACTTCAAAAATTAAATTGGAATGAAATCGGACAATGCTATAATGATTAACTGTTCTATTTTCTTAACCCTGGTTATGTCCAAAACTTAAAAAGGACCATTTGGATCATCTTGTATATCCTAAATATTCATCTTAAAATAAATTTCAATAATAGATAACTGTAATTGAGTGAGATATGACTATTTTTTTTAAACACAATACATTAAAAAAATTTTAAAAATTATTTAGGGTTAAACAAATTATATCTAAAAATTAAATTGAAATCATATCGGAACATTACCTATAAGTAATAGTAATCGATTTTCTTTATCCTGGTTATGTCCAAAACATAAAAAGGATCATTTGAAGGACAAAATTAAATTGGAATGAAATCGGACAATGCTCTAATGATTAATTGTTCTATTTTCTTAACCCTGGTTATGTCCAAAACTTAAAAAGGACCATTTCGGTCATCTTGTAATATTCATCTTAAAATAAATTTGAATAATAGATAACCGTAATTGAGTGAGATATGACTATTTTTTTAAAACACAATACATTAAAAATTTTTTTAAAATTATTTAGGGTTAAACAAATTATATCTAAAAATTAAATTGAAATCATATCGGAACATTACCTATAAGTAATAGTAATCGATTTTCTTTATCCTGGTTATGTCCAAAACATAAAAAGGATCATTTAAGTCATCTTGTATAACCTAAATAATAATTTTAATTTATATTTGAATAATAGATAACCGTAATTGAGTGAGATATGACTATTTTATTTAAACACAATACATCAAAATATTTTTAAAAATCATTTAGGGTTAATCAAATTATATCTAAAAATTGAATTAAAATTAAATCGGAACAATCGCCAACGCTATTAGTTATTATATTTTCTTAATTCTGGTTGTGTTCAAACCGTAAAAAACATCATTTGGCTATCACGTATATGCGAATTAGTAAATTTAAATTATATTCGAATAATAGATAACAGTAATAGTGTGAAATATGATTATTTTTTTTTAAAAACAATACATCAGAAAAATTTTAAAAATAATTTACAGGACATCAAATGAACTTCAAAAATTAAATTAGAATGAAATCGGACAATGCTATAATGATTAATCGTTCTGTTTTCTTAACCCTGGTTATGTCCAAAACTTAAAAGGATCATTTGGGTCATCTTGTATAACCTAAATATTCATTTTAAAATAAATTTAAATAATAGATAACCGTAATTGAGTGAGATATGACTATTTTCTTTAAACACAATACATCAAAATATTTTTAAAAATCATTTAGGGTTAATCAAATTATATCTAAAAATTAAATTAAAATTAAATCGGAACAATCGTTAACGCTTTTAGTTATTATTTTTCTTAATTCTGGTTGTGTTCAAACCGTAAAAAACATCATTTGGCTATCTCGTATATGCGAAACAGTAAATTTAAATTATATTCGAATAATAGATAACAGTAATACTGTGACATATAATAATTTTTTTTAAAAACAATACATCAAAAAAATTTTAAAAATAATTTACAGGACATCAAATGAACTTCAAAAATTAAATTGGAATGAAATCGGACAATGCTATAATGATTAATTGTTCTATTTTCTTAACCCTGGTTATGTCCAAAACTTAAAAAGGACCATTTGGGTCATCTTGTATATCCTAAATATTCATCTTAAAATAAATTTGAATAATAGATAACCGTAATTGAGTGAGATATGCCTATTTTTTTAAACACAATACATTAAAAAATTTGTAAAAATTATTTAGGGTTAAACAAATTATATCTAAAAATTAAATTGAAATCATATCGGAACATTACCTATAAGTAATAGTAATCGATTTTCTTTATCCTGGTTATGTCCAAAACATAAAAAGGATCATTTGAAGGACAAAATTAAATTGGAATGAAATCGGACAATGCTCTAATGATTAATTGTTCTATTTTCTTAACCCTGGTTATGTCCAAAACTTAAAAAGGACCATTTCGGTCATCTTGTAATATTCATCTTAAAATAAATTTGAATAATAGATAACCGTAATTGAGTGAGATATGACTATTTTTTTAAAACACAATACATTAAAAAAATTTTTAAAATTATTTAGGGTTAAACAAATTATATCTAAAAATTAAATTGAAATCATATCGGAACATTACCTATAAGTAATAGTAATCGATTTTCTTTATCCTGGTTATGTCCAAAACATAAAAAGGATCATTTAAGTCATCTTGTATAACCTAAATATTAATTTTAATTTATATTTGAATAATAGATAACCGTAATTGAGTGAGATATGACTATTTTATTTAAACACAATACATCAAAATATTTTTAAAAATCATTTAGGGTTAATCAAATTATATCTAAAAATTGAATTAAAATTAAATCGGAACAATCGCCAACGCTATTAGTTATTATATTTTCTTAACTCTGGTTGTGTTCAAACCGTAAAAAACATCATTTGGCTATCTCGTATATGCGAAATAGTAAATTTAAATTATATTCGAATAATAGATAACAGTAATACTGTGAAATATGATTATTTTTTTTTAAAACAATACATCAAAAAAATTTTAAAAATAATTTACAGGACATCAAATGAACTTCAAAAATTAAATTGGAATGAAATCGGACAATGCTATAATGATTAATTGTTCTATTTTCTTAACCCTGGTTATGTCCAAAACTAAAAAGGATTATTTGGATCAGCTTGTATAACCTAAATATAAATTTTAAAATAAATTCGAATAATAGGTAACCGTAATTGAGTGAGATTTGATTATTTTTTTTGAACACAATACATTAAAATATTTTTAAAATTCATATAGGGGTAATCAAATTATATCTAAAAATTTAATCGGAACAATCGTTAACGCTTTTAGTTATTATATTTTCTTAATTCTGTTTGTGTTCAAACCGTAAAAAACATCATTTGGCTATCTCGTATATGCGAAATAGTAAATTTAAATTATATTCGAATAATAGATAACAGTAATACTGTGACATATAATAATTTTTTTTAAAAACAATACATCAAAAAAATTTTAAAAATAATTTACAGGACATCAAATGAACTTCAAAAATTAAATTGGAATGAAATCGGACAATGCTATAATGATTAATTGTTCTATTTTCTTAACCCTGGTTATGTCCAAAACTTAAAAAGGACCATTTGGGTCATCTTGTATATCCTAAATATTCATCTTAAAATAAATTTGAATAATAGATAACCGTAATTGAGTGAGATATGCCTATTTTTTTAAACACAATACATTAAAAAATTTGTAAAAATTATTTAGGGTTAAACAAATTATATCTAAAAATTAAATTGAAATCATATCGGAACATTACCTATAAGTAATAGTAATCGATTTTTTTTATCCTGGTTATGTCCAAAACATAAAAAGGATCATTTGAGTCATCTTGTATAACCTAAATAATAATTTTAATTTATATTTGAATAATAGATAACCGTAATTGAGTGAGATATGACTATTTTATTTAAACACAATACATCAAAATATTTTTAAAATTCATTTAGGGTTAATCAAATTATATCTAAAAATTGAATTAAAATTAAATCGGAACAATCGCCAACGCTAATAGTTATTATATTTTCTTAACTTTGGTTGTGTTCAAACCGTAAAAAACATCATTTGGCCATCTCCTATATGCGAAATAGTAAATTTAAATTATATTCGAATAATAGATAACAGTAATAGTGTGAAATATGATTATTTTTTTTTAAAACAATACATCAGAAAAATTTTAAAAATAATTTACAGGACATCAAATGAACTTCAAAAATTAAATTGGAATGAAATCGGACAATGCTATAATGATTAATTGTTCTATTTTCTTAACCCTGGTTATGTCCAAAACTTAAAAAGGACCATTTGGATCATCTTGTATATCCTAAATATTCATCTTAAAATAAATTTCAATAATAGATAACCGTAATTGAGTGAGATATGACTATTTTTTTAAAACACAATACATTAAAAAAAATTTAAAAATTATTTAGGGTTAAACAAATTATATCTAAAAATTAAATTGAAATCATATCGGAACATTACCTATAAGTAATAGTAATCGATTTTCTTTATCCTGGTTATGTCCAAAACATAAAAAGGATCATTTGAAGGACAAAATTAAATTGGAATGAAATCGGACAATGCTCTAATGATTAATTGTTCTATTTTCTTAACCCTGGTTATGTCCAAAACTTAAAAAGGACCATTTCGGTCATCTTGTAATATTCATCTTAAAATAAATTTGAATAATAGATAACCGTAATTGAGTGAGATATGACTATTTTTTTAAAACACAATACATTAAAAAATTATTTAGGGTTAAACAAATTATATCTAAAAATTAAATAAAATCATATCGGAACATCACCTATAAGTAATAGTAATCGATTTTCTTTATCCTGGTTATGTCCAAAACATAAAAAGGATCATTTGAGTCATCTTGTATAACCTAAATAATAATTTTAAAATAAATTTGAATAATAGATAACCGTAATTGAGTGAGATATGACTATTTTATTAAAACACAATACATAAAACTATTTTTAAACGTTTTATTATATATTTTTAACGCTATTAGTTATTATATTTTCTTAACTCTGGTTGTGTTCAAACCGTAAAAAACATCATTTGGCTATCTCGTATATGCGAAATAGTAAATTTAAATTATATTCGAATAATAGATAACAGTAATACTGTGAAATATAATTATTTTTTTTAAAAACAATACATCAAAAAAATTTTAAAAATAATTTACAGGACATCAAATGAACTTCAAAAATGAAATCGGACAATGCTATAATGATTAATTGTTCTATTTTCTTAACCCTGGTTATGTCCAAAACTTAAAAGGATCATTTGGGTCATCTTGTATAACCTAAATATTCATTTTAAAATAAATTTAAATAATAGATAACCGTAATTGAGTGAGATATGACTATTTTCTTTAAACACAATACATCAAAATATTTTTAAAAATCATTTAGGGTTAATCAAATTATATCTAAAAATTAAATTAAAATTAAATCGGAACAATCGTTAACGCTTTTAGTTATTATCTTTTCTTAATTCTGGTTGTGTTCAAACCGTAAAAAACATCATTTGGTAATCTCGTATATGCGAAACAGTAAATTTAAATTATATTCGAATAATAGATAACAGTAATAGTGTGAAAGATTAAAAACAATACATCAAAAAAATTTTAAAAATAATTTACAGGACATCAAACAAACTTCAAAAATTAAATTGGAATGAAATCGGACAATGCTATAATGAATAATTGTTCTATTTTCTTAACCCTGGTTATGTCCAAAACTTAAAAAGGATTATTTGGGTCATCTTGTATAACCTAAATATTAATTTTTCAATAAATTTGAATAATAGATAACCGTAATGGAGTGAGATATGACTATTTTTTTAAAACACAATACAATAAACTATTTTTAAAAATCATTTAAAATTAATCAAATTAAATCTAAAAATTGAATTAAAATTAAATCGGAACACTCGCCAACGCTATTAGTTATTATCTTTTCTTAATTCTGGTTGTGTTCAAACCGTAAAAAACATCATTTGGCTATGTCGTATATGCGAAATAGTAAATTTAAATTATATTCGAATAATAGATAACAGTAATAGTGTGATATATGATTATTTTTTTTAAAAACAATACATCAAAAAAATTTTAAAAATAATTTACAGGACATCAAATGAACTTCAAAAATTAAATTGGAATGAAATCGGACAATGCTATAATGATTAATTGTTCTATTTTCTTAACCCTGGTTATGTCCAAAACTTAAAAGGATCATTTGGGTCATCTTGTATAACCTAAATATTCATTTTAAAATAAATTTAAATAATAGATAACCGTAATTGAGTAAGATATGACTTTTTTTTTTAAACACAATACATCAAAATATTTTTAAAAATCATTTAGGGTTGATCAAGTTATATCTAAAAATTAAATTAAAATTAAATTGGAACAATCGTTAACGCTATTAGTTATTATATTTTCTTAATTCTGGTTGTGTTCAAACCGTAAAAAACATCATTTGGCTATCTTGTATATGCGAAATAGTAAATTTAAATTATATTCGAATAATAGATAACAGTAATACTGTGAAATATAATTATTTTTTTTTAAAACAATACATCAAAAAAATTTTAAAAATAATTTACAGGACATCAAATGAACTTCAAAAATGAAATCGGACAATGCTATAATGATTAATTGTTCTATTTTCTTAACCCTGGTTATGTCCAAAACTTAAAAGGATCATTTGGGTCATCTTGTATAACCTGAATATTCATTTTAAAATAAATTTAAATAATAGATAACCGTAATTGAGTGAGATATGACTATTTTCTTTAAACACAATACATCAAAAAATTTTTAAAAATCATTTAGGGTTAATCAAATTATATCTAAAAATTAAATCGGAACAATCGTTAACGCTATTAGTTATTATATTTTCTTAATTCTGGTTGTGTTCAAACCGTAAAAAACATCATTTGGCTATGTCGTATATGCGAAATAGTAAATTTAAATTATATTCGAATAATAGATAACAGTAATAGTGTGAAATATGATTATTTTTTTTAAAAACAATACATCAGAAAAATTTTAAAAATAATTTACAGGACATCAAATGAACTTCAAAAATTAAATTGGAATGAAATCGGACAATGCTATAATGATTAATTGTTCTATTTTCTTAACCCTGGTTATGTCCAAAACTTAAAAAGGATCAATTGGGTCATCTTGTATAATTTAAATATGAATTTTAAAATAAATTTGAATAATAGGTAACCGTAATTGAGTGAGATATGATTATTTTTTTTTAAACACAATACATTAAAAAATTTTAGAAAATTATTTAGGGTTAAACAAATTATATCTAAAAATTAAATTGAAATCATATCGGAACATTAGCTATGGGTAATAGTAATCGATTTTCTTTATCCTGGTTATGTCCAAAACATAAAAAGGATCATTTGAGTCATCTTGTATAACCTAAATAATAATTTTAATTTATATTTGAATAAAAGATAACCGTAATTGAGTGAGATATGATTATTTTTTTTAAACACAATACATTAAAAAATTTTAGAAAATTATTTAGGGTTAAACAAATTATATCTAAAAATTAAATTGAAATCATATCGGAACATTAGCTATGGGTAATAGTAATCGATTTTCTTTATCCTGGTTATGTCCAAAACATAAAAAGGATCATTTGAGTCATCTTGTATAACTATCTAAAGGATTATTTGGGTCATCTTGTATAACCTAAATATTAATTTTAAAATAAATTTGAATAATAGGTAACCGTAATTGAGTGAGATATGATTATTTTTTTTTAAACACAATACATTAAAAAATTTTAGAAAATTATTTAGGGTTAAACAAATTATATCTAAAAATTAAATTGAAATCATATCGGAACATTAGCTATGGGTAATAGTAATCGATTTTCTTTATCCTGGTTATGTCCAAAACATAAAAAGGATCATTTGAGTCATCTTGTATAACTATCTAAAGGATTATTTGGGTCATCTTGTATAACCTAAATATTAATTTTAAAATAAATTTGAATAATAGGTAACCGTAATTGAGTGAGATATGATTATTTTTTTTTAAACACAATACATTAAAAAATTTTAGAAAATTATTTAGGGTTAAACAAATTATATCTAAAAATTAAATTGAAATCATATCGGAACATTAGCTATGGGTAATAGTAATCGATTTTCTTTATCCTGGTTATGTCCAAAACATAAAAAGGATCATTTGAGTCATCTTGTATAACTATCTAAAGGATTATTTGGGTCATCTTGTATAACCTAAATATTAATTTTAAAATAAATTTGAATAATAGATAACCGTAATTGAGTGAGATATGACTATTTTTTTAAAACACAATACATTAAAAAATTTTTAAAAATTATTTAGGGTTAAACAAATTATATCTAAAAATTAAATTGAAATCATATCGGAACATTACCTATAAGTAATAGTAATCGATTTTCTTTATCCTGGTTATGTCTAAAACATAAAAAGGATCATTTGAGTCATCTTGTATAACCTAAATAATAATTTTAATTTATATTTGAATAATAGATAACCGTAATTGAGTGAGATATGACTATTTTATTTAAACACAATACATCAAAATATTTTTAAAAATCATTTAGGGTTAATCAAATTATATCTAAAAATTGAATTAAAATTAAATCGGAACAATCGCCAACGCTATTAGATATTTTATCTTCTTAACTTTGGTTGTGTTCAAACCGTAAAAAACATCATTTGGCCATCTCCTATATGCGAAATAGTAAATTTAAATTATATTCGAATAATAGATAACAGTAATAGTGTGAAATATGATTATTTTTTTTTAAAACAATACATCAGAAAAAATTTAAAAATAATTTACAGGACATCAAATGAACTTCAAAAATTAAATTGGAATGAAATCGGACAATGCTATAATGATTAACTGTTCTATTTTCTTAACCCTGGTTATGTCCAAAACTTAAAAAGGACCATTTGGATCATCTTGTATATCCTAAATATTCATCTTAAAATAAATTTGAATAATAGATAACCGTAATTGAGTGAGATATGACTATTTTTTTTAAACACAATACATTAAAAAAATTTTAAAAATTATTTAGGGTTAAACAAATTATATCTAAAAATTAAATTGAAATCATATCGGAACATTACCTATAAGTAATAGTAATCGATTTTCTTTATCCTGGTTATGTCCAAAACATAAAAAGGATCATTTGAAGGACAAAAGTAAATTGGAATGAAATCGGACAATGCTCTAATGATTAATTGTTCTATTTTCTTAACCCTGGTTATGTCCAAAACTTAAAAAGGACCATTTCGGTCATCTTGTAATATTCATCTTAAAATAAATTTGAATAATAGATAACCGTAATTGAGTGAGATATGACTATTTTTTTAAAACACAATACATTAAAAATTTTTTTAAAATTATTTAGGGTTAAACAAATTATATCTAAAAATTAAATTGAAATCATATCGGAACATTACCTATAAGTAATAGTAATCGATTTTCTTTATCCTGGTTATGTCCAAAACATAAAAAGGATCATTTAAGTCATCTTGTATAACCTAAATAATAATTTTAATTTATATTTGAATAATAGATAACCGTAATTGAGTGAGATATGACTATTTTATTTAAACACAATACATCAAAATATTTTTAAAAATCATTTAGGGTTAATCAAATTATATCTAAAAATTGAATTAAAATTAAATCGGAACAATCGCCAACGCTATTAGTTATTATATTTTCTTAACTCTGGTTGTGTTCAAACCGTAAAAAACATAATTTGGCTATCTCGTATATGCGAAATAGTAAATTTAAATTATATTCGAATAATAGATAACAGTAATACTGTGAAATATGATTATTTTTTTTTTAAACAATACATCAAAAAAATTTTAAAAATAATTTACAGGACATCAAATGAACTTCAAAAATTAAATTGGAATGAAATCGGACAATGCTATAATGATTAATTGTTCTATTTTCTTAACCCTGGTTATGTCCAAAACTAAAAAGGATTATTTGGATCAGCTTGTATAACCTAAATATAAATTTTAAAATAAATTCGAATAATAGGTAACCGTAATTGAGTGAGATTTGATTATTTTTTTTGAACACAATACATTAAAATATTTTTAAAAATCATATAGGGGTAATCAAATTATATCTAAAAATTTAATCGGAACAATCGTTAACGCTTTTAGTTATTATATTTTCTTAATTCTGGTTGTGTTCAAACCGTAAAAAACATCATTTGGCTATCTCGTATATGCGAAATAGTAAATTTAAATTATATTCGAATAATAGATAACAGTAATACTGTGACATATAATAATTTTTTTTAAAAACAATACATCAAAAAAATTTTAAAAATAATTTACAGGACATCAAATGAACTTCAAAAATTAAATTGGAATGAAATCGGACAATGCTATAATGATTAATTGTTCTATTTTCTTAACCCTGGTTATGTCCAAAACTTAAAAAGGACCATTTGGGTCATCTTGTATATCCTAAATATTCATCTTAAAATAAATTTGAATAATAGATAACCGTAATTGAGTGAGATATGCCTATTTTTTTTAACACAATACATTAAAAAATTTGTAAAAATTATTTAGGGTTAAACAAATTATATCTAAAAATTAAATTGAAATCATATCGGAACATTACCTATAAGTAATAGTAATCGATTTTCTTTATCCTGGTTATGTCCAAAACATAAAAAGGAGCATTTGAAGGACAAAATTAAATTGGAATGAAATCGGACAATGCTCTAATGATTAATTGTTCTATTTTCTTAACCCTGGTTATGTCCAAAACTTAAAAAGGACCATTTCGGTCATCTTGTAATATTCATCTTAAATTATATTCGAATAATAGATAACAGTAATAGTGTGAAATATGATTATTTTTTTTTAAAACAATACATCAGAAAAAATTTAAAAATAATTTACAGGACATCAAATGAACTTCAAAAATTAAATTGGAATGAAATCGGACAATGCTATAATGATTAACTGTTCTATTTTCTTAACCCTGGTTATGTCCAAAACTTAAAAAGGACCATTTGGATCATCTTGTATATCCTAAATATTCATCTTAAAATAAATTTGAATAATAGATAACCGTAATTGAGTGAGATATGACTATTTTTTTTAAACACAATACATTAAAAAAATTTTAAAAATTATTTAGGGTTAAACAAATTATATCTAAAAATTAAATTGAAATCATATCGGAACATTACCTATAAGTAATAGTAATCGATTTTCTTTATCCTGGTTATGTCCAAAACATAAAAAGGATCATTTGAAGGACAAAATTAAATTGGAATGAAATCGGACAATGCTCTAATGATTAATTGTTCTATTTTCTTAACCCTGGTTATGTCCAAAACTTAAAAAGGACCATTTCGGTCATCTTGTAATATTCATCTTAAAATAAATTTGAATAATAGATAACCGTAATTGAGTGAGATATGATTATTTTTTTAAAACACAATACATTAAAAATTTTTTTAAAATTATTTAGGGTTAAACAAATTATATCTAAAAATTAAATTGAAATCATATCGGAACATTACCTATAAGTAATAGTAATCGATTTTCTTTATCCTGGTTATGTCCAAAACATAAAAAGGATCATTTAAGTCATCTTGTATAACCTAAATAATAATTTTAATTTATATTTGAATAATAGATAACCGTAATTGAGTGAGATATGACTATTTTATTTAAACACAATACATCAAAATATTTTTAAAAATCATTTAGGGTTAATCAAATTATATCTAAAAATTGAATTAAAATTAAATCGGAACAATCGCCAACGCTATTAGTTATTATATTTTCTTAACTCTGGTTGTGTTCAAACCGTAAAAAACATAATTTGGCTATCTCGTATATGCGAAATAGTAAATTTAAATTATATTCGAATAATAGATAACAGTAATACTGTGAAATATGATTATTTTTTTTTAAAACAATACATCAAAAAAATTTTAAAAATAATTTACAGGACATCAAATGAACTTCAAAAATTAAATTGGAATGAAATCGGACAATGCTATAATGATTAATTGTTCTATTTTCTTAACCCTGGTTATGTCCAAAACTAAAAAGGATTATTTGGATCAGCTTATATAACCTAAATATAAATTTTAAAATAAATTCGAATAATAGGTAACCGTAATTGAGTGAGATTTGATTATTTTTTTTGAACACAATACATTAAAATATTTTTAAAAATCATATAGGGGTAATCAAATTATATCTAAAAATTTAATCGGAACAATCGTTAACGCTTTTAGTTATTATATTTTCTTAATTCTGGTTGTGTTCAAACCGTAAAAAACATCATTTGGCTATCTCGTATATGCGAAATAGTAAATTTAAATTATATTCGAATAATAGATAACAGTAATACTGTGACATATAATAATTTTTTTTAAAAACAATACATCAAAAAAATTTTAAAAATAATTTACAGGACATCAAATGAACTTCAAAAATTAAATTGGAATGAAATCGGACAATGCTATAATGATTAATTGTTCTATTTTCTTAACCCTGGTTATGTCCAAAACTTAAAAAGGACCATTTGGGTCATCTTGTATATCCTAAATATTCATCTTAAAATAAATTTGAATAATAGATAACCGTAATTGAGTGAGATATGCCTATTTTTTTAAACACAATACATTAAAAAATTTGTAAAAATTATTTAGGGTTAAACAAATTATATCTAAAAATTAAATTGAAATCATATCGGAACATTACCTATAAGTAATAGTAATCGATTTTTTTTATCCTGGTTATGTCCAAAACATAAAAAGGATCATTTGAGTCATCTTGTATAACCTAAATAATAATTTTAATTTATATTTGAATAATAGATAACCGTAATTGAGTGAGATATGACTATTTTATTTAAACACAATACATCAAAATATTTTTAAAATTCATTTAGGGTTAATCAAATTATATCTAAAAATTGAATTAAAATTAAATCGGAACAATCGCCAACGCTAATAGTTATTATATTTTCTTAACTTTGGTTGTGTTCAAACCGTAAAAAACATCATTTGGCCATCTCCTATATGCGAAATAGTAAATTTAAATTATATTCGAATAATAGATAACAGTAATAGTGTGAAATATGATTATTTTTTTTTAAAACAATACATCAGAAAAATTTTAAAAATAATTTACAGGACATCAAATGAACTTCAAAAATTAAATTGGAATGAAATCGGACAATGCTATAATGATTAATTGTTCTATTTTCTTAACCCTGGTTATGTCCAAAACTTAAAAAGGACCATTTGGATCATCTTGTATATCCTAAATATTCATCTTAAAATAAATTTCAATAATAGATAACCGTAATTGAGTGAGATATGACTATTTTTTTAAAACACAATACATTAAAAAAATTTTAAAAATTATTTAGGGTTAAACAAATTATATCTAAAAATTAAATTGAAATCATATCGGAACATTACCTATAAGTAATAGTAATCGATTTTCTTTATCCTGGTTATGTCCAAAACATAAAAAGGATCATTTGAAGGACAAAATTAAATTGGAATGAAATCGGACAATGCTCTAATGATTAATTGTTCTATTTTCTTAACCCTGGTTATGTCCAAAACTTAAAAAGGACCATTTCGGTCATCTTGTAATATTCATCTTAAAATAAATTTGAATAATAGATAACCGTAATTGAGTGAGATATGACTATTTTTTTAAAACACAATACATTAAAAAATTATTTAGGGTTAAACAAATTATATCTAAAAATTAAATTGAAATCATATCGGAACATCACCTATAAGTAATAGTAATCGATTTTCTTTATCCTGGTTATGTCCAAAACATAAAAAGGATTATTTGAGTCATCTTGTATAACCTAAATAATAATTTTAAAATAAATTTGAATAATAGATAACCGTAATTGAGTGAGATATGACTATTTTATTAAAACACAATACATAAAACTATTTTTAAACGTTTTATTATATATTTTTAACGCTATTAGTTATTATATTTTCTTAACTCTGGTTGTGTTCAAACCGTAAAAAACATCATTTGGCTATCTCGTATATGCGAAATAGTAAATTTAAATTATATTCGAATAATAGATAACAGTAATACTGTGAAATATAATTATTTTTTTTAAAAACAATACATCAAAAAAATTTTAAAAATAATTTACAGGACATCAAATGAATTTCAAAAATGAAATCGGACAATGCTATAATGATTAATTGTTCTATTTTCTTAACCCTGGTTATGTCCAAAACTTAAAAGGATCATTTGGGTCATCTTGTATAACCTAAATATTCATTTTAAAATAAATTTAAATAATAGATAACCGTAATTGAGTGAGATATGACTATTTTCTTTAAACACAATACATCAAAATATTTTTAAAAATCATTTAGGGTTAATCAAATTATATCTAAAAATTAAATTAAAATTAAATCGGAACAATCGTTAACGCTTTTAGTTATTATCTTTTCTTAATTCTGGTTGTGTTCAAACCGTAAAAAACATCATTTGGCTATCTCGTATATGCGAAACAGTAAATTTAAATTATATTCGAATAATAGATAACAGTAATAGTGTGAAAGATTAAAAACAATACATCAAAAAAATTTTAAAAATAATTTACAGGACATCAAACAAACTTCAAAAATTAAATTGGAATGAAATCGGACAATGCTATAATGAATAATTGTTCTATTTTCTTAACCCTGGTTATGTCCAAAACTTAAAAAGGATTATTTGGGTCATCTTGTATAACCTAAATATTAATTTTTCAATAAATTTGAATAATAGATAACCGTAATGGAGTGAGATATGACTATTTTTTTAAAACACAATACAATAAACTATTTTTAAAAATCATTTAAAATTAATCAAATTAAATCTAAAAATTGAATTAAAATTAAATCGGAACACTCGCCAACGCTATTAGTTATTATCTTTTCTTAATTCTGGTTGTGTTCAAACCGTAAAAAACATCATTTGGCTATGTCGTATATGCGAAATAGTAAATTTAAATTATATTCGAATAATAGATAACAGTAATAGTGTGATATATGATTATTTTTTTTAAAAACAATACATCAAAAAAATTTTAAAAATAATTTACAGGACATCAAATGAACTTCAAAAATTAAATTGGAATGAAATCGGACAATGCTATAATGATTAATTGTTCTATTTTCTTAACCCTGGTTATGTCCAAAACTTAAAAGGATCATTTGGGTCATCTTGTATAACCTAAATATTCATTTTAAAATAAATTTAAATAATAGATAACCGTAATTGAGTAAGATATGACTTTTTTTTTTAAACACAATACATCAAAATATTTTTAAAAATCATTTAGGGTTGATCAAGTTATATCTAAAAATTAAATTAAAATTAAATTGGAACAATCGTTAACGCTATTAGTTATTATATTTTCTTAATTCTGGTTGTGTTCAAACCGTAAAAAACATCATTTGGCTATCTTGTATATGCGAAATAGTAAATTTAAATTATATTCGAATAATAGATAACAGTAATACTGTGAAATATAATTATTTTTTTTTAAAACAATACATCAAAAAAATTTTAAAAATAATTTACAGGACATCAAATGAACTTCAAAAATGAAATCGGACAATGCTATAATGATTAATTGTTCTATTTTCTTAACCCTGGTTATGTCCAAAACTTAAAAGGATCATTTGGGTCATCTTGTATAACCTGAATATTCATTTTAAAATAAATTTAAATAATAGATAACCGTAATTGAGTGAGATATGACTATTTTCTTTAAACACAATACATCAAAAAATTTTTAAAAATCATTTAGGGTTAATCAAATTATATCTAAAAATTAAATCGGAACAATCGTTAACGCTATTAGTTATTATATTTTCTTAATTCTGGTTGTGTTCAAACCGTAAAAAACATCATTTGGCTATCTCGTATATGCGAAATAGTAAATTTAAATTATATTCGAATAATAGATAACAGTAATAGTGTGAAATATGATTATTTTTTTTAAAAACAATACATCAGAAAAATTTTAAAAATAATTTACAGGACATCAAATGAACTTCAAAAATTAAATTGGAATGAAATCGGACAATGCTATAATGATTAATTGTTCTATTTTCTTAACCCTGGTTATGTCCAAAACTTAAAAAGGATCAATTGGGTCATCTTGTATAATTTAAATATGAATTTTAAAATAAATTTGAATAATAGGTAACCGTAATTGAGTGAGATATGATTATTTTTTTTTAAACACAATACATTAAAAAATTTTAGAAAATTATTTAGGGTTAAACAAATTATATCTAAAAATTAAATTGAAATCATATCGGAACATTAGCTATGGGTAATAGTAATCGATTTTCTTTATCCTGGTTATGTCCAAAACATAAAAAGGATCATTTGAGTCATCTTGTATAACCTAAATAATAATTTTAATTTATATTTGAATAAAAGATAACCGTAATTGAGTGAGATATGATTATTTTTTTTAAACACAATACATTAAAAAATTTTAGAAAATTATTTAGGGTCAAACAAATTATATCTAAAAATTAAATTGAAATCATATCGGAACATTAGCTATAGGTAATAGTAATCGATTTTCTTTATCCTGGTTATGTCCAAAACATAAAAAGGATCATTTGAGTCATCTTGTATAACTATCTAAAGGATTATTTGGGTCATCTTGTATAACCTAAATATTAATTTTAAAATAAATTTGAATAATAGATAACCGTAATTGAGTGAGATATGACTATTTTTTTAAAACACAATACATAAATCTTTTTTTAAAAATCATTTAGGGTTAATCAAATTAAATCTAAAAATTGAATTAAAATTAAATCGGAACAATCGCCAACGCTATTAGTTATTATATTTTCTTAACTCTGGTTGTGTTCAAACCGTAAAAAACATCATTTGGCTATCTCGTATAGGCGAAATAGTAAATTTAAATTATATTCGAATAATAGATAACAGTAATAGTGTGAAATATGATTATTTTTTTTAAAAACAATACATTAAAAAAATTTTAAAAATAATTTAGAGGACATCAAATGAACTTCAAAAATTAAATTGGAATGAAATCGGACAATGCTATAATGATTAATAATTGTTCTATTTTCTTAACCCTGGTTATGTCCAAAACTTAAAAGGATCATTTGGGTCATCTTGTATAACCTAAATATTCATTTTAAAATAAATTTAAATAATAGATAACCGTAATTGAGTAAGATATGACTTTTTTTTTTAAACACAATACATCAAAATATTTTTAAAAATCATTTAGGGTTGATCAAGTTATATCTAAAAATTAAATTAAAATTAAATTGGAACAATCGTTAACGCTATTAGTTATTATATTTTCTTAATTCTGGTTGTGTTCAAACCGTAAAAAACATCATTTGGCTATCTTGTATATGCGAAATAGTAAATTTAAATTATATTCGAATAATAGATAACAGTAATACTGTGAAATATAATTATTTTTTTTTAAAACAATACATCAAAAAAATTTTAAAAATAATTTACAGGACATCAAATGAACTTCAAAAATGAAATCGGACAATGCTATAATGATTAATTGTTCTATTTTCTTAACCCTGGTTATGTCCAAAACTTAAAAGGATCATTTGGGTCATCTTGTATAACCTGAATATTCATTTTAAAATAAATTTAAATAATAGATAACCGTAATTGAGTGAGATATGACTATTTTCTTTAAACACAATACATCAAAAAATTTTTAAAAATCATTTAGGGTTAATCAAATTATATCTAAAAATTAAATCGGAACAATCGTTAACGCTATTAGTTATTATATTTTCTTAATTCTGGTTGTGTTCAAACCGTAAAAAACATCATTTGGCTATCTCGTATATGCGAAATAGTAAATTTAAATTATATTCGAATAATAGATAACAGTAATAGTGTGAAATATGATTATTTTTTTTAAAAACAATACATCAGAAAAATTTTAAAAATAATTTACAGGACATCAAATGAACTTCAAAAATTAAATTGGAATGAAATCGGACAATGCTATAATGATTAATTGTTCTATTTTCTTAACCCTGGTTATGTCCAAAACTTAAAAAGGATCAATTGGGTCATCTTGTATAATTTAAATATGAATTTTAAAATAAATTTGAATAATAGGTAACCGTAATTGAGTGAGATATGATTATTTTTTTTTAAACACAATACATTAAAAAATTTTAGAAAATTATTTAGGGTTAAACAAATTATATCTAAAAATTAAATTGAAATCATATCGGAACATTAGCTATGGGTAATAGTAATCGATTTTCTTTATCCTGGTTATGTCCAAAACATAAAAAGGATCATTTGAGTCATCTTGTATAACCTAAATAATAATTTTAATTTATATTTGAATAAAAGATAACCGTAATTGAGTGAGATATGATTATTTTTTTTAAACACAATACATTAAAAAATTTTAGAAAATTATTTAGGGTCAAACAAATTATATCTAAAAATTAAATTGAAATCATATCGGAACATTAGCTATAGGTAATAGTAATCGATTTTCTTTATCCTGGTTATGTCCAAAACATAAAAAGGATCATTTGAGTCATCTTGTATAACTATCTAAAGGATTATTTGGGTCATCTTGTATAACCTAAATATTAATTTTAAAATAAATTTGAATAATAGATAACCGTAATTGAGTGAGATATGACTATTTTTTTAAAACACAATACATAAAACTTTTTTTAAAAATCATTTAGGGTTAATCAAATTAAATCTAAAAATTGAATTAAAATTAAATCGGAACAATCACCAACGCTATTAGTTATTATATTTTCTTAACTCTGGTTGTGTTCAAACCGTAAAAAACATAATTTGGCTATCTCGTATAGGCAAAATAGTAAATTTAAATTATATTCGAATAATAGATAACAGTAATAGTGTGAAATATGATTATTTTTTTTAAAAACAATACATCAAAAAAATTTTAAAAATAATTTAGAGGACATCAAATGAACTTCAAAAATTAAATTGGAATGAAATCGGACAATGCTATAATGATTAATAATTGTTCTATTTTCTTAACCCTGGTTATGTCCAAAATCTAAAAATTAAATTGAAATCATATCGGAACATTACCTATAAGTAATAGTAATCGATTTTCTTTATCCTGGTTATGTCCAAAACATAAAAAGGATCATTTGAAGGACAAAATTAAATTGGAATGAAATCGGACAATGCTATAATGATTAATTGTTCTATTTTCTTAACCCTGGTTATGTCTAAAACTTAAAAAGGATTATTTGGGTCATCTTGTATAACCTAAATATTAATTTTTCAATAAATTTGAATAATAGATAACCGTAATTGAGTGAGATATGACTATTTTTTTAAAACACAATACATTAAACTATTTTTAAAAATCATTTAAAATTAATCAAATTAAATCTAAAAATTGAATTAAAATTAAATCGGAACACTCGCCAACGCTATTAGTTATTATCTTTTCTTAATTCTGGTTGTGTTCAAACCGTAAAAAACATCATTTGGCTATGTCGTATATGCGAAATAGTAAATTTAAATTATATTCGAATAATAGATAACAGTAATAGTGTGATATATGATTATTTTTTTTAAAAACAATACATCAAAAAAATTTTAAAAATAATTTACAGGACATCAAATGAACTTCAAAAATTAAATTGGAATGAAATCGGACAATGCTATAATGATTAATTGTTCTATTTTCTTAACCCTGGTTATGTCCAAAACTTAAAAGGATCATTTGGGTCATCTTGTATAACCTAAATATTCATTTTAAAATAAATTTAAATAATAGATAACCGTAATTGAGTGAGATATGACTATTTTTTTTTAAACACAATACATCAAAATATTTTTAAAAATCATTTAGGGTTGATCAAGTTATATCTAAAAATTAAATTAAAATTAAATCGGAACAATCGTTAACGCTATTAGTTATTATATTTTCTTAATTCTGGTTGTGTTCAAACCGTAAAAAACATCATTTGGCTATCTTGTATATGCGAAATAGTAAATTTAAATTATATTCGAATAATAGATAACAGTAATACTGTGAAATATAATTATTTTTTTTTAAAACAATACATCAAAAAAATTTTAAAAATAATTTACAGGACATCAAATGAACTTCAAAAATGAAATCGGACAATGCTATAATGATTAATTGTTCTATTTTCTTAACCCTGGTTATGTCCAAAACTTAAAAGGATCATTTGGGTCATCTTGTATAACCTGAATATTCATTTTAAAATAAATTTAAATAATAGATAACCGTAATTGAGTGAGATATGACTATTTTCTTTAAACACAATACATCAAAAAATTTTTAAAAATCATTTAGGGTTAATCAAATTATATCTAAAAATTAAATCGGAACAATCGTTAACGCTATTAGTTATTATATTTTCTTAATTCTGGTTGTGTTCAAACCGTAAAAAACATCATTTGGCTATCTCGTATATGCGAAATAGTAAATTTAAATTATATTCGAATAATAGATAACAGTAATAGTGTGAAATATGATTATTTTTTTTAAAAACAATACATCAGAAAAATTTTAAAAATAATTTACAGGACATCAAATGAACTTCAAAAATTAAATTGGAATGAAATCGGACAATGCTATAATGATTAATTGTTCTATTTTCTTAACCCTGGTTATGTCCAAAACTTAAAAAGGATCAATTGGGTCATCTTGTATAATTTAAATATGAATTTTAAAATAAATTTGAATAATAGGTAACCGTAATTGAGTGAGATATGATTATTTTTTTTTAAACACAATACATTAAAAAATTTTAGAAAATTATTTAGGGTTAAACAAATTATATCTAAAAATTAAATTAAAATCATATCGGAACATTAGCTATGGGTAATAGTAATCGATTTTCTTTATCCTGGTTATGTCCAAAACATAAAAAGGATCATTTGAGTCATCTTGTATAACCTAAATAATAATTTTAATTTATATTTGAATAAAAGATAACCGTAATTGAGTGAGATATGATTATTTTTTTTAAACACAATACATTAAAAAATTTTAGAAAATTATTTAGGGTCAAACAAATTATATCTAAAAATTAAATTGAAATCATATCGGAACATTAGCTATAGGTAATAGTAATCGATTTTCTTTATCCTGGTTATGTCCAAAACATAAAAAGGATCATTTGAGTCATCTTGTATAACTATCTAAAGGATTATTTGGGTCATCTTGTATAACCTAAATATTAATTTTAAAATAAATTTGAATAATAGATAACCGTAATTGAGTGAGATATGACTATTTTTTTAAAACACAATACATAAATCTTTTTTTAAAAATCATTTAGGGTTAATCAAATTAAATCTAAAAATTGAATTAAAATTAAATCGGAACAATCGCCAACGCTATTAGTTATTATATTTTCTTAACTCTGGTTGTGTTCAAACCGTAAAAAACATCATTTGGCTATCTCGTATAGGCGAAATAGTAAATTTAAATTATATTCGAATAATAGATAACAGTAATAGTGTGAAATATGATTATTTTTTTTAAAAACAATACATTAAAAAAATTTTAAAAATAATTTAGAGGACATCAAATGAACTTCAAAAATTAAATTGGAATGAAATCGGACAATGCTATAATGATTAATAATTATTCTATTTTCTTAACCCTGGTTATGTCCAAAATCTAAAAATTAAATTGAAATCATATCGGAACATTACCTATAAGTAATAGTAATCGATTTTCCTTATCCTGGTTATGTCCAAAACATAAAAAGGATCATTTGAAGGACAAAATTAAATTGGAATGAAATCGGACAATGCTCTAATGATTAATTGTTCTATTTTCTTAACCCTGGTTATGTCCAAAACTTAAAAAGGACCATTTCGGTCATCTTGTAATATTCATCTTAAAATAAATTTGAATAATAGATAACCGTAATTGAGTGAGATATGACTATTTTTTTAAAACACAATACATTAAAAAATGTTTTAAAATTATTTAGGGTTAAACAAATTATATCTAAAAATTAAATTGAAATCATATCGAAACATTAGCTATGGGTAATAGTAATCGATTTTCTTTATCCTGGTTATGTCCAAAACATAAAAAGGATCATTTGAGTCATCTTGTATAACCTAAATAATAATTTTAATTTATATTTGAATAATAGATAACCGTAATTGAGTGAGATATGACTATTTTATTTAAACACAATACATCAAAATATTTTTAAAAATCATTTAGGGTTAATCAAATTATATCTAAAAATTGAATTAAAATTAAATTGGAACAATCGCCAACGCTATTAGTTATTATATTTTCTTAACTCTGGTTGTGTTCAAACCGTAAAAAACATCATTTGGCTATCTCGTATATGCGAAATAGTAAATTTAAATTGAATTCGAATAATAGATAACAGTAATACTGTGAAATATGATTATTTTTTTTTAAAACAATACATCAAAAAAATTTTAAAAATAATTTACAGGACATCAAATGGACTTCAAAAATTAAATTGGAATGAAATCGGACAATGCTATAATGATTAATTGTTCTATTTTCTTAACCCTGGTTATGTCCAAAACTTAAAAAGGATTATTTGGATCAGCTTGTATAACCTAAATATAAATTTTAAAATAAATTCGAATAATAGGTAACCGCAATTGAGTGAGATATGATTATTTTTTTTAAACACAATACATTAAAATATTTTTAAAAATCATATAGGGGTAATCAAATTATATCTAAAAATTTAATCGGAACAATCGTTAACGCTTTTAGTTATTATATTTTCTTAATTCTGGTTGTGTTCAAACCGTAAAAAACATCATTTGGCTATCTCGTATATGCGAAATAGTAAATTTAAATTATATTCAAATAATAGATAACAGTAATACTGTGACATATAATAATTTTTTTTAAAAACAATACATCAAAAAAATTTTAAAAATAATTTACAGGACATCAAATGAACTTCAAAAATTAAATTGGAATGAAATCGGACAATGCTATAATGATTAATTGTTCTATTTTCTTAACCCTGGTTATGTCCAAAACTTAAAAAGGACCATTTGGGTCATCTTGTATATCCTAAATATTCATCTTAAAATAAATTTGAATAATAGATAACCGTAATTGAGTGAGATATGACTATTTTTTTAAAACACAATACATTAAAAAATTTTTAAAAATTATTTAGGGTTAAACAAATTATATCTAAAAATTAAATTGAAATCATATCGGAACATTACCTATAAGTAATAGTAATCGATTTTTTTTATCCTGGTTATGTCCAAAACATAAAAAGGATCATTTGAGTCATCTTGTATAACCTAAATAATAATTTTAATTTATATTTGAATAATAGATAACCGTAATTGAGTGAGATATGACTATTTTATTTAAACACAATACATCAAAATATTTTTAAAAATCATTTAGGGTTAATCAAATTATATCTAAAAATTGAATTAAAATTAAATCGGAACAATCGCCAACGCTATTAGTTATTATATTTTCTTTACTCTGGTTGTGTTCAAACCGTAAAAAACATCATTTGGCTATCTCGTATATGCGAAACAGTAAATTTAAATTATATTCGAATAATAGATAACAGTAATAGTGTAAAAGATTAAAAACAATACATCAAAAAAATTTTAAAAATAATTTACAGGACATCAAATAAACTTCAAAAATTAAATTGGAATGAAATCGGACAATGCTATAATGATTAATTGTTCTATTTTCTTAACCCTGGTTATGTCCAAAACTTAAAAAGGATTATTTGGGTCATCTTGTATAACCTAAATATTAATTTTTCAATAAATTTGAATAATAGATAACCGTAATTGAGTGAGATATGACTATTTTTTTAAAACACAATACATTAAACAATTTTTAAAAATCATTTAGAATTAATCAAATTAAATCTAAAAATTGAATTAAAATTAATTCGGAACACTCGCCAACGCTATTAGTTATTATCTTTTCTTAATTCTGGTTGTGTTCAAACCGTAAAAAACATCATTTGGCTATCTCGTATATGCGAAACAGTAAATTTAAATTATATTCGAATAATAGATAACAGTAATAGTGTGAAAGATTAAAAACAATACATCAAAAAAATTTTAAAAATAATTTACAGGACATCAAATAAACTTCAAAAATTAAATTGGAATGAAATCGGACAATGCTATAATGATTAATTGTTCTATTTTCTTAACCCTGGTTATGTCCAAAACTTAAAAGGATCATTTGGGTCATCTTGTATAACCTAAATATTTATTTTAAAATAAATTTAAATAATAGATAACCGTAATTGAGTGAGATATGACTATTTTTTTTAAACACAATACATCAAAATATTTTTAAAAATCATTTAGGGTTGATCAAGTTATATCTAAAAATTAAATTAAAATTAAATCGGAACAATCGTTAACGCTATTAGTTATTATCTTTTCTTAATTCTGGTTGTGTTCAAACCGTAAAAAACATCATTTGGCTATTTTGTATATGCGAAATAGTAAACTTAAATTATATTCGAATAATAGATAACAGTAATAGAATGAGATATGACTATTTTTTTAAAACACAATACATGACACTATTTTTAAAAATCATTTAGGGTTAATCAAATTAAATCTAAAAATTGAATTAAAATTAAATCGGAACAATCGCCAACGCTATTAGTTATTATATTTTCCTAACTCTAGTTGTGTTCAAGCCGTAAAAAACATCATTTGGCTATCTCGTATATGCGAAATAGTAAATTTAAATTATATTCGAATAATAGATAACAGTATTAGTGTGAAATATGATTATTTTTTTTAAAAACAATACATCAGAAAAATTTTAAAAATAATTTACAGGACATCAAATGAACTTCAAAAATTAAATTGGAATGATATCGGACAATGCTATAATGATTAATTGTTTTATTTTCTTAACCCTGGTTATGTCCAAAACTTAAAAAGGATCATTTGGGTCATCTTGTATAACCAAATATTAATTTTAAAATAAATTTGAATAATAGATAACCGTAATTGAGTGAGATATGACTATTTTTTTTTTAAAATTTTTCATAATACTATTTTTAAAAATTATTTAGGGTTAATCAAATTATATTTAAAAATTGAATTAAAATTAAATCGGAACAATCGCCAACGCTATTAGTTAATATATTTTCTTAACTTTGGTTGTGTTTAAACCGTAAATAACATCATTTGGCCATCTCGTATATGCGAAATAGTAAATTTAAATTATATTCGAATAATAGATAACAGTAATAGTGTGAAATATGATTATTTTTTTTTAAAACAATACATCAGAAAAATTTTAAAAATAATTTACAGGACATCAAATGAACTTCAAAAATTAAATTGGAATGAAATCGGACAATGCTATAATGATTAATTGTTCTATTTTCTTAACCCTGGTTATGTCCAAAATTTAAAAAGGATTATTTGGGTCAGCTTGTATAACCTAAATATGAATTTTAAAATAAATTCGAATAATAGGTAATCGTAATTGAGTGAGATATGATTATTTTTTTTAAACACAATACATTAAAATATTTTTAAAAATCATATAGGGGTAATCAAATTATATCTAAAAATGTAATCGGAACAATCGTTAACGCTATTAGTTATTATATTTTCGTAATTCTGGTTGTGTTCAAACCGTAAAAAACATCATTTGGCTATCTTGTATATGCGAAATAGTAAATTTAAATTATATTCGAATAATAGATAACAGTAATAGTATGAAATATGATTATTTTTTTTTCAAACAATACATCAGAAAAATTTTAAAAATAATTTACAGAACATCAAATGAACTTCAAAAATTAAATTGGAATGAAATCGGACAATGCTATAATGATTATTTGTTCTATTTTCTTAACCCTGGTTATGTCCAAAACTTAAAAAGGATTATTTGGATCAGCTTGTATAACTTAAATATAAATTTTAAAATAAATTCGAATAATAGGTAACCGTAATTGAGTGAGATATGATTATTTTTTTTAAACACAATACATTAAAATATTTTTAAAAATCATATAGGGGTAATCAAATTATATCTAAAAATTTAATCGGAACAATCGTTAACGCTTTTAGTTATTATATTTTCTTAATTCTGGTTGTGTTCAAACCGTAAAAAACATCATTTGGCTATCTCGTATATGCGAAATAGTAAATTTAAATTATATTCAAATAATAGATAACAGTAATACTGTGACATATAATAATTTTTTTTAAAAACAATACATCAAAATAATTTTAAAAATAATTTACAGGACATCAAATGAACTTCAAAAATTAAATTGGAATGAAATCGGACAATGCTATAATGATTAATTGTTCTATTTTCTTAACCCTGGTTATGTCCAAAACTTAAAAAGGACCATTTGGGTCATCTTGTATATCCTAAATATTCATTTTAAAATAAATTTGAATAATAGATAACCGTAATTGAGTGAGATATGACTATTTTTTTAAAACACAATACATTAAAAAATTCTTAAAAATTATTTAGGGTTAAACAAATTATATCTAAAAATTAAATTGAAATCATATCGGAACATTACCTATAAGTAATAGTAATCGATTTTATTTATCCTGGTTATGTCCAAAACATAAAAAGGATCATTTGAGTCATCTTGTATAACCTAAATAATAATTTTAATTTATATTTGAATAATAGATAACCGTAATTGAGTGAGATATGACTATTTTATTTAAACACAATACATCAAAATATTTTTAAAAATCATTTAGGGTTAATCAAATTATATCTAAAAATTGAATTAAAATTAAATCGGAACAATCGCCAACGCTATTAGGTATTATATTTTCTTAACTTTGGCTGTGTTCAAACCGTAAAAAACATCATTTGGCCATCTCCTATATGCGAAATAGTAAATTTAAATTATATTCGAATAATAGATAACAGTAATAGTGTGAAATATGATTTTTTTTTTTAAAACAATACATCAGAAAAATTTTAAAAATAATTTACAGGACATCAAATGAACTTCAAAAATTAAATTGGAATGAAATCGGACAATGCTATAATGATTAATTGTTCTATTTTCTTAACCCTGGTTATGTCCAAAACTTAAAAAGGACCATTTGGATCATCTTGTATATCCTAAATATTCATCTTAAAATAAATTTGAATAATAGATAACCGTAATTGTGTGAGATATGACTATTTTTTTAAAACACAATACATTAAAAAAATTTTAAAAATTATTTAGGGTTAAACAAATTATATCTAAAAATTAAATTGAAATGATATCGGAACATTACCTATAAGTAATAGTAATCGATTTTCTTTATCCTGGTTATGTCCAAAACATAAAAAGGATCATTTGAGACATCTTGTATAAGCTAAATAATAATTTTAATTTATATTTGAATAATAGATAACCGTAATAGAGTGAGATATGACTATTTTTTTAAAACACAATACATTAAAGAATTTTTAAAAATTATTTAGGGTTAAACAAATTATATCTAAAAATTAAATTGCAATCATATCGGAACATTACCTATAAGTAATAGTAATCGATTTTCTTTATCCTGGTTATGTCCAAAACATAAAAAGGATCATTTGAAGGACAAAATTAAATTGGAATGAAATCGGACAATGCTCTAATGATTAATTGTTCTATTTTCTTAACCCTGGTTATGTACAAAACTTAAAAAGGACCATTTCGGTCATCATGTAATATTCATCTTAAAATAAATTTGAATAATAGATAACCGTAATTGAGTGAGATATGACTATTTTTTTAAAACACAATACATTAAAAAATTTTTTAAAATTATTTAGGGTTAAACAAATTATATCTAAAAATTAAATTGAAATCATATCGGAACATTACCTATAAGTAATAGTAATCGATTTTCTTTATCCTGGTTATGTCCAAAACATAAAAAGGATCATTTGAGTCATCTTGTATAAGCTAAATAATAATTTTAATTTATATTTGAATAATAGATAACCGTAATTGAGTGAGATATGACTATTTTATTTAAACACAATACATCAAAATATTTTTAAAAATCATTTAGGGTTAATCAAATTATATCTAAAAATTGAATTAAAATTAAATCGGAACAATCGCCAACGCTATTAGTTATTATATTTTCTTAACTCTGGTTGTGTTCAAACCGTAAAAAACATCATTTGGCTATCTCGTATATGCGAAATAGAAAATTTAAATTATATTCGAATAATAGATAACAGTAATACTGTGAAATTTGATTATTTTTTTTTAAAACAATACATCAAAAAAATTTTAAAAATAATTTACAGGACATCAAATGAACTTCAAAAATTAAATTGGAATGAAATCGGACAATGCTATAATGATTAATTGTTCTATTTTCTTAACCCTGGTTATGTCCAAAACTTAAAAAGGACCATTTAGGTCATCTTGTATATCCTAAATATTCATCTTAAAATAAATTTGAATAATAGATAACCGTAATTGAGTGAGATATGACTATTTTTTTAAAACACAATACATTAAAAAATTTTTAAAAATTATTTAGGGTTAAACAAATTATATCTAAAAATTAAATTGAAATCATATCGGAACATTACCTATAAGTAATAATCGATTTTCTTTATCCTGGTTATGTCCAAAACATAAAAAGGATCATTTGAGTCATCTTGTATAACCTAAATAATAATTTTAAAATAAATTTGAATAATAGATAACCGTAATTGAGTGAGATATGACTATTTTTTTAAAACACAATACATAAAACTATTTTTAAACATCATTTAGGGTTAATCAAATTGAATTAAAATTAAATCGGAACAATCGCCAACGCTATTAGTTATTATATTTTCTTAACTCTGGTTGTGTTCAAACCGTAAAAAACATCATTTGGCTATCTCGTATATGCGAAATAGTAAATTTAAATTATATTCGAATAATAGATAACAGTAATACTGTGAAATATAATTATTTTTTTTAAAAACAATACATCAAAAAAATTTTAAAAATAATTTACAGGACATCAAATGAACTTCAAAAATGAAATCGGACAATGCTATAATGATTAATTGTTCTATTTTCTTAACCCTGGTTATGTCCAAAACTTAAAAGGATCATTTGGGTCATCTTGTATAACCTGAATATTCATTTTAAAATAAATTTAAATAATAGATAACCTTAATTGAGTGAGATATGACTATTTTCTTTAAACACAATACATCAAAATATTTTTAAAAATCATTTAGGGTTAATCAAATTATATCTAAAAATTAAATTAAAATTAAATCGGAACAATCGTTAACGCTTTTAGTTATTATCTTTTCTTTATTCTGGTTGTGTTCAAACCGTAAAAAACATCATTTGGCTATTTTGTATATGCGAAATAGTAAATTTAAATTATATTCGAATAATAGATAACAGTAATAGAGTGAGATATGACTATTTTTTTAAAACACAATACATAAAACTATTTTTAAAAATCATTTAGGGTTAATCAAATTAAATCTAAAAATTGAATTAAAATTAAATCGGAACAATCGACAACGCTATTAGTTATTATATTTTCTTAACTCTGGTTGTGTTCAAACCGTAAAAAACATCATTTGGCTATCTCGTATATGCGAAACAGTAAATTTAAATTATATTCGAATAATAGATAACAGTAATAGTGTGAAAGATTAAAAACAATACATCAAAAAAATTTTAAAAATAATTTACAGGACATCAAATAAACTTCAAAAATTAAATTGGAATGAAATCGGACAATGCTATAATGATTAATTGTTCTATTTTCTTAACCCTGGTTATGTCCAAAACTTAAAAAGGATTATTTGGGTCATCTTGTATAACCTAAATATTAATTTTTCAATAAATTTGAATAATAGATAACCGTAATTGAGTGAGATATGACTATTTTTTTAAAACACAATACATTAAACTATTTTTAAAAATCATTTAGAATTAATCAAATTAAATCTAAAAATTGAATTAAAATTAAATCGGAACACTCGCCAACGCTATTAGTTATTATCTTTTCTTAATTCTGGTTGTGTTCAAACCGTAAAAAACATCATTTGGCTATGTCGTATATGCGAAATAGTAAATTTAAATTATATTCGAATAATAGATAACAGTAATAGTGTGAAATATGATTATTTTTTTTTAAAACAATACATCAAAAAAATTTTAAAAATAATTTACAGGACATCAAATGAACTTCAAAAATTAAATTGGAATGAAATCGGACAATGCTATAATGATTAATTGTTCTATTTTCTTAACCCTGGTTATGTCCAAAACTTAAAAGGATCATTTGGGTCATCTTGTATAACCTAAATATTCATTTTAAAATAAATTTAAATAATAGATAACCGTAATTGAGTGAGATATGACTATTTTTTTTAAACACAATACATCAAAATATTTTTAAAAATCATTTAGGGTTGATCAAATTATATCTAAAAATTAAATTAAAATTAAATCGGAATAATCGTTAACGCTATTAGTTATTATCTTTTCTTAATTCTGGTTGTGTTCAAACCGTAAAAAACATCATTTGGCTATTTTGTATATGCGAAATAGTAAACTTAAATTATATTCGAATAATAGATAACAGTAATAGAGTGAGATATGACTATTTTTTTAAAACACAATACATGACACTATTTTTAAAAATCATTTAGGGTTAATCAAATTAAATCTAAAAATTGAATTAAAATTAAATCGGAACAATCGCCAACGCTATTAGTTAATATATTTTCCTAACTCTAGTTGTGTTCAAACCGTAAAAAACATCATTTGGCTATCTCGTATATGCGAAATAGTAAATTTAAATTATATTCGAATAATAGATAACAGTAATAGTGTGAAATAAGATTATTTTTTTTAAAAACAATACATCAGAAAAATTTTAAAAATAATTTACAGGACATCAAATGAACTTCAAAAATTAAATTGGAATGAAATCGGACAATGCTATAATGATTAATTGTTCTATTTTCTTAACTCTGGTTATGTCCAAAACTTAAAAAGGATTATTTGGATCAGCTTGTATAACCTAAATATGAATTTTAAAATAAATTCGAATAATAGGTAACCGTAATTGAGTGAGATATGATTATTTTTTTTAAACACAATACATTAAAATATTTTTAAAAATCATATAGGGGTAATCAAATTATATCTAAAAATGTAATCGAAACAATCGTTAGCGCTATTAGTTATTATATTTTCTTAATTCTGGTTGTGTTCAAACCGTAAAAAACATCATTTGGCTATTTTGTATATGCGAAATAGTAAATTTAAAATATATTCGAATAGTAGATAACAGTAATAGAGTGAGATATAATTAGTTTTTTAAAAAACAATTCATAAGAAAAATTTTAAAAATAATTTACAGTACATCAAATGAACTTCAAAAATTAAATTGGAATCAAATCGGACAACGCTATAATAATTAATTGTACTATTTTCCTAACCCTGGTTATGTCCAAAACTTAAAAAGGACCATTTGGGTCATCTTGTATAACCTAAATATTAATTTTAAAATAAATTTGAATAATAGATAACCGTAATTGAGTGAGATATGAATATTTTTTTAAAACACAACACGAAACTATTTTTAAAAATCATTTAGGGTTAATCAAATTATATCTAAAAATTAAATCGGAACAATCGTTAATGCTATTAGTTATTATATTTTTTTAATTCTGGTTGTGTTCAAACCGTAAAAAACATCATTTGGCTATCTTGTATATGCGAAATAGTAAATTTAAATTATATTCGAATAATAGATAACAGTAATACTGTGAAATATAATTATTTTTTTTTAAAAACAATACATAAAAAAATTTTAAAAATAATTTACAGGACATCAAATGAACTTCAAAAATGAAAGCGGACAATGCTATAATGATTAATTGTTCTATTTTCTTAACCCTGGTTATGTCCAAAACTTAAAAGGATCATTTGGGTCATCTTGTATAACCTAAATATTCATTTTAAAATAAATTTAAATAATAGATAACCGTAATTGAGTGAGATATGACTATTTTCTTTAAACACAATACATCAAAATATTTTTAAAAATCATTTAGGGTTAATCAAATTATATCTAAAAATTAAATTAAAATTAAATCGGAACAATCGTTAACGCTATTAGTTATTATCTTTTCTTAATTCTGGTTGTGTTCAAACCGTAAAAAACACCATTTGGCTATTTTGTATATGCGAAATAGTAAATTTAAATTATATTCGAATAATAGATAACAGTAATAGAGTGAGATATGACTATTTTTTTAAAACACAATACATAAAACTATTTTTAACAATCATTTAGGGTTAATCAAATTAAATCTAAAAATTGAATTAAAATTAAATCGGAACAATCGCCAACGCTATTAGTTATTATATTTTCTTAACTCTGGTTGTGTTCAAACCGTAAAAAACATCATTTGGCTATCTCGTATATGCGAAACAGTAAATTTAAATTATATTCGAATAAGAGATAACAGTAATAGTGTGAAAGATTAAAAACAATACATCAAAAAAATTTTAAAAATAATTTACAGGACATCAAATAAACTTCAAAAATTAAATTGGAATGAAATCGGACAATGCTATAATGATTAATTGTTCTATTTTCTTAACCCTGGTTATGTCCAAAACTTAAAAAGGATTATTTGGGTCATCTTGTATAACCTAAATATTAATTTTTCAATAAATTTGAATAATTGATAACCGTAATTGAGTGAGATATGACTATTTTTTTAAAACACAATACATTAAACTATTTTTAAAAATCATTTAGGATTAATCAAATTAAATCTAAAAATTGAATTAAAATTAAATCGGAACACTCGCCAACGCTATTAGTTATTATCTTTTCTTAATTCTGGTTGTGTTCAAACCGTAAAAAACATCATTTGGCTATGTCGTATATGCGAAATAGTAAATTTAAATTATATTCGAATAATAGATAACAGTAATAGTGTGAAATATGATTATTCTTTTTAAAAACAATACATCAAAAAAATTTTAAAAATAATTTACAGGACATCAAATGGACTTCAAAAATTAAATTGGAATGAAATCGGACAATGCTATAATGATTAATTGTTCTATTTTCTTAACCCTGGTTATGTCCAAAACTTAAAAGGATCATTTGGGTCATCTTGTATAACCTAAATATTCATTTTAAAATAAATTTAAATAATAGATAACGGTAATTGAGTGAGATATGACTATTTTTTTAAAACACAATACATGACACTATTTTTAAAAATCATTAAGGGTTAATCAAATTACATCTAAAAATTGAATTAAAATTAATTCGGAACAATCGCCAACGCTATTAGTTATTATATTTTCTTAACTCTGGTTGTGTTCAAACCGTAAAAAACATCATTTGGCTATCTCCTATATGCGAAATAGTAAATTTAAATTATATTCGAATAATAGATAACAGTAATACTGTAAAATATGATTATTTTTTTTAAAAACAATACATCAGAAAAATTTTAAAAATAATTTACAGGACATTAAATGAACTTCAAAAATTAAATTGGAATGAAATCGGACAATGCTATAATGATTAATTGTTTTATTTTCTTAACCCTGGTTATGTCCAAAACTTAAAAGGATCATTTGGGTCATCTTGTATAACCTAAATATTCATTTTAAAATAAATTTAAATAATAGATAACCGTAATTGAGTGAGATAAGACTATTTTTTTTAAACACAATACATCAAAATATTTTTAAAAATCATTTAGGGTTAATCAAATTATATCTAAAAATTAAATTAAAATTAAATCGGAACAATGCTATAATGATTAATTGTTCTATTTTCTTAACCCTGGTTATGTCCAAAACTTAAAAAGGATCATTTGGGTCATCTTGTATAACCTAAATATTAATTTTAAAATAAATTTGAATAATAGATAACCGTAATTGAGTGAGATATGACTATTCTCTTTTTTAAATTTTTCATAAAACTATTTTTAAAAATCATTTAGGGTTAATCAAATTAAATCTAAAAATTGAATTAAAATTGAATCGGAACAATCGCCAACGCTATTAGTTATTATATTTTCCTAACTCTAGTTGTGTTCAAACCGTAAAAAACATCATTTGGCTATCTCGTATATGCGAAATAGTAAATTTAAATTATATTCGAATAATAGATAACAGTAATAGTGTGAAATATGATTATTTTTTTTAAAAACAATACATCAGAAAAGTTTTAAAAATAATTTACAGGACATCAAATGAACTTCAAAAATTAAATTGGAATGAAATCGGACAATGCTATAATGATTAATTGTTTTATTTTCTTAACCCTGGTTATGTCCAAAAAGGATCATTTGGGTCATCTTGTATAACCTAAATATTCATTTTAAAATAAATTTAAATAATAGATAACCGTAATTGAGTGAGATATGACTATTTTTTTTAAACAGAATACATCAAAATATTTTTAAAAATCATTTAGGGTTAATCAAATTATATCTAAAAATTGAATTAAAATTAAATCGGAACAATCGCCAACGCTATTAGTTATTATATTTTCTTAACTCTGGTTGTGTTTAAACCGTAAAAAACATCATTTGGCTATCTCCTATATGCGAAATAGTAAATTTAAATTATATTCGAATAATAGATAACAGTAATACTGTAAAATATGATTATTTTTTTTAAAAACAATACATCAGAAAAATTTTAAAAATAATTTACAGGACATTAAATGAACTTCAAAAATTAAATTGGAATGAAATCGGACAATGCTATAATGATTAATTGTTTTATTTTCTTAACCCTGGTTATGTCCAAAACTTAAAAGGATCATTTGGGTCATCTTGTATAACCTAAATATTCATTTTAAAATAAATTTAAATAATAGATAACCGTAATTGAGTGAGATAAGACTATTTTTTTTAAACACAATACATCAAAATATTTTTAAAAATCATTTAGGGTTAATCAAATTATATCTAAAAATTAAATTAAAATTAAATCGGAACAATGCTATAATGATTAATTGTTCTATTTTCTTAACCCTGGTTATGTCCAAAACTTAAAAAGGATCATTTGGGTCATCTTGTATAACCTAAATATTAATTTTAAAATAAATTTGAATAATAGATAACCGTAATTGAGTGAGATATGACTATTCTCTTTTTTAAATTTTTCATAAAACTATTTTTAAAAATTATTTAGGGTTAATCAAATTATATTTAAAAATTGAATTAAAATTAAATCGGAACAATCGCCAACGCTATTAGTTATTATATTTTCTTGACTTTGGTTGTGTTCAAACCGTAAAAAACATCATTTGGCCATCTCGTATATGCGAAATAGTAAATTTAAATTATATTCGAATAATAGATAACAGTAATAGTGTGAAATATGATTATTTTTTTTAAACAATACATCAGAAAAATTTTAAAAATAATTTACAGGACATCAAATGAACTTCAAAAATTAAATTGGAATGAAATCGGACAATGCTATAATGATTAATTGTTCTATTTTCTTAACCCTGGTTATGTCCAAAACTTAAAAAGGATTATTTGGGTCAGCTTGTATAACCTAAATATGAATTTTAAAATAAATTCGAATAATAGGTAACCGTAATTGAGTGAGATATGACTATTTTTTTAAAACACAACACAAAACTATTTTTAAAAATCATTTAGGGTTAATCAAATTATATCTAAAAATTAAATCGGAACAATCGTTAATGCTATTAGTTATTATATTTTCTTAATTCTGGTTGTGTTCAAACCGTAAAAAACATTATTTGGCTATCTTGTATATGCGAAATAGTAAATTTAAATTATATTCGAATAATAGATAACAGTAATAGAGTAAAATATGATTTTTTTTTTAAAACAATACATCAGAAAAATTTCAAAAATAATTTACAGTACATTAAATGAACTACAAAAATTAAATTGGAATCAAATCGGACAATGCTATAATAATTAATTGTTCTATTTTCTTAACCCTGGTTATGTCCAATACTTAAAAGGATCATTTGGGTCATCTTGTATAACCTAAATATTCATTTTAAAATAAATTTAAATAATAGATAACCATAATTGAGTGAGATATGACTATTTTCTTTAAACACAATACATCAAAATATTTTTAAAAATCATTTAGGGTTAATCAAATTATATCTAAAAATTAAATTAAAATTAAATCGGAACAATCGTTAACGCTATTAGTTATTATCTTTTCTTAATTCTGGTTGTGTTCAAACCGTAAAAAACATCATTTGGCTATTTTGTATATGCGAAATAGTAAATTTAAATTATATTCGAATAATAGATAACAGTAATAGAGTGAGATATGAATATTTTTTTAAAACACAATACATAAAACTATTTTTAAAAATCATTTAGGGTTAATCAAATTAAATCTAAAAATTGAATTAAAATTAAATCGGAACAATCGCCAACGCTATTAGTTATTATATTTTCTTAACTCTGGTTGTGTTCAAACCGTAAAAAACATCATTTGGCTATCTCGTATATGCGAAACAGTAAATTTAAATTATATTCGAATAATAGAATTATATATAATAAATATATAATAAAAAATATAATATAAATATATAATAAAAATTGAATTAAAATTAAATCGGAACAATCGCCAACGCTATTAGTTATTATATTTTCCTAACTCTAGTTGTGTTCAAACCGTAAAAAACATCATTTGGCTATCTCGTATATGCGAAATAGTAAATTTAAATTATATTCGAATAATAGATAACAGTAATAGTGTGAAATATGATTATTTTTTTTAAAAACAATACATCAGAAAAATTTTAAAAATAATTTACAGGACATCAAATGAACTTCAAAAATTAAATTGGAATGAAATCGGACAATGCTATAATGATTAATTGTTTTATTTTCTTAACCCTGGTTATGTCCAAAACTTAAAAAGGATCATTTGGGTCATCTTGTATAACCTAAATATTCATTTTAAAATAAATTTAAATAATAGATAACCGTAATTGAGTGAGATATGACTATTTTTTTTAAACAGAATACATCAAAATATTTTTAAAAATCATTTAGGGTTAATCAAATTATATCTAAAACTTGAATTAAAATTAAATCGGAACAATCGCCAACGCTATTAGTTATTATATTTTCTTAACTCTGGTTGTGTTCAAACCGTAAAAAACATCATTTGGCTATCTTGTATATGCGAAATAGTAAATTTAAATTATATTCGAATAATAGATAACAGTAATAGTGTGAAATATGATTATTTTTTTTTAAAACAATACATCAGAAAAATTTTAAAAATAATTTACAGAACATCAAATGAACTTCAAAAATTAAATTGGAATAAAATCGGACAATGCTATAATGATTATTTGTTTCAATTTTCTTAACCCTGGTTATGTCCAAAACTTAAAAAGGACCATTTGGGTCATCTTGTATATCCTAAATATTCATCTTAAAATAAATTTGAATAATAGATAACCGTAATAGAGTGAGATATGACTATTTTTTTAAAACACAATACATTAAAGAATTTTTAAAAATTATTTAGGGTTAAACAAATTATATCTAAAAATTAAATTGCAATCATATCGGAACATTACCTATAAGTAATAGTAATCGATTTTCTTTATCCTGGTTATGTCCAAAACATAAAAAGGATCATTTTAGTCATCTTGTATAACCTAAATAATAATTTTAATTTATATTTGAATAATAGATAACCGTAATTGAGTGAGATATGACTATTTTATTTAAACACAATACATCAAAATATTTTGAAAAATCATTTATTCAAATTATATCTAAAAATTGAATTAAAATTAAATCGGAACAATCGCCAACGCTATTAGTTATTATATTTTCTTAACTTTGGTTGTGTTCAAACCGTAAAAAACATCATTTGGCCATCTCCTATATGCGAAATAGTAAATTTAAATTATATTCGAATAATAGATAACAGTAATAGTGTGAAATATGATTATTTTTTTTAAAAACAATACATCAAAAAAATTTTAAAAATAATTTAGAGAACATCAAATGAACTTCAAAAATTAAATTGGAATGAAATCGGACAATGCTATAATGATTAATTGTTCTATTTTCTTAACCCTGGTTATGTCCAAAACTTAAAAAGGATTATTTGCGTCATCTTGTATAACCTAAATATTAATTTTAAAATAAATTTGAATAATATATAACCGTAATTGAGTGAGATATGACTATTTTTTTTTAATTTTTCATAAAACTATTTTTAAAAATCATTTAGGGTTAATCAAATTATATCTAAAAATTGAATTAAATTAAATCGGAACACTCGCCAACGCTAGTAGTTATTATATTTTTTTAACTTTGGTTGTGTTCAAACCGTAAAAAACATCATTTGGCCATCTCGTATATGCGAAATAGTAAATTTAAATTATATTCGAATAATAGATAACAGTAATAGTGTGAAATATGAATATTTTTTTTTTAAACAATACAGCAGAAAAATTTTAAAAATAATTTACAAGACATCAAATGAACTTCAAAAATTAAATTGGAATGAAATCGGACAATGCTATAATGATTATTTGTTCTATTTTCTTAACCCTGGTTATGTCCAAAACTTAAAAAGGATTATTTGGATCAGCTTGTATAACCTAAATATAAATTTTAAAATAAATTCGAATAATAGGTAACCGTAATTGAGTGAGATATGATTATTTTTTTTAAACACAATACATTAAAATATTTTTAAAAATCATATAGGGGTAATCAAATTATATCTAAAAATTTAATCGGAACAATCGTTAACGCTTTTAGTTATTATATTTTCTTAATTCTGGTTGTGTTCAAACCGTAAAAAACATCATTTGGCTATCTCGTATATGCGAAATAGTAAATTTAAATTATATTCGAATAATAGATAACAGTAATACTGTGACATATAATAATTTTTTTTAAAAACAATACATCAGAAAAATTTTAAAAATAATTTACAGGACATCAAATGAACTTCAAAAATTAAATTGAAATGAAATCGGACAATGCTATAATGATTAATTGTTCTATTTTCTTAACCCTGGTTATGTCCAAAACTTAAAAAGGACCATTTGGGTCATCTTGTATATCCTAAATATTCATCTTAAAATAAATTTGAATAATAGATAACCGTAATTGAGTGAGATATGACTATTTTTTTAAAACACAATACATTAAAAAATTTTTAAAAATTATTTAGGGTTAAACAAATTATATCTAAAAATTAAATTGAAATCATATCGGAACATTACCTATAAGTAATAGTAATCGATTTTCTTTATCCTGGTTATGTCCAAAACATAAAAAGGATCATTTGAGTCATCTTGTATAACCTAAATATTAATTTTAATTTATATTTGAATAATAGATAACCGTAATTGAGTGAGATATGACTATTTTATTTAAACACAATACATCAAAATATTTTAAAAAATCATTTAGGGTTAATCAAATTATAACTAAAAATTGAATTAAAATTAAATCGGAACAATCGCCAACGCTATTAGTTATTATATTTTCTTAACTCTGGCTGTGTTCAAACCGTAAAAAACATCATTTGGCTATCTCGTATATGCGAAATAGTAAATTTAAATTATATTCGAATAATAGATAACAGTAATACTGTGAAATATAATTATTTTTTTTAAAAACAATACATCAAAAAAATTTTAAAAATAATTTACAGGACATCAAATGAACTTCAAAAATGAAATCGGACAATGCTATAATGATTAATTGTTCTATTTTCTTAACCCTGGTTATGTCCAAAACTTAAAAGGATCATTTGGGTCATCTTGTATAACCTAAATATTCATTTTAAAATAAATTTAAATAATAGATAACCGTAATTGAGTGAGATATGACTATTTTCTTTAAACACAATACATCAAAATATTTTTAAAAATCATTTAGGGTTAATCAAATTATATCTAAAAATTAAATCGGAACAATCGTTAACGCTATTAGTTATTATCTTTTCTTAATTCTGGTTGTGTTCAAACCGTAAAAAACATCATTTGGCTATCTCGTATATGCGAAATAGTAAATTTAAATTATATTCGAATAATAGATAACAGTAATAGTGTGAAATATGATTATTTTTTTTTAAAACAATACATCAGAAAAATTTTAAAAATAATTTACAGGACATCAAATGAACTTCAAAAATTAAATTGGAATGAAATCGGACAATGCTATAATGATTAATTGTTCTATTTTCTTAACCCTGGTTATGTCCAAAACTTAAAAAGGATCAATTGGGTCATCTTGTATAATTTAAATATGAATTTTAAAATAAATTTGAAAAATAGGTAACCGTAATTGAGTGAAATATGATTATTTTTTTTAAATACAATACATTAAAAAATTTTAGAAAATTATTTAGGGTTAAACAAATTATATCTAAAAATTAAATTGAAATCATATCGGAACATTAGCTATGGGTAATAGTAATCGATTTTCTTTATCCTGGTTATGTCCAAAACATAAAAAGGATCATTTGAGTCATCTTGTATAACTATCTAAAGGATTATTTGGGTCATCTTGTATAACCTAAATATTAATTTTAAAATAAATTTGAATAATAGATAACCGTAATTGAGTGAGATATGACTATTTTTTTAAAACACAATACATAAAACTATTTTTAAAAATCATTTAGGGTTAATCAAATTATATCTAAAAATTGAATTAAAATTAAATCGGAACAATCGCCAACGCTATTAGTTATTATATTTTCTTAACTTTGGTTGTGTTCAAACCGTAAAAAACATCATTTGGCCATCTCCTATATGCGAAATAGTAAATTTAAATTATATTCGAATAATAGATAACAGTAATAGTGTGAAATATGATTATTTTTTTTTTAAACAATACATCAGAAAAATTTTAAAAATAATTTACAGGACATCAAATGAACTTCAAAAATTAAATTGGAATGAAATCGGACAATGCTATAATGATTAATTGTTCTATTTTCTTAACCCTGGTTATGTCCAAAACTTAAAAAGGACCATTTGGGTCATCTTGTATATCCTAAATATTCATCTTAAAATAAATTTGAATAATAGATAACCGTAATTGAGTGAGATATGACTATTTTTTTAAAACACAATACATTAAAAAATTTTTAAAAATTATTTAGGGTTAAACAAATTATATCTAAAAATTAAATTGAAATAATATCGGAACATTACCTATAAGTAATAGTAATCGATTTTCTTTATCCTGGTTATGTCCAAAACATAAAAAGGATCATTTGAAGGACAAAATTAAATTGGAATGAAATCGGACAATGCTCTAATGATTAATTGTTCTATTTTCTTAACCCTGGTTATGTCCAAAACTTAAAAAGGACCATTTGGGTCATCTTGTATATCGTAAATATTCACTTTAAAATAAATTTGAATAATAGATAACCGTAATTGAGTGAGATATGACTATTTTTTTAAAACACAATACATAAAACTATTTTTAAAAATCATTTAGGGTTAATCAAATTAAATCTAAAAATTGAATTAAAATTAAATCGGAACAATCGCCAACGCTATTAGTTATTATATTTTCTTAACTCTGGTTGTGTTCAAACCGTAAAAAACATCATTTGGCTATCTCGTATAGGCGAAATAGTAAATTTAAATTATATTCGCATAATAGATAACAGTAATAGTGTGAAATATGATTATTTTTTTTAAAAACAATACATCAAAAAAATTTTAAAAATAATTTAGAGGACATCAAATGAACTTCAAAAATTAAATTGGAATGAAATCGGACAATGCTATAATGATTAATTGTTCTATTTTCTTAACCCTGGTTATGTCCAAAACTTAAAAAGGATTATTTGGGTCATCTTGTATAACCTAAATATTAATTTTAAAATAAATTTGAATAATATATAACCGTAATTGAGTGAGATATGACTATTTTTTTTTTAATTTTTCATAAAACTATTTTTAAAAATCATTTAGGGTTAATCAAATTATATCTAAAAATTGAATTGAATTAAATCGGAACACTCGCCAACGCTAGTAGTTATTATATTTTCTTAACTTTGGTTGTGTTCAAACCGTAAAAAACATCATTTGGCCATCTCGTATATGCGAAATAGTAAATTTAAATTATATTCGAATAATAGATAACAGTAATAGTGTGAAATATGATTATTTTTTTTTTAAACAATACATCAGAAAAATTTTAAAAATAATTTACAAGACATCAAATGAACTTCAAAAATTAAATTGGAATGAAATCGGACAATGCTATAATGATTACTTGTTCTATTTTTTTAACCCTGGTTATGTCCAAAACTTAAAAAGGATTATTTGGGTCACCTTGTATAACCTAAATATGAATTTTAAAATAAATTCGAATAATAGGTAACCGTAATTGAGTGAGATATGATTATTTTTTTAAACACAATACATTAAAATATTTTTAAAAATCATATAGGGGTAATCAAATTATATCTAAAAAGTTAATCGGAACAATCGTTAACGCTTTTAGTTATTATATTTTCTTAATTCTGGTTGTGTTCAAGCCGTAAAAAACATCATTTAGCTATCTTGTATATGCGAAATAGTAAATTTAAATTATATTCGAATAACAGATAACAGTAATAGTGTGAAATATGATTATTTTTTTTTCAAACAATACATCAGAAAAATTTTAAAAATAATTTACAGAACATCAAATGAACTTAAAAAATTAAATTGGAATGAAATCGGACAATGCTATAAGGATTATTTGTTCTATTTTCTTAACCCTGGTTATGTCCAAAACTTAAAAAGGACCATTTGGGTCATCTTGTATATCCTAAATATTCATCTTAAAATAAATTTGAATAATAGATAACCGTAATTGAGTGAGATATGACTATTTTTTTAAAACACAATACATTAAAAAATTTTTAAAAATTATTTAGGGTTAAACAAATTATATCTAAAAATTAAATTGAAATCATATCGGAACATTACCTATAAGTAATAGTAATCGATTTTCTTTATCCTGGTTATGTCCAAAACATAAAAAGGATCATTTGAGTCATCTTGTATAACCTAAATAATAATTTTAATTTATATTTGAATAATAGATAACCGTAATTGAGTGAGATATGACTATTTTATTTAAACACAATACATTAAAATATTTTAAAAAATCATTTAGGGTTAATCAAATTATAACTAAAAATTGAATTAAAATTAAATCGGAACAATCGCCAACGCTATTAGTTATTATATTTTCTTAACTCTGGTTGTGTTCAAACCGTAAAAAACATCATTTGGCTATCTCGTATATGCGAAATAGTAAATTTAAATTATATTCGAATAATAGATAACAGTAATACTGTGAAATATAATTATTTTTTTTAAAAACAATACATCAAAAAAATTTTAAAAATAATTTACAGGACATCAAATGAACTTCAAAAATGAAATCGGACAATGCTATAATGATTAATTGTTCTATTTTCTTAACCCTGGTTATGTCCAAAACTTAAAAGGATCATTTGGGTTATCTTGTATAACCTAAATATTCATTTTAAAATAAATTTAAATAATAGATAACCGTAATTGAGTGAGATATGACTATTTTCTTTAAACACAATACATCAAAATATTTTTAAAAATCATTTAGGGTTAATCAAATTATATCTAAAAATTAAATCGGAACAATCGTTAACGCTATTGGTTATTATCTTTTCTTAATTCTGGTTGTGTTCAAACCGTAAAAAACATCATTTGGCTATCTCGTATATGCGAAATAGTAAATTTAAATTATATTCGAATAATAGATAACAGTAATACTGTGACATATAAAAAATTTTTTTTTTAAAAACAATACATCAAAAAAATTTTTAAAATAATTTACAGGACATCAAATGAACTTCAAAAATTAAATTGGAATGAAATCGGACAATGCTATAATGATTAATTGCTCTATTTTCTTAACCCTGGTTATGTCCAAAACTTAAAAAGGACCATTTGGGTCATCTTGTATATCCTAAATATTCATCTTAAAATAAATTTGAATAATAGATAACCGTAATTGAGTGAGATATGACTATTTATTTAAAACACAATACATCAAAATATTTTTAAAAATCATTTAGGGTTAATCAAATTATATCTAAAAATTGAATTAAAATTAAATCGGAACAATCGCCAACGCTATTAGTTATTATATTTTCTTAACTCTGGTTGTGTTCAAACCGTAAAAAACATCATCTGGCTATCTCGTATATGCGAAATAGTAAATTTAATTTATATTCGAATAATAGATAACAGTAATACTGTGAAATATGATTATTTTTTTTTAAAACAATACATCAAAAAAAATTTAAAAATAATTTACAGGACATCAAATGAACTTCAAAAATTAAATTGGAATGAAATCGGACAATTCTATAATGATTACTTGTTCTATTTTCTTAACCCTGGTTATGTCCAAAACTTAAAAAGGATTATTTGGGTCATCTTGTATAACCTAAATATTAATTTTAAAATAAATTTGAATAATAGATAACCGTAATTGAGTGAGATATGACTATTTTTTTAAAACACAATACATAAAATTATTTTTAAAAATCATTTAGGGTTAATCAAATTAAATCTAAAAATTGAATTAAAATTAAATCGGAACAATCGCCAACGCTATTAGTTATTATATTTTCTTAACTCTGGTTGTGTTCAAACCGTAAAAAACATCATTTGGCTATCTCGTATATGCGAAATAGTAAATTTAAATTATATTCGAATAATAGATAACAGTAATACTGTGAA